>NC_082725.1:66000455-66317955 GCF_030144855.1 Hypanus sabinus | reverse complement strand
TCCAGGAAATTACCAGTTGCCCCTGTCCACAAAGGCACCTTCTCGCAGGATCCTTCCCCCAGAGATCTCCACTTCAGCATGTCACCAGAATCAGAAGGACTGCGAGTAATGGCTGTTACAATTAGATTATGATCATGCTATATGATAACTAAATGGACATTGAACCCATGAACAGTACCTTACTTTTTAAAAATATATATTGTTCTGTTTTTGCACAATGCTTAATCTATTCAATATACATACAGTATATACTGCTGTCCATTCTGGACCTTTTCTGGCCATTAACCGTCTAGACTTTAACACTCCTCTCACCTATTCCAACCTCACTCCTTCCAAACACTGGGCTCTGCACTCCCTCTGTACTAATCCTGGCCCCACCATCAAACCACAGATAAAGGGGGTGCAGTAGCCATCTAGTGAGCTGACCCCTCCCTTGCTGAGGCCCAGCACCAACTCTCAGACACCTCCTCTTTCTTATCCCTCAAACAGGACCCTACAAGGAACACCAGGCCACTGTCTCCCACACCATCACCAATCTTATTGACTCCGGGGATCTCCCATCCACTGCCACCAACCTCACAGTTCCTGCACCCCACACCACCCGTTTCTACCTCCTACCCGAAGTCCACAGACCCTCTTGTCCTGGTAGAGTCATTGTTTCAGCATCTTCCTGCCCCACTGAACTCTTATCTGCATACCTCGACTCTGTCTTATCCCCCCAATTCAGAGCCTTCCTACCCACATCTGTGACACCACACATGCTCGTGATTTCAGGTTCCTGGCCCCGTCATCTTATTTTCACTCTGGCTGTCTCGTCCCTTCACACCTCCACCCCCACCAGGAGGGCCTCAAAGCTCTCCGTTTCTTTCTGGACACCAGACCCAACCGGCTCCCCTCCAACACCACTCTCCTCCATTTAGCAGAACTTGTCCTCACTCTCAATAATTTCTCCTGGCTCCTCCCACTTCCTCCAAACAAAAGGTGTAGCCATGGGCACTCGCTTGGGTCCCAGCTATGCCTGCCTGTTTGTTGGCTTTGTGGCACAGTCCATGTTCCAATCCCACACTTTTCCTATGCTACATTGGTGCTGCTTCCTACACCCCTGCCTAACTCATCAATTACATCCACTTTGCCTCCAACTTCCACCCTGCCCTCAACTTCACCTAGCCCATTTCCGACCCTTCCCTTCCCTTTCTCTATCTCCGAGAACAGAATGTCTGTTATAAACCAATGGACTGTCACAGCTACCTGGACGATATGTTTTCCCACGCTGCTATTTGTAAAAATGCCATCCCCTTCTGTCAATTCCTCCATCTTCACCACATCTGCTCTCAGGATGAGGCTTTGCATTCCAGAACAAAAGAGATGTGCTCTTTTTCCAAAGAAAGGAGCTCCCCTTCCTTTTCCATCAACTCTGCCCTCAACCGCATCTCTTCCATTTCACGCACGTCTGTTCTTACCCCATCCTTCCGCCACCCTACCAGGGATGGGGTTCCTCTTGTCCTCACCTACCACCCTACCAGCCTCTGTGTCCAGCACATAATTCTCCAAAGCTTCCACCGCCTCCAACAGGATCCCACCACCAAGCACATCTTTCCCTCCCTCCTTCCCACTTTCTGCTTTCCACAGGGATCGCTCCCTACACGACTCTCTTGTCCATTTGTCCCTCCCCACTGATCTCCCTCCTGGCACTTATCCTTGCAAGCGGAACAAGTGCTACACCTGTCCCTACACCACCTCCCTCACTACCATCCAAGGCCCTGAACAGTCCTTTCAGGTGAGGTGACACTTCACCTGTGGGTCTGTTGGGGGGTCATATACTGTGTTCGGTGCTCCTGGTGTGGCCTGCTGTATATCGGTGAGACCTGACATAGATTGGGAGACCACTTCACTGAGCATCTCCACTCTGTCCACCAGAACAAGAGGGATCTCCCAGTGGCCACCCATTTTAATTCCACTTCCCATTCCCATTCTGATATGTCCATCCATGGCCTCCTCCTCTGTCGGGATAAGGCCACACTTAGGATGGAGGAACAACACCTTATTTTCTATTTGGGTAGCCTCCAACCTGATGGCATGAACATTCATTTTTCGAACTTCCAGTAGTGCCTCCACCCATCCCCCCTTCACCATTTCCTGTCCCCTTGTCTCGCTGTCATGTTATCTCCTTGCCCACCCATCGTCTCCCTCTGGTGCTTCTACCCCCACCCCCCTTTCTTCTTTCTTCCATGGCCTTCTGTCTCTTTCACCAATCAACTTCCTAGCTCTTTGCTTCATCCCTCCCCCTCCAAGTTTCACCTGTCGCCTGGTGTTTCTCTCTCCCCTCCCCCCACCTTTCAGATCTACTCCTCAGCATTTTTTCTCCAGTCCTGCCGAAGGATCTCGTGCAAGAGATGGGTTGGTCAATGTCCAAGGTCAGAAAGTACAACTGTGATGTGTTGAGGCCAAGCTTGGGCTAGCCCTCTTCGAGCTGCTGAGATAGTCCAATTTACACTCGGCCAGATGGTGGAATCAATCAGAGTTCCCTTCCAGCCCTCCCAAGGCTGTCCTTTAGTTTGCCTTAGAGTCCATGTCCACAGAGTGGCCAAGGTCTCCCAGTTGTCCATGTCCACAGAGTGGCCAAGGTCTCCCAGTTCCGGCCATGTCCACAGAGTGGCCAAGGTCTCCCAGTTGTCCATGTCCACAGAGTGGCCAAGGTCTCCCAGTTCCGGCCATGTCCACAGAGTGGCCAAGGTCTCCCAGTTGTCCATGTCCACAGAGTGGCCAAGGTCTCCCAGTTGTCCATGTCCACAGAGTGGCCAAGGTCTCCCAGTTGTCCATGTCCACAGAGTGGCCAAGGTCTCCCAGTTCCGGCCATGTCCACAGAGTGGCCAAGGTCTCCCAGTTCCGGCCATGTCCACAGAGTGGCCAATGTCTCCCAGTTCCGGCCATGTCCACAGAGTGGCCAAGGTCTCCCAGTTGTCCATGTCCACAGAGTGGCCAAGGTCTCCCAGTTCCGGCCATGTCCACAGAGTGGCCAAGGTCTCCCAGTTGTCCATGTCCACAGAGTGGCCAAGGTCTCCCAGTTCCGGCCATGTCCACAGATTGGCCAAGGACTCCCAGTTCCGGCCATGTCCACAGAGTGGCCAAGGTCTCCCAGTTCCGGCCATGTCCACAGAGTGGCCAAGGTCTCCCAGTTGTCCATGTCCACAGAGTGGCCAAGGTCTCCCAGTTCCGGCCATGCTCCTCAGCCAAAGTCTGAAACTCGATAGCTGCTGGCTGACCTTCATCAGATGGTCTGTTAGCTCCAGTGGGATGATGGAACACCCTCTTCATAGTGTCAGAATCTGAGCAGATCTCCGACCTCTGGCCCGATGCGCGATGGCGCAGGTCAGAGCTCTCCTGGTCCGGAGAGAGATCACGAAGTCCACCTTTCCACGCTCAATCGGACAGCTGGAGTTCAAACACCAATGGACACTGAGTGAAGAAGCCATGGCAAGAACCTGGGCCACCACCAGATCTCTTTGGGGTTGGAAGGTGTGCTGACTCCACAGCGTAATCGACAGCCTCACCCAAGTGACTCTGGTTTCCTCCTTGTGACAGGAGGTCATGTATCTAAAGCCTTCAAAGGTTCATTTATTACCTTGTTCAACGTGTACAACTCTGCAAGTCTTCTTCTCCGACTAGCGACGAAACCAAGGAAGAAAAGAAAGGCCCCAAATCCCCATACCTCGCACAAAAAAAAACGCTAAAAAGGGAAGCCACAACCTCTAAACCAGGAGATACAAGGGAATGCTGATGCTGGAGAGCATTACTACATGTTCCACCTGGGTAGTTCACAACCCAGTGGCACAAACTCTGAGCTTTCCAATTTCATATCACCTTCCCAGCCATGCATTGTTCATCTTTGACCCCCCCCCCCCAAACCACCTCCTGTCCTCCCATTTTTGGCCCCTTTCCCACACATGCCTCCATCATTCCCCCTTCCCCTCCTGGTTCCATCTACCCAGTGCAAATATAGTCCACTCACAAGTTCCTGCCTGTTCCCAACCTCATCTGGTCCTGGTTCCATAAGCCATTCATCTCTTCTCTAATGTTCTTCACTCTGATCCAGCACTGGTGTTCCTGCTTATCTCCCTCCAGCTTCACCCTCCCCTCATGCAACCTCGGTACATCTGTTAATTCTCTGGATGCTTTCAAGAAGGAGCTAGATAGGCATCTTATAGATAGGGGAATCAAGGGATATGGGGACAAGGCAGGAACCAGGTATTGATAGTAGATGATCAGCCATGATCTCAAAATGGCGGTGCAGGCTCGAAGGACGGAATGGTCTACTTCTGCACCTATTGTCTATCTGCCTCTCCTTTTCTCATTCTCTGTCATTGTATTGCTCTATCTATCATCCTCCTGCCACAGTCTCCCAACTTCCCGCCGCTCACCTCCACTACCAGCCTACCCAATCGCCTCAGCTCCTGTCTCACAGTCTCCTTGTCCTCTTCATGTTCCCTCGTCATTCTCAGTCACGTCGCAGGGCTTACACCCGAAATGTTAACCGTTTCTCACCCTGCCATGGATGCTGCCTGATTGCACCAGGTTCCTCCAGCAAGTAGTTGTGACACCGCAAAGCCCAACCTGTTCACTTTGTGGGGTGCTGGCTGGTTTGGGAGGTGTGTTTACCAAGTAATGGGCAGATGTCTGCCTTTCACTGTCACTTATCCTACCTCTTTTTGTTCACCTTAAGGAGCTGAGCAGGTGCATGTTGGCAATGGAGCAGAATGTTGCCCGGCTAGAGAGGAGAATCACCCTGGGAGCCTGGAGCAGAGAGGTGATCTTTGTGTTTGTCTGCATGCATGTGCTTCCCAAACAAAATACATTCTGCCTTTAAATGTAATTGGTCATCTTTCTGGAAATCACTATGTATTTTTGTCCACACCCTTCTATGGTCCAAATCCACCATATTCTTCCTTGTCTCGTCATTTATAACTGATGCTAGAGCCATTCATCACCCAATAACTGACCGGTCTGTCATTGCTCAATTTCCCTCAGGAACTACCTCTATCGATCTCAGTTTAGTAATGTGGCCACATTCACTTGAGGTGCTCATCTGGTTTGTATTTCTGATGTGTCATTTTCAGTAGTCAGTCATCCCAAGCATTGTGTACAGAGAGGCAGGTGACTGTGCAAACTAAATAAAGGTATTGCATTTTTAAGCATAGTTTAATTCTGGAGCTGTTTTAAAGAAATCACCAGTTCCTGTGGACAAGATCCAAACCCCTGAGGGTAAATGCGAAGTGGATGCATACAGTGGTGCCTCTCAGGCAGCCGTTCTGGAAAAGGAACTGAAGTCAAAGATGTTTCGGCTAATTATGAAGCTAAGTGACAAGGAGTCATCGTCCGGGGATGAGATAGATCTAGAGTCAACCGAGGGAGCTCAGGAGACCTCCTCTTGTGAAGAAGACCATAAGCACATTCAGGATGAACTTGTGAGGGTAAGTCTATAGTTTGTATTTAGTACAATAGACTGCAATAGCAGAAAGTAATTGCAACTGTTTGTGTGTGTGTGCATTGACTACGTTTACTCCCATGCAACTCTAAGGCACCATGGATTAGCAATCGCTCTACCTGCTGAGTCTTGGGCCATGATCTGATGACAGTCTCCAGGTTAGGATTCTGCCTCTGCACTCTCCTGAAAGTTACCAACAAGAATCTCTGAAATTAACTCTGCCCAAAAACACTGGGAATTATCAGAACCCAGCAATGATTATAAGGCAGTGGGATCAAAATTCAAATTTGTTTGTTTGCAGTAACTTACAGATACAGACGGTTCTGAAATTATGGTGCAGATAGTACAGATGCTAAGTATATTCTGGCTTTAAATAGAATTAGCATCTGTACTCCCCTTACCAGGGCTCTACTGACCTTAGTGAAATCAAATGTAGAGGAGAGACTACAGCAGATGGCTAATACCCTTGCCCATATTTAACATTAGTTACCAAAGATGAATTCCTTCCCTCATTAACTGAATTTACTGTATACCTGCCTGATGTCACACGGCAGGAAAAGGCAACTCAGGCAGGTTGCTGACCCTCACTTGTAGTTACCCTGTTAGCATTTGTATCGGACTATCTGTGGGAGTAATTTCACTTTTCTGTGAATACACCCTTTGTTGGCCCATGGGTTATCCATTACCTCATCCTCGTTCTTGTTTTCAAAACCTTTCAAGACCCTACACTCTGACTTCCTATAATAATTGCAGTTACTGATGGTTTAGTGGAGACCCAAGAAACTGCACTTGGGGAATGTGGAGAAATTTAGCAGGTCAAGCAGAAAGGACCCAAAGCCAGCCAGGGTAATGTGGTATTGGAAAGGGCAGAAGAACCTTAGGATGAATATTCTTTACTGTCTTGTACACAAACTTGGTAAAAGTAGCCTCGTGCAGGAGATTGAACCTGATGGTTTCTTTATTTCTTTTTTTTTTGTAATTTATTTTTTTATTGAAGTTCATCAAACAAGCATTTCCATAAGATGTATTTCAGACGTTTTACATATATATCATATAATCATATATATCACAAAACCTCCACAAAATATTTATCTGGGGTATACACTCATAGAAAAGAGTGGAAAGAAAAAACAAGCAAAAGGAAAGAACTATGTACAAGTAGGGAGTGATTTTTTTTTACAACAGATTCATTGATTTGTGAGAATAAAATCAGGCCTATGAGGCATTATGTAGTTAAACCATTTTTCCTAGTATGAATCAAATTGTTCCAGTTTATGATTAACAGATGCTGTTATCTTCTCCATTTTGTAAATGTCCATTGTTATGTCCATCCACGCATTTAAAGTTGGGCTCTCCTGTGATAACCATTTCCTAGTAAGAGTCTTTTTACCAGCCACCAACAGTATATTCATTAAATATTTATCTCTTTTCAACCATTCTTGAGGTATATATCCAAAATGTATGGTCTTACTCTCCAAGGGTGTTTCCCATTTAAAGATATCTTGCAGGGGGGCATTGTGTATCCCCCTCCAATAGTTTTTGATAACAGGGCAGTCCCAAAAAATATGATAATGATTTGCATTTTGATTTCCACAATTTCTGCAGCAAACAGGGAGGTTACTATCAGAATGGGATTTCTGAGAGGGTGTAATAAAATATCTTATCAAGTTTTTCCATCCAAACTCCCTCCATTTCTGTGAACTGGTACACTTCCATTGATACCTCCATATTATTGTCCATTCTTCCTCAGATATAATTATCCCTCCTTCCTTCTCCCATTTTGTTTTAATGTATGAAGTCTAGTGTGTTTTAAGATTTGACAACCCCTTATACATGCTTGAAATGATTCTACTACCATTATCTGAATTATATGCTTTTCTAAAGAGCTCTATCAAGCATGTATTTGCCTTGGTTACATTTTTAAGCATCTTATTAAGATATTGTCGCATCTGTAAATACCGATAAAAATCTTGTTTTTCTATTAAGTGTTTCTCTTTAAGCGTTTCAAAACTGAACAGTGTTCCTTCTTTCATTATGTTGCAAAGAACTGTTATTCCTTTAGCTGTCCAATCCTTAAATCTAGGATCCAATTTATTCGGTGTAAAATCTGAGTCATATGCACACCATTTAAGAATTGCAATATCTCCCTCTAGATTATATTCTTTTATAGTAGTTTTCCATATTTTAAGAGTCAATTTCACCCATGGGTTATCAATAGTATTTATGTACCTTTGCAGGTTGTTATCAGCCAAAATTGCTTGTATGGGGATGGGAAGTACCCGCTCCTCAATGTTTTTCCATTGAGCGTCATATGATGGGTTGCACCAACATATCACAGCTCTCAACTGTGCTGCAAAATAATAATCTCTAAGAGAAGGCAAGCCCCATCCTGCCTTTTCCTTTGGGTTTCCTTATTTCTTTGCATGGCTGATCAATGAATCAAATTGTTGCAGGTGGTAAAAAAGTAAGGTGCTGCCTGACCTGCTGATTTCATCCAGCCTTTGTGTACATCTCTGCTGTACTGAGAACTGCCGAGAAAGCATTTTCTTATCCAGTGTTCCGTCCAGAATCTCATGCTGTAACTTTGTTCTTGCAATTTGCAGAGTGAAAATTCTAATCAGCTGTGCGAACACTTAATAGGTTAATATGATTGTAAAGTACCACAGACTCATTAAGCATCAGTGCAGATAATGATCAAGATCCCAGCACTGGATTTTAGTTTGTGCTTTATCCATCAATCTCTTCAGCTAGCACAAAATACACAACTCATTGGATGCCACTGAAAGTTAAAGATATTTTTGACAAGCATGTTATTAATTTAACAGGGAATTAATCACACAGCATGAGTAAGAGTGGAAAATCAGATACGGCACAGTAAGTAATGCAGGGGATGAATCATAACGTCCGTGACACTTGTTCTCACATTATCTTTAAAGCTACATGTGAAAATGAACAAAAGATAAACTATCTTCAAGTACCTCTCTTTAGTCAATCATTAATTATGTGTTCGGAAAGGTATTGTTGATTAACATTGATTGCGTTGAAGTCCTCAGCTCCTGCTCTGAACCTCAGGTTGACATGGATTTTTCTAGTGACTATTGAAGGAGACTTGTCCATAACTCTTTGTCTGTGAAGTGTTTTCTTTTCAGACTCAAGAGTCCATTTCCCTATTATCTGTGACTTGTCTGTCATTTCCATCTCAGGGCCAATTTTCTGCTGTTTTTCTCTGAGAGAACATTGCTCACTTCTTGTACCAGAATCCTGATGCAGCAGCACATGTATTCTGTGTAGTGGAGCAGAATGCTCATCTGTGGATAGGTTCTTGTAAGATCGTATAAATCTTCACCCATTATTCCAGGCAATTCCCAAGTGGAAAGGGGCCTCGATTTAATTCTTAGCTGAAGCCTAGCCCTCAACTGAGATTAAAGAAGGATTGTTCCTATCAGTGGCCTCTAGCTAGTTCTCCAAACAGGCAGTCTGTTACGTTAGCATCCTGTCAGAGTCACTCCTCTACCTAGCATCACCTCGTGTACATATACTCAATCTGCGTATGTATGTACTGCAAGCTATCTTATGTATTTATATTTATTGTGTTCTTTATCTTATTGTGTATTTTGTGCTGTGTCAGATCTGCAGTAACAACTATTTTATTCTTCTTTACATTATGTACTGGAAATGACACTAAATACTCTCGGTAGCCTGCCCAGTAAAAATGCAAGTCACTGCAGTTTGAAGCTCTCTGGTCCACCATGTGTTAAACTTGACTGGTGCCAGACAACATCAAATCCAGACAATGGGAATTGCCCCGATTATCTTCCTCTGGGCAGGCAAACTGTTCTTTTTAAGTATAGACACTGCCCAGGTCACATAAGGGTTCAAGAACTATCTGCAACCCAAAGTCAGAAATGCTCTCCGCTGAGATTGCAAATACTTGTTCAGGTATGGAGTTCTGGAGTTCTTTTCTTGACACCTTTATATATTTATAAAGTGCTATTATTGCCCATGTTAGTTTTAGTTTAGTATTTTTTTTCAATATATATTTTTTCTCATATATAATTTCAATTTTTTTTTTCTTCTTTTTTCGACGATTATTTTTGTTTTTCATATATATTTATATAGACTTGATTGATTTATGTACCTTTTGTTGATGGATGTTTTAATAGGATATTATTATCCTATTACTAATGTAATCTCAAGTTTATTGAATCTGTAATCTATTCATTATTTTGTGTTGTTTTTTTTTATATATGAAATTTAATAAAAAGATTGAAAAAGAAAGAAAGAGATTGCAAATGTTGCACTAATAATTTAGTTAGTGAATTCAAGTCAAGTTTATTGTCATAAACACATTCAGCATCACTGGCATAAGGGTACAGACAACACACAAGATAAAATTTCTACAGATTCAGAAGTTGCCAGAGCACGAAATGACAGGCTAGAAAGTATCAATCCGTAATTACTTCAGCTGATGATTTGGCAATGCTGTGTGTTTGCACACCACTGGACTATCTCTACCTCCCCCAAGAAATCTCGGCCTATTTGTACACAGAGAGGTCATTATTTTTCGCAGGGTGTTGACACTTACTTTACTTTATTGTCACCAAACAATTGATACAAGAGCGTACAATCATCACAGCGATATTTGATTCTGCACTTCGCACTCCCTGAAGTACAAATCAAAGTAAATATAATAAAAATTTAAATTGGAAATCATAATTAGAAATTAGAAAAGGGAAAGTAAGGTAGTGCAAGTCAGATCCGGATATTTGGAAGGTACGGCCCAGATCCGGGTCAGGATTCGTTCAGCAGTCTTATCACAGTTGGAAAGAAGCTGCTCCCAAATCTGGCCAAACGCATCTTCAAGTTCCTGAACCTTCTCCCAGAGGGAAGAGGGACAAAAAGTGTGTTGGCTGGGTGGGTCGTGTCCTCAATTATCCTGGCAGCACTGCTCCGACAGCGTGCGGTGTAAAGTGAGTCCAAGGATGGAAGATTGGTTTGTGTGATGTGCTGGGCTATGTTCACGATCTTCTGCAGTTTCTTCCGGTCTTGGACAGGACAACTTCCATACCAGGTTGTGATGCACCCTAGAAGGATACTTTCTACGGTGCACCTATAAAAATTAGTGAGGGTTTTAGGGGACAGGCCAAATTTCTTTAGCTTTCTTGCCAGTGGACTCTGCTTGGTTAGACCAAATCAGGTCATTTGTGATATTTACCCGGAGGAACTTAATACTTTTGACCTGTTCCACCTGCACACCACCGATGTAAATGGGGTTGTGCGGTCCGCCACTCCTTCTGAAGTCAACAACCAATACCTTCGTCTTGCTGACGTTGAGGGATAGGTTATTGTCTTCGCACCATGTCACCAGGTTCTTAATTTCCTCCCTGTACTCAGACTCATCATTACCCAAGATACAGCCTACAATTGTGGTGTCATCAGCAAACCTATATATTGAGTTTGATGGAAACTGGGCTACACATTCTTCTATATGTGCTAAACATGCTCTAATACAATTTAAGGTCGTACATAGAGCTCATATGTCTAAAGATAAGCTTGCTCGGTTTTATTCTCATGTTAATCCTCAATGTGACAGATGTCATTCAGATGTGGCTTCATTGACCCACATGTTTTGGTCATGTCCTACCTTACATAACTATTGGAAGGACATATTTGCTACCATTTCCTCAATTTGGAATATTGATTTACAACCTCATTTTATCACTGCAATTTTTGGTATACCAAATGAGGATGGTAGTCGACTCTCCCCTTCAATTAGACGAATGATCGCCTTTGTAACATTAATGGCCAGGAGATCTATATTACAAAATTGGAAAGAAGTAAATCCTCCTACCACATTTCAATGCTCTTTCAAACTATTTCTTGTTTAAGTTTAGAAAAAATTAGAAGTACTGTTTTTGATTCATCAATTAAATTTGAAGAAACTTGGGGACCGTTCATTCAACACTTTAATATGAATTAATTTGGCTTCTTCCAGACCTTTTCTCTTTTTATTCTTGTTCTGGTATGGAGTTCTGGAGTTTTTGACGCTATCATATACATAGAAACTATTATTATTGCCCATGTTAGTTTAGGTTTATTTTTTTTATTTCTTTAAATATACATTTTTTCTTGTATTTTATACTTTTTTCTTTTGATGATTATTTTAATCTTTTTCATGTATAATCAATATAGATTAGATTGATTCTTGCACGATCTTTTTTTTGCTGATAGCTTAATAAGATATTGTTATCTTGTTACTAATTTAATTCTAAGTCTAATGTATTCATAACCTATTTAATATAATACTATGTTATGTTTTTTTTATAAAAATTAATAAAAAGATTGAAAAAGAAAAAGGAAACTTGGCTACACAATCATGGGTGTACAGTGAGTACAGCAGGGGGCTGAGTACACAGCCTTGTGGTGCACCGGTGCTCAGAGTGATTGTAGAGGAGAGCTTGTCCCCTATTTTTACAGCCTGGGTCCTGTCTGTGAGGAAGTTGAAGATCCAGCTGCAGATCTGAGTGCTGAGACCCAGGTTCCGGAGCTTAGGAATCAGTTTGTTTGGAATGATGGTATTAAAGGCAGAGCTGTAGTCAATGAAAAGGAGCCTTACATATACATCTTTATTCTTCAGGAGTTCTAAGGAGGAATGTAGTGCCAGAGAGATGGCATCTGCCGTAGACCTGTTGCTCCGGTAGGCAAATAGCAAAGCGTCGAGGTGACCAGTTCGTTATGTGTGCCATAACCAATGGCTCGAAGCACTTCATAGCAATTGATGTCAGAGCCACAGGTCGGTAGTCATTCAAGCATGCCACCTTGCTTTTCTTCGGCACCGGGATTATCATTGCCTTCTTAAAACACGAGGGGATCTTAGACTGAAGCAGGAGCAGTTGAAGATGTCAGCAAACACTCCAGCTAGCTCACTTGCCCAGGCCCGGAGAATCTGTCCCGGGATGCCATCTGGGCCCGTCGCCTTCCTTGGATTTATCTTCAGGAAGACTCTTCTAACGTCCTCCTCGGTGACGATGAATCTCGATGCCACCAGGTGCGGTTCATCCTGAGGGGGCAGGACGCCCCTCTTTTGTTTGAATCTTGCGTAGAATACGTTAAGTTCATCAGGAAGAGAAGCGCTACAGTTATTGATATTCCCAACCTTTTCTTTGCACCTAGTGATCGCATTTAGACCCTGCCATAGTCTACTGGCATCTCTCTGGTTATCCTGGGCTTCCAACTTGGCTCGATATTGCCTCTTGGCGCCCTTGATGGCTTTCCGGAGTTCACGCCTGGATTCCATGTAGCGACTGATATCTCTGGACCTATAAGCCACAGCTCTAGTCTTCAAAAGGGACTGGACCTCATAATTCATCCAAGGTTTCCGGTTAGAGAATACCCAAATTGTCTTGCAAGACACACAGTCCTCTGTGCATTTCCAGATAAAGTCCGTGACAGCTGAGGCATACTCATTGAGGTTAGCTACCGAGTCCTCGAATACTAACCAGTCCACCGATTCAAAGCAGTCACGGAGGACCTCATCTGTTTTCTCTGTCCAACGCGACACCACTTTTGACACCATGACCTCCCGCTTCAGTTTCTGTTTGTAAGCTGGGAGGAGGAATACGGCCTGATGGTCCGATTTTCTGAAGTGAGGTCATGGGATGGAACGGTAGACATCCTTGACTGCTGTGTAGCAGTGGTCAAATATACTCGGGCCTCTAGTGGAGCAGGAGACATGTTGGTATAACTTTGGCAGAGGTTTTCTGAGGTTGGACTGGTTAAAGTCCCAGCTGTAATGAGCAAAGCCTCCGGATACCTGGTCTCAAGTTCACTGATGTTGGCATACGGTGTATTCACAGCACACTCCATGTCCGCCTGGGGGGGAATGTAGACCGCTGTCAGTATGACCGAGGTGAATTCCCGTGGCAGATAGTAGAAACGACACTTCACCGACAGATGTTCCAGGTCCGGACTGCAGGAGCTTGTCAGTGCCACTGTGTCCGAGCACCACGCAGTGTTGATCAGTAGGCAGACTCCACCTCCCTTCGTCTTGCCCGAAGACGCCGTGCGGTCCATCCGATGGATAGAAAATCCCTCTGGTCGGATGGCACAGTCGGAGGTGGCTTCTAGCAAGATAGCAATGAAGGGAGATATGGAGCCTGCAGGAGAGCAAAGCATGGTCTTTGAAGGACTTCCTTTCCTCTCTAGAAAGGAAAACCTACAGCACAATACATTGGCACACAATGTTGTGCCAAACATGAACTTACTTTAGAAATTATCCAGGGTTACCCATGCCCTCTATTTTTCTAAGCTCCATGTAATCTCTTTATCCAGGAATCTCTTAAAAGACTTGGACACAAAGGGGGAAAAGAATCCCCATTCTATTTACTCAGTGGAACTCCAGCTGCACACCTCTGAATCATAACAGTTTATCCCACCCTAGAGATCTGAGCACAACGTCTGGCCAGGACGACACCACTGGGTGACTGCTGTGCTGTTAGAGGTCAACTGAGGTTAAACTGAGTCCTTGTCTCCTCTCTCGGTGCGTAAATGAACTGGGTGATATGTCCTTCATGTTTACCTGATCTGGTCACTATCACACTGTTGGATGGAAAAGAGTCGGCCATTCATCGCTTCAGACCTGCTCTCCCATTCAATGCCATCATAGCTGATCTAATTTCTCAACCCCATATTCCTGTTCTTCCCCCATGCAGCTTGATGACTTTTTATCTAGAAATCTAAGTGCTTCTTAAATATATACAGAAACTTTGGCCTCCTCAGATTCCCATGTAAGAAAATTCCATATCTTTACCTCCTAACTATCTTGCAGTGTACCCTGAGACTGTGGTCCTTGGTCTAGTCCTTCCCAGTCATTCTCTCTTCTATCTCCCCCCTTTCATCTGGCAGAACAGAGAGATCTGGTCTGAACGTGGCTGTGGTAGTGAGTCAGTCCAATTTAAGGGTTTCTTCCTCCATCAACTTGCTCAGTTCCTCTAGCATATTGTGTGTGTTGTTCCAGAGTCTGGCATTTGCTGTCTTTTATGAAGTTACAGAATGAAGTAAAAGCAGTCCATTTCCAAGTCAGAATGGTGGGCAGGCTGGAGGGGATCTGTCGGTGCTGGTGTTGCTCTGCACCTTGTTGTTAGGTAAAGGTTGAGGGTTTGGGTGGTGCCTGCTGAGTAACTACAGTTCAGCTTGTAGATAGTTTGCACTATAGTCACAGCGGCACGTGGCCAAGTGGTTAAGGCATTGGACTAGCGATCTGAAGGTTGTGAGTTCAAGCCCCAGCCCAGGCAGCGTGTTGTGTGCTTGAGCAAGGCACTTAACCACACATCGCTCCAGTCCACCCAGCTGAAAATGGGTACCAACAAACTGCTAGGGGTTAACCTCGTGATAGACTGGCATCCTACCCGGAAGGGAGTCTCATACTCTCAGTTGCTTCACGTCACGGAAATCAGCATAAGCAACAGCCTTATGAACCTATAAGGCTCAGGACAGACTTTAACTTTAACTATAGTCACAGTGGAGGGAACAAATGCTATGGGTGTTGATGAAATGTGTTGGTCATAACACTGTGTGGACCAGCCTCTGCCCTAGACATTGGTTCCAGATTCTATCCACACCCTGAGTGAAACAGATCCCCAGTAAACTTTCGCCACTTACCGTCAGCCTGTGCCATTTGATTTTAGACGCCTCCTCTTTGGGGAAAAGTTTCCTACTATCTGACTTACCTGTATTCCTAAAATCTTATGTCTCCATCAGGTCCCCCTCAACCTCCTGTGCTGCAAGGACAATCTATCCACTTTGCTTCATAACTGAAATGTTCCATCCCAGACAACACTTACTGAATCTCCTCTGCACCATCTTGGATGCAGTTTCATCCTTGCTGGTCTAGCAACCAGAACTATACGTATTCCATTTGAAGCCAAACCAATATTTTATAACAAGCTTTAATAGTTTTGTTGGTGTTGCACTCATCCAGGCAATTTGATAATTTTCCATTTCTTCCCTGACCTGAAGCTCAAGGGTCTTGTGCTGTCAGGAGGGGAGTCCCTCACCAAAGGATACCAGCTACTGGTGATGCCACGTAATTTGTGTGGCTGGTCCTATTGAGTTTCTGGTCAATGCTCACCTCCTGGATACGAATGGTAGGAACTCTGCAATAGTGAAGCCATTGAATGTCAGAAGTAGATTGTTCGACTCTGTTATTGGAGATGGAAAATTGCCTGGCAAATTTGTGGCATAATTGTTAATAGTCATATATCAACCCCTGATTGAATGTTGTCCAGACCTTGCTCCATACGGGCCTGGACTGTTTTACCTGTGAGTGAAATTGAATATTGTGCAATCATTGAACATCCTCACTTCCAACTTTATGTTAGAAGGAAGGTCATTCTTGAGTCAGTTGATGATGCCCTGAGGGACTCCTGCAGCAATGTCTTGGGACTGGACAGATTCTCTTCTGACAACCATGACCATCAGCTTTTGATGTTTGACTTCACCTCTGACCACTGATGACCATTAACTCTTTGATGCCACACTCACTCAATTGCTATCTTTCTCTTTCACTTTGTCTCTGGAATTTGGCCCTTTGGTCCAAGGCAGAGATGAGAAGTGATTCAAACAATACAAAGAAAGAGTGTTGATGAGTCTGGACAATACCTTCCATCCCCTTATTGATAGTTTGGGCAGTAATTACTGTGTAGGATCTGTCCACCTTTATACCTGGGAGATTTTCTACTACACCATCGAACATAAGCAGCGTGGCAACTGTTCTTGCACAGCCTGGCTAAAGTTGCAGCCAGTTCTGGAGCTCAGAGCTTTAGTACAACAGCTGGAATGTTGTTTCAACCCAAAGCCATCACTGTATCAAACTCTCACCTGCTTCTCAGTATCACTTGGAATGAATCGAATTGGCTCAAGATTGGCTTCAGTGATGATGGGGAATCTCAAGACAAAGCCAAGATGGATTATCCACTCAGCACTTTTGACCGCAGATTGTTATGAATACTCAGGAGATATATATATATCTGCTCTGTCAGTTGTTAAGATTACAATCTCAGTACCACATTCCTGCATGAACCCCATATACACTTGTATCTTGTTTTCTCTCCCCTTCCTTTCTTAAGTAGTGGAATTACATTCGCTGTCTTCTAGACTATATAAAAAATTCTAGAATTCATGAAATGTTAGAAAATGACAACCTTCACTGCCTCCCCAGTCACCTCATCTTCTTCAAACCCTTGGGTGAAGCTGTCACTTTCGGGAAATAGCTATTTTCAGTCCCATTATTTTCCTCAATAGCTTTGCTTTTATTAATGCCAATTCCTTCATTCATTCTATACCATTGTTTCTCAGGCAAATCCAGAAGTTTATATTTTCATCTTTTGTAATGCTAGATGCAACATACAGTGTATGATTAATTATGCATGTTTTCCAAATTGCCCGGTGTATTTTGTCCTAACTCAATATTTATTGATCTATTTGGTGATCCAGCATGCTGTAGGCTCTTGCCCTTTGAGCAACACTGATTTAACCCTTGCCAAATCAGGGGATAATTTACAACGACCAAGTAATCTACCTGTTATGTCTTTGGACTGTGGGAGGAAACCAGAGCATGTAGAGAAAACCTACACTCTCGATGGGGAGGACCTACAGAGACACATAACAGACACCGGCAGATTACTCTCTAAATTCCAACTCATGGAGCTGTAATACTGTCATGCTATCGTGGCACTCAGATATAAGCCCACAAGACTCTAAGATATAGGAGCAGAATTAGGCCATCTGTCCCATCGAGTCTGCTCTGGCATTTCAACATGGTTGATCTAATTTTTCTCTCAGCCCCAATCTTCTGCCTTCTCCCCATATCCCTTCATGCCCTGACCAATCAAGAATCCAGCAACCTCTGCCTTAAATGTACATAAAGACTTGGCCTCCACAGCTGCTGTGGCAAAGAATTCCACAGATTCACCACTCTCTGGCTAAGAAATTCCTCTTCATCTCCATTCTAAAAGGATGCCCCTCTACTTTGAGGCTGTGTCCTCTAGTCTTAGACTCTCCCACCACAGGAAACATTCTCCCCACATCCACTCTGTCAAGTCCTTTCACCATTCAATAGGTTTTAAGGAGGTCACCCCTCAGTCTTCTGAATTCTAGTGAATACAGGCCCAGAGCCATCAAATGCTCTTCATATGACAAGCCATTCAATCCTAGAATAATTTTTGTGAAACTTTTTTAAACCCTCTCCAGTTTCAGCACATCCTTTCTAAGGTAAGGGGCCTAAACCTGCTCACAGTTCTCCAAGTGAGGTCTCACTGGTGCTTTATAAAGTCTCAACATTATATCCTTGCCTTTATATTCTAGTCCTCTTGAATTGAAAGCTGACATTACATTTGCCTACCTTACCACAGACTCAACCTGCAAATTAAACTTTAGGAAATCCTGCACAAGGACTCCCAAGTCCCTTTGCATCTCAATTTGTTTGTATTTTCTCTCCATTTACAAAATACTCGAACCTTTCATTTATTTGCACCAAAGTGCATGACCAGACCCTTCCTAACACTGTATTCCACCTGCCCGTTCTTAATTTCTCTAAGTCCTTCTCTAGCCTCTCTATTTCTTGAAAACCACCTGCCCTCCACCTACTTTCATATTGTCGGTAAACTTTGCAACAAAATCATCCAAATCATTCACATGTAATGTAAAAAGAATTGGTCTCAACACTGACCCCTGTAGAACACCACTAGTCATCGGCAGCCAACCAGAAAAGGCTCCCTTTATTCCCGCTCTTTGACTCCTGCCAATCAGCAGCCTCTTTATCCATGCTAGATCCTTTCCTTTAATATCATAGGATGAGAAATTCTAGGCAGTTTCTAGAGTAGGTTACATGGTTGGCACAACATTGTGGGCCGAAGGGCCTGTAATGTGCTCTAGGTGTCCATCTATGTTCTATGTTCTATGTTCTCTCATGGGCTCATAGTTTGTTAAGCAGCCTCACATGTGGCATCTTGTCAAAGGCCTTCTGAAAATCCAAGTACACAACATCAACCTATTTTCCTTTGCCTATCCTGCTTGTTATTTCTTCAAAGAATTCCAACAGATTTGTTAGGCAAGGTTTTCGCTTGAGGAAACCACTTAGATTTGACCTATTGTACCATATGCCTCCAAGTACCCTGACATCTAATCCTTGATAATCGACTCCCAACACTTTCCCAACCACTGAGGTTAGACTAACTTGCATATAGTTTAATTTCTACTGCCTCTCTTCCTTCTTGAAGAGTGGAGTGACATTTGCAATTTTCCAGTCTTCCAGAGGCATTCCAGAAACTAGTGATTCTTGTAATATTTTTACTAATGCTTCCACAATCTCTCCAGTCAGCTCTTTGAGAGTTCTGGATGTACGCCATCTGGTCCAGGTGTCTTAACTTCGGAACATTTAGTTTCCCAAGAACCTTCTCTGTAGTAATGGTCACTTCACACTCTTCATGAGCCCTGACATCTGACGTTTCCAGCATATTGCTACTGTCTTCCACAGTGAAGACTGAGGCAAAATACTTATTCAGTTCATCCACCATTTCCTTGTCCCCCATGACTACCTCTCCAATATTGTTTTCCAGTGGTTCAATATCCACTCGTGCCTCTCTTTTACACTTTATGTATCCCAAGAAACTTTTGACATCCTCAATATTATTGGCTAGCTTACTATCCTATTCCACCTTTAACTTCTTAATGACTTTTTCAGTTGTCTTCTGTTTTTTTTAAAAGCTTCTGAATTCTCTAACTTCCCACTAATTTTTGCTCTATTATATGCCCTGTCTTTGGCGTTTATGTTGGCTTGGACTTCACGTCAGTCACAGTTGTATCATCTTGCCTTTAGGATGCTTTATCTTTGGGATGTATATATCCTGTGCCTTCCAAATTGCATCAAGAAATTCCAGCCATTGCTGCTCTCGTCATCCCTGCCGGTGTTCTTTCCCAATCAATTTTGGCCGGCTCCTCTCTCATGCCTCTGTAATTCCCTTTAATATCTGACTTTAGCTTCTCCTTCTAGATTTCAGGGTGAATTCAATCATGTTATGATCACTTGGCCTGAAGATTTATTTTACCTTAGGGTTATTAATCAATTCTGGTTCATTGCACAACACCCAGAATAGCTGATCCTGATACTCTAAAGGGCTCAACAATGAGCTGCGACCACAAAATGCCCTCTCCTGGAATCCAGAAACAGCCTGATTTTAATATGATAGTTTGGAGCAATGTGATAGCTTTCAGGAGTTAGCAGTGCTATTTGAGTTCCGTGACCGGAGGCTCAGAAGCTGTTCTAAATTACTGATCATTTTTTGTTGAGATAGGAAAGATATTACACAGAGTGTTGGTGTCCATTCCAAAGATATGAATGCAGGATGCTTGCAAGTCACTGATAAAGTTACAAGAAACAACTTACAGTACCATTCTGAAGCAACTTATAAAGGACATCTTCTAAAGCACCATCAATGGCAATAGAGAATAACGGAACTGAGCAGTGTCAAAGTACATGATTGTCCTGCTCCAAATATGTACTGCAGGCCCAGGTGAAAACGTACCTGGAATATTGTGTACAGATCCAACTTCTCATCTTAGGAAGGAGATTCTTGTCACAATTGGAGTGCAAGGTTAACTGTCTGATTTCTGAGGTAGCAGAGTTCTTGTTTGAGGAGAGTCCAAGAAGGGTGGGCATATACTCTTCTGAGCTTAGAAGCATGAAAGGGGTTCAAAGTGAACGTTGCTAAGTTTTTGGGCCTGACAGGATGGATGCAGGGATAATCTTTCACCTGACTGGGGTATCAGACACAGAATTATTGGTCAGAGCAGAGGGGGGGGGGGATATCTTTTTCAGCCAGAGTCTGGGTAAGAATTGAAATTCTCTACCGAAGGGGGCTGTGGAAGCTAGGTCACTGGGGAAATTTAAAACAAAAACTAGTAGACTTTTGGATATTAAGGGAATTGAAGGGTACAGAGGTAATGGCAGGAAGGTAGATCAGACATGATTTAATGCAACAGATTCTGCAGATGCTGGAAATCCGGAGTAACACACACAGAATAGTGGAGGAACTCAGCAGTCAATGTTTCAGGCTGGGACCCTTCAGCTCAGATGCTGGAAATCCGGAGTAACGCACACAGAATAGTGGAGGAACTCAGCAGTCAATGTTTCAGGCTGGGACCCTTCAGCTCAGATGCTGGAAATCCGGAGTAACACACACAGAATAGTGGAGGAACTCAGCAGTCAATGTTTCAGGCTGGGACCCTTCAGCTCAGATGCTGGAAATCCGGAGTAACACACACAGAATAGTGGAGGAACTCAGGCTGGGTCCCATCAGCTCAGATGTTGGAAATCCGGAGTAACACACACAAAATAGTGGAGGAACTCAGGCTGGGTCCCATCAGCTCAGATGCTGGAAATCCGGAGTAACACACACAAAATAGTGGAGGAACTCAGGCTGGGTCCCATCAGCTCAGATGCTGGAAATCCGGAGTAACACACACAAAATAGTGGAGGAACTCAGGCTGGGACCCTTCAGCTCAGATGCTGGAAATCCGGAGTAACACACACAAAATAGTGGAGGAACTCAGGCTGGGACCCTTCAGCTCAGATGCTGGAAATCCGGAGTAACACACACAGAATAGTGGAGGAACTCAGGCTGGGTCCCATCAGCTCAGATGCTGGAAATCCGGAGTAACACACACAAAATAGTGGAGGAACTCAGGCTGGGTCCCATCAGCTCAGATGCTGGAAATCCGGAGTAACGCACACAGAATAGTGGAGGAACTCAGGCTGGGTCCCATCAGCTCAGATGCTGGAAATCCGGAGTAACACACACAGAATAGTGGAGGAACTCAGCAGTCAATGTTTCAGGCTGGGACCCTTCAGCTCAGATGCTGGAAATCCGGAGTAACGCACACAGAATAGTGGAGGAACTCAGCAGTCAATGTTTCAGGCTGGGACCCTTCAGCTCAGATGCTGGAAATCCGGAGTAACACACACAGAATAGTGGAGGAACTCAGGCTGGGACCCTTCAGCTCAGATGCTGGAAATCCGGAGTAACACACACAGAATAGTGGAGGAACTCAGGCTGGGTCCCATCAGCTCAGATGCTGGAAATCCGGAGTAACGCACACAGAATAGTGGAGGAACTCAGGCTGGGTCCCATCAGCTCAGATGCTGGAAATCCGGAGTAACACTCACAAAATAGTGGAGGAACTCAGGCTGGGACCCTTCAGCTCAGATGCTGGAAATCCGGAGTAACACACACAGAATAGTGGAGGAACTCAGCAGTCAATGTTTCAGGCTGGGACCCTTCAGCTCAGATGCTGGAAATCCGGAGTAACGCACACAGAATAGTGGAGGAACTCAGCAGTCAATGTTTCAGGCTGGGACCCTTCAGCTCAGATGCTGGAAATCCGGAGTAACACACACAGAATAGTGGAGGAACTCAGGCTGGGTCCCATCAGCTCAGATGCTGGAAATCCGGAGTAACGCACACAGAATAGTGGAGGAACTCAGGCTGGGTCCCATCAGCTCAGATGCTGGAAATCCGGAGTAACGCACACAGAATAGTGGAGGAACTCAGGCTGGGTCCCATCAGCTCAGATGCTGGAAATCCGGAGTAACACACACAAAATAGTGGAGGAACTCAGGCTGGGTCCCATCAGCTCAGATACTGGAAATCCGGAGTAACGCACACAGAATAGTGGAGGAACTCAGGCTGGGTCCCATCAGCTCAGATACTGGAAATCCGGAGTAACGCACACAGAATAGTGGAGGAACTCAGGCTGGGTCCCATCAGCTCAGATGCTGGAAATCCGGAGTAATGCACACAGAATAGTGGAGGAACTCAGGCTGGGTCCCATCAGCTCAGATGCTGGAAATCCGGAGTAACACACACAAAATAGTGGAGGAACTCAGGCTGGGTCCCATCAGCTCAGATACTGGAAATCCGGAGTAACACACACAAAATAGTGGAGGAACTCAGGCTGGGTCCCATCAGCTCAGATACTGGAAATCCGGAGTAACACACACAAAATAGTGGAGGAACTCAGGCTGGGTCCCATCAGCTCAGATACTGGAAATCCGGAGTAACGCACACAGAATAGTGGAGGAACTCAGGCTGGGTCCCATCAGCTCAGATGCTGGAAATCCGGAGTAACACACACAAAATAGTGGAGGAACTCAGGCTGGGTCCCATCAGCTCAGATGCTGGAAATCCGGAGTAACACATACAAAATAGTGGAGGAACTCAGGCTGGGTCCCATCAGCTCAGATACTGGAAATCCGGAGTAACACACACAGAATAGTGGAGGAACTCAGGCTGGGTCCCATCAGCTCAGATGCTGGAAATCCGGAGTAACACACACAAAATAGTGGAGGAACTCAGGCTGGGTCCCATCAGCTCAGATGCTGGAAATCCGGAGTAACACACACAAAATAGTGGAGGAACTCAGGCTGGGTCCCATCAGCTCAGATACTGGAAATCCGGAGTAACGCACACAGAATAGTGGAGGAACTCAGGCTGGGTCCCATCAGCTCAGATACTGGAAATCCGGAGTAACGCACACAGAATAGTGGAGGAACTCAGGCTGGGTCCCATCAGCTCAGATGCTGGAAATCCGGAGTAACGCACACAGAATAGTGGAGGAACTCAGGCTGGGTCCCATCAGCTCAGATGCTGGAAATCCGGAGTAACACACACAAAATAGTGGAGGAACTCAGGCTGGGTCCCATCAGCTCAGATACTGGAAATCCGGAGTAACGCACACAGAATAGTGGAGGAACTCAGGCTGGGTCCCATCAGCTCAGATACTGGAAATCCGGAGTAACGCACACAGAATAGTGGAGGAACTCAGGCTGGGTCCCATCAGCTCAGATGCTGGAAATCCGGAGTAACGCACACAGAATAGTGGAGGAACTCAGGCTGGGTCCCATCAGCTCAGATGCTGGAAATCCGGAGTAACACACACAAAATAGTGGAGGAACTCAGGCTGGGTCCCATCAGCTCAGATACTGGAAATCCGGAGTAACACACACAAAATAGTGGAGGAACTCAGGCTGGGTCCCATCAGCTCAGATGCTGGAAATCCGGAGTAACACACACAAAATAGTGAAGGAACTCAGCAGTCAATGTTTCAGGCTGGGACCCTTCAGCTCAGAACACATCATATTCCTTATTCTCCAGCCCTATACTTTCTCAACCTGTCACCTCCCAGCTTCTTACTTCAACCTCCCTCCCCCATCACCTGATACCTTGTCCTCTCCATAGATACTGACTGACCTGTTGAGTTCTTCCAACTTTTTCTGTGTGTTCTTCAGCCATGATCTCAAAGGCAGGCACAGCAGGCAAGAGGGGATGAATAGCCTATTACGTATTTTATTCCCTGAGCTCACCAAACTTAAGGGATAGAAAAGTGTTTCACTGATAGCTGCATTATTTCAACTCCAGAATTTTGTCCAGGACCATTTCTGGTTCAGCTACAGAGTGGAAATTCTAAATCTCTGGGAACGTAAAAGTTTTTGGAGAGGGTGTAAGAGATTCACCTGGATGCTACCTAGACTAGAGATTTTGACTTTATGAGAAGTTGAACAATCTTGGGTTGCTTTCTTTGGAGTGTTGCATGCTGAGGGGCAACCTAATAGAAGTTATGTTAACAATCTCTAGGACACCCCCACCCCACCACCATCAGGCAGGAGGCACCATAGCATTAGGACAAGGGCTGTTAGGATGGAAAACAGCTTCTTCTCGCTGGCCAAAGGGACTGGGCTCCCTGCCACCACCCACGTATGAAACACCTGTAACGTCATGCTCTTTGCTTTTTAACTTGGTGTAAGTGCACCTTATTATTTGTTAGTTTATTTGTGGTAACATTACTCCATATGTTGTGTGTGAAAGTTGTATGCACTGCATTGTGCAGAACCTTGTTTCATTTGGTGGTATACACGTGTGTGTGGAATTACAGCTGAACTCGAATTTGAACTTGTGGGACATGGGTAGAGTAGGTAGACGGTCTGTTCCCCAGGGTGGATATCAGTTTAAAGTAAGAGAACATTTTAAAAAGTTCATGGGACATGTCTTTTGCTTACATAAGGAGTGGTGGCTGTGTGGAGTGTGTTTTCAGGGCAGGTGCTGGAAGCAATGGAGATATTTAGACAGGTGCAGGTAGTGGAGAGATGTTCAAGAAGATGGAATTAGTTAGATTGGTATTGTGGTTGCCACATACATGATAGGCTGAATGGCCTATTTCTATGCCGACCTGTTCTATGTTGTGGAACAGATTAACAGCTGAGACCCTGTTATCCACAGCACAATTACAGTAGAATCCTCCTCAGCCATTTTCACACCCACAGATTTCTTAAGGGTTAGTCTTCAGTGTTGGAAATAATTGAATATCTTTATCCAATTGTAGCATCTGAATTTGGTTACTTGTTGTTTGCTGAATTTGATACAGCAGACATTATTGAGGAAGGACATCAGAATACATCATTCCAGTTGGATGTATTACAATAACCCACACACTATGCCATGGGAGAAATATTGATTCATTAATAAGCATGCGTGCTTTCAGATACTAATTAGATCCAGCCAGTTCATGATACTACCTCGGAGCATTCCTATTTCTCTGATTGGTTGACAGCAGATGCATTAATTTATGATTTGCGGATTCATTGATTTAGTGCTATGATCAATCTGTGTACCATCTCTATTCTTACCTTGCAGAAGTACTCGGCCATCTCGCTCTGCAGCATTACGACAGAGGCACTGAAAGTCCTTGGTGCCACTGAAGACCTGATTGAGGCTACACAGGAAGATCGTTCACTGCCTGATTCTTGTGAGGGTAGGATACCTTCAGAGAAAGAAGCAACCAAACTTCAGGCACATCTCTCCAAACTTGAGGAGAATGTAAGAACCATCAGTAACATTGGTGTAGATATAGTTTGGTATATTTTTCTGCTGGTTTAATCCTAGAGATTTCATCTTAACTTTAAAATGAATAAATACTTAAATGCATTTAGGAAGGGAAGTGGTATGTTGTAGAGCCACAGCTCACAACAGACCATTCTGTCTTTAGCATCCATGTTTTATTCCCTGTTTACACAATGCTCATCTGTACTCATCTGAATGCCTGCGTTAGAATTGTAATTATATTTACTGTCACTGATTTATATGTCATGAAGTTTGTTGTTTTGAAGCACCAGTGCAGTATAAAGACATTAAATTGCCATACAGTTTATTACAAAATTAAATACATACTCCAACAAGGTTGTGTTTGTGGATTTATGGACTGTTCGAACATCTGATGATGGAAGGGTTGAGGGTGTTTCTGAAATGTTGAGTCAGTGTATTCAGGCTCCTGTACCTCCTCCCTAATAGTGCAAATGTGAAGAGGACAGATAGGTTGAGGGTCCTTAGTAATGGACATCTTCTTGAGGCACCACCACTTGAAAGGAGGAGTGCACCCATGAGGGAGCTGGCTGAGTTTACAGCCCTGTGCATTCAGAGCATCATACTTACAATGAAGTAAGGCTCACTGGCCTGAATTACCTGACTTATTCCTACTGCCCTTCCTAAATAAGCGAACAGCATTAACTATCCTTTAGTTTTCTGACTCCCCACCTGTAGTAACTAAGGTGCCACAGTTAACTCCTCCCTTCTTTCATATAGAAGCCTAGGATAGATCTCATCCAGCCCAAGAGAGCTATACAGCCCTATGTATCCCTTGACATCTAATACCTTCCCCTGCTTGAGATTATTCATGAACTTTACCCCTGTACTCCCACCAATTTAACTGGGATCCTACCGCCAGGCACATCTGTTGCTCCTAACATACCTCTATAATTTCGATAGGGATTACTCTCTGTATGACTTTGTTGTCCACTCTCACTGATTTCCCTTATGGCACCTAGACAGTAAGACCATTAGATATAAGAGCAGAATTGGACCAGTTGGCCCATCAGCTCTGCTCCTCCATTTCATCATGGCTGATCCAAATTTCCTCTCAGCTCCAATCTTCTGCCTTCACCTGTATCCCTTCCTGCCCTGACCAATCAATAATCTATCAACCTCTACCTTAAACGTACCTAAAGCCTTGGCCTCCACAGCTGCTTGTGGCAAAGAATGCCACAGATTCACAACTCTCTGGCTAAAGAGATTCCTCCTCATCTCCGTTCTAAAAGGATGCACTATAGAAAGGGTCAGAGGAGATTTACAAGGATGTTGCCTAGATTGGGGAGCGTGCCTTATTAGAATAGGTTGTGTGAACTTGGCCGTTTTTCCTTGAAGTGACGGAGGATGAGAGTTGATCTGATAGAGGTGTATAAGATGATGAGAGGCATTGATCATGTGGATAGTCAGAGGCTTTTTTCCCAGGGCTGAAATGGCTAGCATGAGAGGGCACAGTTTAAGGTGCTTGGAAGTAGGTACGGAGGAGATGTCAGGGGTAAGTTTTCTACACAGAGAGTGGTGTGTACGTGGAATGGGCTACCAGCAGCAGTGGTGGAGGTAGATACCATAGGGTCTTTTAAGAGACTCCTGGATAGGTACATGGAGCTTAGAAAAATAGAGGACTATGGGTAACCCTGGATAATTTCTCAGGTAAGGACATGTTTGGCACAGCTTTGTGAGCCGAAGGGCCTTTATTGTGCATAGGTTTTCTGTGTTTCTATTATTCTGAGGTTGTGTCCTCTAGTCTTAGGCTCTCTCACCATAGGAAACATCCTCTCCACATCCACTCTATCAAGGCCTTTCAATATTCAATAGGATTCAATGAGGTCATCCCTCATTCGTCTGAACTCTAGTGCATACAGACCCAGAGCCATCAAACACTCTTAATACGACAAGCCATTCAATCCGAGAATCATGCTCATGAACGTCCTTTAAACTCTCTCCAACTTCAACACATCCTTTCTAAGATAAGAGGCTCCAAACTGCTCACAACACTCCAAGTGAGGCCTCACCAGTGCTTTATAAAGCCTCAACATTACATCCTTGCTTTTATATTCTAGTCCTCTGGAAAAGAATGCAAACATTGCATTTGCCTTCAGTATTCACTATGGAAAAGGATCTTGGTGATTGTAGTGATGACTTGCAGTAAACTGAAAACTTGAGCATGTAGATATTAAGAAAGAGGATGTGCTGGAGCTTTTGGAAAGAATCAAGTTGGATAAGTCACCAGGACCAGACGAGATGTACCCCAGGCTACATCCAGATGTACCCCAGGAGGCGAGGGAGGAGATTGTTGAGCCTCTAGTAATGATCTTTGTGTAACCCCCTGGGTCGCCTCAGGCTTGCTCAGCTCATTCCCGTCTAGGGGAAGCAGCCTTCGGCCCCACCAAACTGGGTAATCAGCTGGTGTGGATGCTGTGTGATGTCCCCGCCTCACCCAAAAACAGACAGTACACCATATGCGATTAAGTGATTACAGTTTTTAAAGATTACTATAACTAAGTAATTAATAATGATACAGTATACATGAAGGAAAAGAAAATAAAGAAAAGGCGCCAAACTTATCAAAGTCCAAACCACTTCATGCACAACCGTTGGAGCTCAATTACTGAAGTCTTCTGGCCACCATTTGATCCCCTCCGAACTCCTTGACTTGCAGCTCAGGACCACCCGAAGTGGTCAACCAAGCACATCTATCCTCGTCTCCTCTCCTCGGGGTACCTCCTGGCCTCGGACCCCGCTTGGGGTCCGTTCCTCGCCCAATTTACAGTATCGCGTCCTCTCTCTCTCACCCCCTCGCGCCGATCTCCTCAAAAGCTCGCCAACAATAGCTTACAGACTCAGAAGAAAGTACAACATTAATCCCAATTGGTTTACAAAGGAATACAATTCTCATTAGCGGTAAATTTTAACCCAAACAAGCTTCCAGCACTCTCTCGCAACAAAGAAGCATTCTTACTTTTAACAAAACAAAGAAGCCATTTTGATTAGCATATGCAGTAACAAAGAAAAAGAAGAAACCCCCCTTTACATTTGCATCATCAATGTGGACAGGAGAGGTTCTGGAGGATTGGAGAGTTGCAGATGCTGTTCCTTTATTCAAGAAAGGGAGTAGAGATAGCCCAGGAAATTACAGACCAGTGAGTCTTACCTCAGTGGTTTTTAAGTTGATGGAGAAGATCCTGAGAGGCAGGATTTATGAACATTTCAAGAGGTATAATATGATTAGGAATAGTCAGCATGGCTTTGTCAAGGGCAGGTTGTGCCTTATGAGCCTGATAGATTTTGTTTGATGATGTGACTAAACACATTGATTAAGGAAGAACAGTAGATATAGTGTATATGGATTTCAGCAGGGCATTTGATAAGGTACCCCATGAAAGGCTTATTGAGAAAGTAAGGAGGCATGGGATCCAAGGAGACATTGCTTTGTGGATCCAGAACTGGCTTGCCCACTGAAGGCAAAGAGTGGTTGTAGATGGGTCATAATCTGCATGGAGGTCGGTGACCAGTGGAGTGCCTCAGGGATCTGTTCTGAGACCCGTACTCTTCCTGATTTTTATAAATGATTTGGATGAGGAAGTGGAGGGATGGGTTAGTAAATTTGCTGATGACACAAAGGTTGGAGGTGTTGTGGATAGTGTGAAGGGTTGTCAGAGGTTACAGTGGGACATCAATAGGATGCAAAACTGGGCTGAGAAGTGGCAGATGGAGTTTAACCCAGGAAAGTGTGGGGTGGTTCATTTTGGTAGGTCAAATATGACGGCAGAATATAGTATTAATTGTAAGACTCTTGGCAGTGTGGAGGATCAAAGGGATCTTGGGGTCTGAGTCCATAGGATGCTCAAAGCAGCTGCGCAGGTTGACTCTGTGGTTAAGAAGGCATATGGTGCATTGGCCTTCATCAATCATGGGATTGAGTTTAAGAGCCGAGAGGTAATGTTGCAGCTGTATAGACCCTGGTCAGACCCCACTTGGAGTACTGTGCTCAGTTCTGGTCACCTCACTACAGGAAGGATGTGAAATGATAGAAAGTGTACAGAGGAGATTTACAAGGATGTTGCCTGGATTGGGGAGCATGCCTTATGAGAACAGGTTGAGTGAACTTGGCCTTTTCTCATTAGAGCAACAGAGGATGAGAGTTGATCTGATAGAGGTGTATAAGATGATGAGGGGCATTGATTGTGTGGATAGGCAGAGGCATTTTCCCAGGGCTGAGATTGCAAGCATGAGAGGGCAGAGTTTTAAGATGCTTGGAAGTAGGTACAGAGGAGATGTTTTCTACGCAGAGAGTGGTGAGTGCGTGGAAGGGGCTGCCAGCAGCGGTGGTGGAGACGGATATGAAAGGGTCTTTTAAGAGACTCCTGGATAGGTACATGGAGCTTAGAAAAATAGACGGCTATGGGTAACCCTAGGTAATTTCTCAGGTAAGGACATGTTCGGCACAGCTTTGTGGGCTGAAGGGCCTGTATTGTGATGTAGTTTTTCTATGTGTGGCAACTTGTCAAAGTCCTTCAGAAAATCCCAAGTAGACAACATCAAATGACTCTCCTTTGTCTTTTTCACAGGTGTCTGGGGGTTTGTGTTGGGACAGATACTTTTTACATTTTTGTCAATGATAGAATTGATAGTTTTGTTGCAAATTTTGCAGACAATCCTGCTTCATGCTTCTTCAAATAATTCCGACAGATTTATCGGGCAAGATCTGTCCTTAAGGAAGCCATGCTGACTTTGTCCTATCTTGTCCTGTGTCACCAGGTACTCCATAACGTCAGCCTTAACAATTGACTCCAACATCTTCCCAAGCATTGAGGTCAAATTAACTGGCCTATAGTTTATTTTCTTCTACCTCTCTCCCTTACTGAAGAGTGGAGTGACAGTTGCAATGTTTCAGTCTTCGGAAGAATCTCCAGTCTATTGAATCTTGAAAGATCATCACAAATGCCGCCACAATTTTTTTAGCCATCACTATTAGAACCCTGTGATGTACACCATCTGGTCCAGGTGACTTATCTACCTTCAGACCTTTCAGTTTCCCAAGAACCTTCTCTCTAGTAAAGGTGACTTAACAGACTTCATGATCCCTGACACCTGGTTCTTCCATCACACTGCTATTATATTCCACAGTAAAGACTGATGAAAAATACTTAACCAGTTCATCCGCTGTTCCCTGGTCTCCCATTACTACCTCTCCAGCATTGTTTTCCAGCAGGCCAATATCCAGTCTCACCTTTCTTTCACATTTTATGTATCTGAAGAAACTTTTGGTATCCTCTTTAATATCACTGACTAGCTTACTTTCATATTCCATCTTTACCTTCATATTGATTTTTTAATTGCGTTTTTTAAGCTACATGTACCTATCCAGGAGTCCCTTAAAAGACACTATGGTATCACTATGGCTCAACCTCATCACTCGTCCTACCCATGTGAGTTGTACCATCATGGACCATGACTTCTGGCTGTTCACCCTTCCACTTGGAGATAGAGGACTCAATCCGAGATATCTGGGACCCTAGCACCCAGGTGGCAACATACCATCCAGGAATCCACGTTCTTGCCTCCTGAAACTCCTGTCTGTTCCCCTAAGTAACAAATCCCTCATCACCATGGCTTGTCTCTTCTCCCCCCTCCCTTGTGAGTCACAGAGCCAGACAGTTCCAGAGACTTGATCACTGTGACTTTCCTCTGTGAGGTCAACCAATCCCCCCACCCCAACAGTATCCAAAGTGATATACATTTTTTAGAGGGGGATGGCCACAAGGGTACTCCGCAATGACTCCTTTCTCCTTCCTGACTGTCACCCAGTTTCCTGTGTCCTGCACCTTGGGTGTAATTACCTCTCTAAGTTCAGCCTCCGGAATGATCTGGAGTTCATCCAGTTCCAGCTCCAACTCCGTAAGCAGTTTGCTAGAAACTGCAGCTGGATGCACTTCTCAGAGTTGTAGTGGTCAGGGACACTGGACAACTCCCTACCTTCCCACATCCCACAAGAGGAGTATTCAACTATCCTGCCTGGTATCTGTACTGTCCGAGCTGAGCAGATAGACAGAGGAAAGGGAAAAAGGACCTGGAGCTGTCTTTCCTTTTGCTTTCTCTGACTGAAGCCTCTCCTCACGGAAGCTTCGAAGAGCTAAAGCCCCACAATGACCACTCTGACTCTGTCCACTCAGACGACGGCCACTGCCTTCCTTTAATCAATCCCAAGCATCACTGGTCAAAGTCCTTTTTCGTATGTTGCCTCAAAACCCTGCCTTTAAAATCTCAATCGATGTCCTGTTTAAAAAGAGGCTGTCTAACACACTCCCTGCTGTGGATTGTCCAACAAGAACACTTACCCCTCCAAGAGTGACAGGCGCTACACCTGCTCCTATACCTGCTCTCTCACCACCATTCACAGGTCCTGCAAGTCTAGCAAAGTTATTTATTGTATCTCAGTACAGCGTCCTCTACATCAGTGAGACCCAGCGCAGATTGGGGCACCAATTCATCCAACACCTTTGCTCTGTCCACTACAAAAGGCAAGATTTCCCAGTGGCTACTCATTTCATTTTGGCCTTCCATTCCCATTCTAACATCTCTGTCCATGGCCTCTTCTACTGCCTTAATGAGACCAACCTCCGGCTGGAGGACCAACATCTCATATCCTTTCTGGGGGATCTCTGGATGGCATGAACATCAATTTCTTTAACTTCCAGTAATTCCTCCCCCTTCCTCCTCCTCTTTTTTCATTCATCTTTCTGATTACCCTCTGTCCCTTTCTCTCCCACACCTGCCCATCACCTCTCTCTGCCCCTCCTCCTTCCTGTTTTTCCATGGTCCGCTGTCTTTTCCCCTTAGATCCTTTCTTCTTCAGCTCTTTATCTCTTAGACATCACCTCCCAGCTTCTAACTTCATCTCCCCTCCTCACTCATCACTTCCTCCCCTCACCTGGTCTCACCTATCACCTCCCAGCTTCTAACTTCATCTCCCCTCCTCACTCATCACTTCCTCCCCTCTCCTGGTCTCACCTATCACCTCCCAGCTTCTAACTTCATCTCCCCTCCTCACTCATCACTTCTTCCCCTCGCCTGGTCTCACCTATCACCTCCCAGCTTCTAACTTCATCTCCCCTCCTCACTCATCACTTCCTCCCCTCGCCTGGTCTCACCTATCACCTCCCAGCTTCTAACTTCATCTCCCCTCCTCACTCATCACTTCCTCCCCTCGCCTGGTCTCACCTATCACCTCCCAGCTTCTAACTTCATCTCCCCTCCTCACTCATCACTTCCTCCCCTCGCCTGGTCTCACCTATCACCTCCCAGCTTCTAACTTCATCTCCCCTCCTCACTCATCACTTCCTCCCCTCGCCTGGTCTCACCTATCACCTCCCAGCTTCTAACTTCATCTCCCCTCCTCACTCATCACTTCCTCCCCTCGCCTGGTCTCACCTATCACCTCCCAGCTTCTAACTTCATCTCCCCTCCTCACTCATCACTTCCTCCCCTCGCCTGGTCTCACCTATCACCTCCCAGCTTCTAACTTCATCTCCCCTCCTCACTCATCACTTCTTCCCCTCGCCTGGTCTCACCTATTACCTCCCAGCTTGCACCCATTCCCTCCCTCCCATCTTCTAATTCTGACTTCTGCAGACTTCTTTTCAATAGGGTTTCAATAGGTCAATGGGCACATGTAATGTCAGAGAAATGTACACAATGTACACCCTGAAATTCTTCCACGTAAACATCCACAAAAACAGAGGAGTGCTCCAAAGAATGAATGACAGTTAAATGTTAGAATCCCTAAGCCCCCCCCCACACAAGCAGCAGTAAAGCATCGACCCCCTCCCCGCCAGCAAAATGCATTGACACCCCCACCGAGCACTCAAACGTGCAGCAAAGCATCAATTAAGACACTTTGGGGACTTGCAGTGCCCCAAAGACTACTCGTTCACCCGGTATTCGACATACCACAGGCTCTCTCTCCCTAATAAGGGATAAAGAGGTGTCTCCGTTTCACAGCCAGAGGGGAGACATAACAAACAACTCGCTGATTTACGATTTTAAAAGTCTGTTGCGTCACTTTTTCCTCGCTCTGTGCCCAGAGATCTTGGGTCCCTGGGCACACGGCCGGCAGGCAGCTCGCTGCTTTCGATCTTCCGTCTAGCACAATGTTCAGGTGGAGGCAGCACGCCCTGAATCTGCCCGTCTCCGGAGCCACGAAAATCCGTGCTGGTCTTCCGTGCCGCATCATCCTTGGCATATCAAAAAGCGGCCGGTCATGAGGCCCCGACGACAGGTCCCATTTCTGCAAAGAACCAAAGTCGCCGTGTAACTCCAGGTCAGGGTCTTCAAAAGAACCTTGAAAAGGGAAAAATGAGATTTCAAAGACTGAAATAGAGCTGTTTTCGAAGCTGCAAGCAAAGGAGTTGCCATTGGGTGCCATCGTCCTCCTAAACTTTCCTGTCCTGATGAAGGGTCTTGGCCCAAATCATCAACTATTTATCCCCTTCCATAAATGCTGCCTGACCTGCTGAGTTTCTCCAGTATTTTGTGTGTTCTGTTGTGATGGTCAGTGTCAAGTTTCCAGACAGCAGACACCACCCCTTCATCTCAAGGGAATCTGTATTTCGAGAAGGGTGGATCCTGAAGAACGCCTTCCCCTCTGCTCTTGTGGTCCCTCATAGCAGCTAAGACTGAAACAGGCACTGCACAAGAAAGAGAAACATCTATTGCTTATTTATTTATCATTATTATTTCTTTTTTCCTTCTGTATTTGACCAATTTGTTGTCTTCTGCACACGGGTTGCCCATCCTGCTGAATGCAGTCTTCCGTTGATTCTGTTGTTCCGTTGGTTACTGATTTACTGTGTGTGCCCGCAAGAAGTGAATCTCAGGGCTGTAAATGGTGACGCATGTGTACTTTGATAATAGATTTATTTGTAACTTTGAGCCTTTTTGAATTCCTTACAAAAAATGGTGGCGGGGGGGCTGGAAAACAGACAGCTTCCCTCAAATTTCATAAACTCTCCTGGGAGTCTCCTTCCGATAAGAGGAGCAGACCAAGATAGTGAGAGGAATCTCAAAACTGGTAATCACATTTACAGCGGACGGTGTCAGAACATCATGACAGTCATGGCATGTCTAATAATTTCACAGTTGTGTGCACTGCTGTAATGAGGCAATCATTCTGAATGGGCAGCATCACTCACTCTACAACAGACAAGGTATAAATCTTGTTGCAACTCAGGGAACTGGCAAAATGCTGAAGAAGTTACAGCCTTGAAGCTAAGGTTAATGTTCGCAGCAACATTACAAAGCTGTGAAAGAGTTATACATCGGCAGTGCAGCAGTAAGAGGCATAATACTCAGGAACTATATATACCGGCAGATGTGTTACACAGCTATTATGAAAAGTGAACTGTGTATGGTGCATCAGGCGTGGGACATCGACCCAAGTGAGCAATGAACTTGAACTGCAGTAGGTATTGGTTTATTACTGTCACATGTACTGAGATAGAGTGAAAAACTGGTCTTGTCTACTGTTCATACAGATCAATTCATTTCACAGTGCATTGAGGTAGAACACGGTAAGACAATAACAGACTGCAGTGCAACAGCTACAGAGAAAGTGCAGGGCAGGTGGACAGTAAGGTGCAAGGTCACGGTACTGTATTGGTTAGCACAATGCTTACAATACAGGCATCGTGGGTTCAGTTCCCATCACTGCCTGTAAGGAGTTTGTCCATTTTCCCAGTGTCAGTGTGGATTTTGTCTGAGTGTTCCCATTCCCTTCCACAGTCCAAAGACATACAGGTTGATAGATGAATTGGTCGTTGTAAACTGTCCTGTGATTAGGCTCAGGGTGAATCAGGGGATTTCTGGGTGCTGCAGCTCGAAGGGTTGGATGGGTCTGTTCCACACTGCATCACAATAACTGAATAACGAGGTTTGAAGTTCAGCTTATTGTACGAGGGAGCCGTTCAATCGTCTGATAACAGTGGGATAGAAGCTGTCCTGAGGCCTGCTTGAAGACACTTTAGACTTCTGTATCTCTTACCTGAAGGGAGAGGGAACAATGTCCAGGGTGGGTAGCATCTTCGATTGTGCTTGGCCGCTTTACCGGGGCAGGGAGAAATGCAGACAGAGTCTATGGAAAGGAAGTTGTTTTCCGTGATAGACTGGCTGGCAACTGAGAAAGCTCTGAAATGGCAGCTGAGGGCTCGTACACTGATGGGCAAGAGGTGTTTAGCAGGGTGAGTGGATGTTTCATCCATCCTCCGCTTGCACAGTATGTTCACGACACATGATCTTGATTTTTCGATATCATCCCAAGTGCCCCTACTCCTTTCTGAGTGCTCATGGACCAGAAGTTGGAGTCACTGGAGATGTTGCATTCCTTCGTCTATCTGTCCTATAATCTCCTCCCCTGACAGAATAGTGTCTCTTCCAGCAGATGTAACAGACACCCCAGTCCTGGGATGCTGATTTGGAAGAGCACAGTGTCTTTTATTCCCCCACCCAGAGATTACAGAACAGTACAGCACAGAAAAAGGCTTTTTGCCCCATGAAGTTGTGCCAAACTAATTAAAGTAGTAATTGTATTCCTGGCTAAACTAATTCCTACTGCCTACACAATGTCCATATCCTTTCATTCTCTGCGTATTCATGGCCCTATCTAAGACCACCTTAAACAGTACTATTGCACTTGCCTCTGCTACTTCCCCTGACAGTGCATTCTAGGCATCCACCTACTGTGTAAAAAATACTTGCCCCGCACATCACTTTGCAATTGCACCCCCCCCCCCACCTTAATTGCATGTCCTCTAGGTCAACATTTCAGATCGAAAACTTTAACTATTATTTTCCCACTACACATGCTGCTAATCCTGCTGAGTTCCTGCTGAGTTCCTGCAGTGTGTTGTTTGTCATTATGACATCTCTGGTCTTTTGTGACTCCATCAGATCATTAATCTGCACCTCTCTCCATGGATGCTGCCTGCCCGGTGGAGGATTTGATTTCCATCACTCGTATTTTTAACTACTATTTAAGTACAGCCGTGATATTTTACAGTAATAAGCAAATTAAACAGAGCCCTTAAGGAATATAAAGCAGCCAGAAAAGAACGACAGAAGGGAATTAAGAAAGCCAGGAGGGGCCATGAAAATTCTTTGGCAAGTAGGATTAAAGAGAATCCTTAGGCATTCTATACGTACATCAAGAACAACAGGATATCTAGGGAGAGGGTGGGACCACTCAAGGATAAAGGGGAACAATTGCTTGGATATGGGTGAAGTCTCTAATGAGTACTTTACAATCAGTATTTACCAAGGAGAAGGATGTGGAGGATAGGGTGGTCAGTGCCAAGCGTATTAATGTGCATTGGCATTTTGAGGTAAAGGAGGAGGTACTGTTGGATCTCCTAAAGAGCCTTAAAGTGGATAAGTCCCAGGGCCTGGGACCTATACCCCAGGTTATTGAGAGAGACAAGGGAATAAATTGTTGGGGCCTTGACCAATATCTTTGTGTCCCCTCTAGCCACAAGGACTGTCAGGTAGCTAATGTTGTTCTATTATTTAAAAAGGAAACCAGGTACAATCCTGGAAATTATAGACCGGTCAGTCGCGGTCACTGGTAGGGAAATTACTGGAGAGAATTCTTAGGGATAGGACTTCTGGGTATTTGGAAAACCATGGCCTTATTAGGGAAAGCAGGCATGGCTTTGTGCAGAGCAAGCTGTGTCTTACTAACTAAACTGAGTATTTTTATGAGGTGCCAAGGGTGAATGATGAAGGCACAGCTGTGGATATTGTTTACGTGGATTTTAGTAAAGTGCTTGACAAGGTTCCTCATGGGGGCTCATCCAGAAGATTAAGATGTGTGGTGAATTGCCAGTTTGGACTTGGAACTGCTTGCTCATGGAAGACTAAGGTAGTGGTGAAAGGGTAGAGATCAGTCATTAGTGGTGTTCTGCAGAGATCTATACCGGGACCCCTCCGGCTTGTGATGTACATAAATGACCTGGATGAAAATGTAGATAGGTGGGTTAGTAAGTTTGCAGATGATATGAAGATTGGTAGTCTTGTGGATGCCATAGAAGACTGGCAGAGAACACAGTGGGATACAGATCAGTTGCAGATATGGGTAGAGAAATGGCAGATGGAATTTAACTCATTGCACCTTGCTAGGTCAAACGTAAAGAGGCAAGATCCTTAACAGTGTTGATGAGCAAAGGGATCTTGGGATCTAGGTACATAACTCGTTGAAAGTGGCTATACAGGTTAATAGGGTGGTTAAGAAGCCATATGGCCTGATTGTGTTTATTATTCGGAGCATAGGGTTCAAAAGTGAGCAAGTTATGTTGTGGCTAGTTAAGCTGCATCAGGAGTATTGCATACAGTTTTAGTCACTCCATTACAAGTAAGGATGTTGAGGCTTTTGAGAGGGTGCAGAAGAGATGTAGGATGTTACCTGAATTAGAAGGCATGACCTTAACAATCGGTTAAACAAACTTGGGTTCTTTCCTCAGGAGCGGCAGAGGCTGAGGGGAGATCTGAGAGGCCTCTAAGGTTATAAGAGGTATCGTTAGAGTAGTGTCTTTTCCCAAGAGTTGAGAAGTCGAATACCAGAGGTCATGCATTTAAGGTGAGAGAAGGGAATTTCAAATGATATGTGTGGAGCACATTTTTTACAAAGAGTGGATTGTGTTGCGTGGTGTGGTTGTAGAGGCAGAAATAGAACAGAGAAATCTACAGCACGTTACAGGCCCCATGGCCCACAATGTTGTGCCAACTCTAGAAACTGCCCAGAACTACCTTACTGCATAGCCCTCTATTTTTCTAAGCTCCGTGTACCTATCCAGGAGTCTCTTAACAGACCCTGTGGTATCTGCCTCCACCACCGCCGCCCGCAATGCGTAACACACACCCACCACTCTGTGTGAAAAACTTACCCTGACATGTATCCACTTCCAAGCACCTTAAAACCATGCCCCCTCAGAGACTTTTAAGAGATGTTTTTGTAGCACATGAATGTGAGGAAAATGGAAGCATATGGTCATTGTGTGGGCAGAAGAGATCAGTTTGATTGGTGATTTGATTACTAATTTAAGTGGTTCAGCACACCATTGTGGGCTGAAGGGCCTGTTCCTGAGCTGTACTGCTCTGTGTTTTATAAACCAAGATACATGAGCTATCTCGAGGGGCTAGAACAGACACCATACAGAAGCAACCAAAATAATGAAAAGGGTTAATGTAAAAAAGTACATCATAATTTTCCCTCTCACATTCTTGCATATTTCAAACTTTGCCTTCAACTTGCATGGGATGTGTGTATTTGTCATCACGGCCTCCTGCCTATTACTGTGTGCTCAATTGTAGTCATAGTGGGAAACCCATTTGCGTTCACTGGAGCTCAGGGTTGGCCTCCCATACTTGCCTCCATTCACATGCATGGGATTGGAGTGATGTTTGGTAGTTAGTGTAGCCTGAGACAGCTGTTTCTGAGCTCTCTGGCTCTACACTGTTGCAAGAATTGACTTCTTCTCATGCACCCAATAATGGTTATACCCAAAATGTTTACAAACATTTTCTGAAACTGTCTTCATCATTATAAAAGTTTTAACTGTCTCTGTTAACAGGTTTACATAACAGCCGGCACTGTGTACAGTCTTGAGGGCCAGCTGAATGATCTGGAGGACTGTGCTCGTAGTATTCACAGTATAACCACGGAAACCAAGCTGGCAGATCTGGAAGATCAGGTGGCAACAGCAGCTGCTCAAGTTCACCAAGCCGAACTCCAGGTAAGTGGCAAGATCAGGCCACGGAGGTCATTATATACCCAGCAATTGGCTTAAGGTGGCACTGGTTAAGCAGAGCAATGACTTGCTTGCAGCAAAGAACAACTATTAGCTACTTTATTTATCACACTTCTTCCTGAAAGTGATCGCAAGGGAGCCTGTAACTTCCCTTTTGGAGTCGAGCCTTGGAACCGTCTGTATGACCTAGTACTCTTGGGCCTCGAAGGTGCAGGATGGTTGCGGTGTGGTGAGTATGGGCTGAATTGAGGCAGTGGAGCCTGGACACAAGAGCAGGGAGCAAGCCAATGTTTGGCTACTGGAGGTGACAGAGTGGATCCAGCAGGGCCCAGGCCTAAGCGCGAGGAGTAAGCCATGGTTTACCCAATTTAAGCGCCAGGCCAAATTGAAAAGGTCAGGCATGGACTGAATTGAAGTAGCAGGTTCTGTCTGAGTTTGAGAACGTAGCGAAGTGGTATGAGAACATGGAAGAGCCCACAGTTTGACTGATTTAAGCACTGGGCTGATTTGAAACGGTCAGGGTGTCGGGGTCTGAGGTGAGAGGAGGGCTGGGATTCAGCTTGCTGCTCTGTGATAGGTTACTTATCCCTGCGTTGAACTGAGGTTGTGGCCTGCAACTAGCAGCCTCCTAGATTGACTGTGGCTGGCTTCATAGCTGTAGACTCACTATCATCAACTTCAGTTCTGAATGATATTTGCTTACTTTTATTGTTTGGAAATGGTGAAGTGTCATCAGAACCCATTTGACTGGAAATGTTAACTGTGTTTCTCCATGGAGAGTCCCTGAGCTCTGCTGATTTGTGTCACCTGCAGTATTTTGTTTCTGTAGGAGTTTCTCTGTCCTTGAGCTCTTATCTCCACATCTCCATTTCCACCTCTAGTCCTCATGTCCTCCTCTATTCTCCTGTTCTGGCCTCTTGGACAGTCATGATGCTAAAGCTCTAAACACGGGAACTCCCACCCAAGCCTCTGCATCTCATTCACCTCTCATTTTGTCTCTGCCACCTCCTTGTCATCTGTCTTATGTCCAAGAATGTATTTGACCACACTCCTGTGAAGTGTTTTGGTCGACTTTACGAAGGGTACTAAATTAACAGAAGTTTTTGTGCCCCCCTCATTGACAACCCTCCCTTACGGAAGGACAATATTTGCATTACGTTCACAGCATTAACATTAAGGCCAAGACTTGTTTCGGTACAACTTAAAATGTGAGGTTTTCTATTAATCTATGATCACAATCAGAGTTTAAATGTGTTAGGAAAATTCAGGTGGTTTAAAAAAAATAGTTAAATTCAGGAATACCTTCATAGCTTCATAAGAGTGAGCCAGTTCAAGCAGTCATACACACAGCAAGATCCCCAAACTGCGGAGTGTAAAGGGCAGATACACTGGTCTAGTGAGTCTTTCTTAGAAGTTTGCATCTCATCTGAAACTTTGACAAACTTCTATAGATTCACAGTGGAGAGTGTACCTCCTGGTTGCATCATAGCCTGCATGAACTCAAGTGGGGACAGGATTGGGTAGGGTTTAAACTGATTTGTCAAGGAGATGGGAACCAGAGTGAAGGGGCTCAGGACAGGATGAATGGTAAACAAGCAAAGATAGCTTACAGTCAGACTGTCAGGAAGGGCTGGCAGATGATAGGACATAATTCAGTCAGCAGGGTGAGTATCAGTGCAGAATCAAAAAGGGCAGCAAATGCAGTACTCTAAAAGTGTTATATCAAATAGTTCATATCCAATCTCAAAGTCAATATCAAATATTGATTGGCATCTCCCTAGAGTGAGGGGTTTCGACGGGGTGGAGTTTGTTAAGTGTGTTCAGAAAGGTTTCTTGACACAATATGTATATAAGCCTACAAGAGGAGAGGCTGTAGTTGATCTGGTTTTGGGAAATGAACCCGGTCAGGTGTCAGATCTCTCAGTGGGAGAGCATTTTGGAGACGGTGATCACAATTCTATCTCCTTTACCATAGCATTGGAGAGGGATTGGAACAGACAAGTTAGAAAAGTTTTAATTGGAGTAAGGGGAAATATGAAGCGATCAGGCAGGAACTCAGAAGCATAAATTAGAAACAGATGTTCTCAGGGAAACGTACGGAAGAAAACTGGCAAATGTTCAGGGGCTATTTGCCTGGGGCTCTGCTTAGGTACATTCCGATGAGACAAGGAAAGGATGGTAGGGTACAGGAACCATGGTGTACAAAGGTGTTTGTAAATCTAGTCAAGAAGAAAAAAAGAGCTTATGAAAGCTTCTGAAAACTAGGTAATGATAGAGATCCAGAAGATTATAAGGCTAGCAGGAAGGAGCTGAAGAATGAAATTAGGAGAGCCAGAAGGGGCCATGAAAAGGCTTTGGCGGGCAGGATTAAGGAAAACCCCAAGGCATTCTACAGGTATATGAAGAGCAAGAGGATAAGACATGAAAGAATAGGACCAATCAAGTGTGACAGTGGAAAAGTGTGTATGGAACCGGAGGAGATGGCAGAGGCACTTAATGAATACAGTCAGCCCTCCTTATCCGCGGGGGATTGATTCCGGGACCTCTCGTGGATACCAAAATTCGCAGATGCACCTGTCCCAATCCGGTGGACCTTAGGACCCAGCGGAACCCCAGACCTTATTTAACCTGTCTCAGTGTGCTGGACATTAGGACCCGGCACCAGAGCTCTGAATTCGCAGTGTTTCTGTTCACGAAAATAATCACGATCACGATTGAAAATGAAGTGGAAATAATAAAGTGATTGGAAAGAGGTGAAACACCATCGGTCATTGGAAAAGCGTTAGGCTACAGTCAATCAACTAACGGAACAATTTTAAAGGATAAAGTGAGAAAGGCTCTGCCCCGATGAAAGCTACAATTATTACTAAGCAACGCAGTGGCTTAATTATTGGGGTTTGGGGTTTTGATCCTCCGCATCAACCCGGCACGGTGGAGAGCTCACTCAGGAGCAATCTGTCCCGAGTCCCGAGAACTTCCGTTCCCAAGCCGGCGCTGAAACATACGTTCTTAAATGTTTTATATGCATAGAAAGGTAAAATATATACTATATACTGAGACAAACGTTTGACTAACTGATGCTAAATAATACCAGATGCGTAATCCGTAGATAAGGAGGGCCGACTGTACTTTGCTTCAGCATTCACTACAGAAAAGGATCTTGGCGATTGTAGGGAAGATTTGCAGTGGACTGAAAAGCTTGAGCATGTAGATTTTAAGGAAGAGGATGTATTGGAGCAAGTCACAGAGACCAAGCGGGATGTACCCCAGGCTACTGTGGGAAGCGAGGGAGGAGATTGCTGAACCTCTGGCACAATCTTTGCAAAATCAATGAGGATGGGAAAGGTTCCAGAGGATTGGAGGGTAACTCCCTTTATTCAAGAAAGGGAGTAGAGGTAGCCCAGGAAATTATAGACCAGTGAGTCATACCTCAGTGTTTGATAAGTTGATGGAGAAGATCCTGAGAGGCAGGATTTATGAACATTTGGAGAGGTATAATATGATTAAGAATAGTCAGCATGGCTTTGTCAAGGGCAGGTCGTGTCTTACAAGCTTGATTGAATTTTTTGAGGATGTGACTAAATACATTGATGAAGGAAGAGCAGTAGATGTAGTGTATATGGTTTTCAGCAAGGCATTTGATAAGGTACCCCAAGGCTTATTGAGAAAGTAAGGAGGCATGGGATCCAAGGGGACATTGCTTTGTGGATCCAAAACTGGCTTGCCTACAGAAGGCAAAGAGTGGTTGTAGACAGGTCATATTCTGCATGGAGGTCAGGCACCAGTGGAGTGCCTCAGGGATTTGTTCTGGGACCCCTGCTCTTAGTGATTTTTATAAATGACCTGGATGAGGAAGTGGAGGGATGGGTTAGTAAGTTTGAGATTGGATATGAATTATTTGATATAACACTTTTAGAGTACTGCATTTGCTGCCCTTTTTGATTCTGCACTGATACTCACCCTGCTGACTGAATTACATTCTAGTTAGTAAGTTAGTAAGGTTGGGGGTGTTGTGGATAGTATGGAGGGTTGTCAGAGGTTACAGCGGGACATTGATAGGATGCAAAACTGGGCTGAGAAGTGGCATTTGGAGTTCAACCCAGATAAGTGTGAGGTGGTTTATTTTGGTAGGTCAAATATGATGGCAGAATATAGTATTAATGGTAAGACTCTTGGCAGTGTGGAGGATCAGAGGGACCTTGGGGTCTGAGTCCATAGGATACTCAAAGCAGCTGCGCAGGTTGACTCTGTGGTTAAGAAGGCATACAGTGCATTGGCCTTCATCAATTATGGGATTGAGTTTAAGAGGTGAGAGATAATGTTGCAGCTATGTAGGACCCTGGTCAGACCCCACTTGGAGTACTGTGCTCAGTTCTGGTCGCCTCACTACAGGAAGGATGTGGAAACCATAGAAAGGGTGCAGAGGAGATTTACAAGGACGTTGACTGGATTGGGGAGCATGTCTGATGGGAATAGGTTGAATGAACTTGACCTTTTCTCCTTGGAGCGATGGAGGATGAGAGGTGACCTGATAGAGGTGTATAAGATGATGAGAGGCATTGATCGTGTGGATAGTCAGAGGCTTTTTCCCAGGGCTGAAATTGCTAGCATGAGAGGGCATAGTTTTAAGGTGTTTGGAAGCAGGTACAGAGGAGATATCAGGGGTAATTTTTTTACACAGAGAGTGGTGAGTGCATGGAATGGGCTGTCGGCAGTGATGGTGGAGGCAGATACGATAGGATCTTTTAAGAGACTCCTGGATGGATCATGGAACTTAGAAAAATAGAGGACTAGGTCGTTCTAAGGTAAGGACACGTTCGACACAGCTTTGTGGGCCGAAGGACCTGTATTTTACTGTAGGTTTTCTATGTTCTATCTCAATGCACAGAGGGCTTATCTTGTTGCACTTCTACAGATTGTTAGATATGATGTTGTGGCTATCACTGAATCATAGCTGAAAAACGGTTGTAGTTGGGGGTTTTGTATTGGAGGGTTGGTGGGGAGACAGAGAAGGTAGCAAGGTTCTGCTGAAAAAGAATGATTAGAAAGATGTAACATAGCATCAGAAGATGTTGAATCCTTGTGGGTTCAGTTAAGAAACTGCAAGGGGAAAAGGATCCTAATGCCAATTATGTACAATCCTCCAAACAGTAGCTAGGATGTGAACTACAGAATACACAGGAAATAGAAAAGGCATGTCAAAAGGGCAATGTTATGCTAGTGATGGGAGATTTTACCATGTAGGTAAATTGGGAAAATCAGGTTGGCAATAAATCTCGAGAGTGAATTTGTTGAATGTCTACGAGATGGTTTTTTGGAACAGCAGCTATACTGGATTGGGTGTTATGTAATGAGCCAGAAATGATTAGGGAGCTTAAAGTAAAGGAAACATCAGAAGGCAGTGATCACAATATGATTGAGTTCAACTTGAAATTTGATAGCGAGAAAGTAAAGTCCAACGTAGCAAAGTTTCAGTGGAGTAAAGGAGATTACAGTGGTGTGAGGGAGGAGCTGGCCTAAGTAAGGTGGAAGGAGATGCTGGCCGGGCTTCAGTTTCTGGGAAAAATGAAGAAGATGCAGGATAGGTGTATTTTAAAGACAAATAAATAGTACAACTGTGGCTGACAAGGGAAGTCAAAGCTGATGTAAAAGCAAAAGGAAAGGCACACAACAAAGCAAAAATTAGCAGGAAGGTAGCGGATTGGGAAGCTTTTAAAAACCTACATAAAGCAACCAAAAATTATTAGGATGGAAAAGATGAAATATGAGAACAAGCTACCAAACAAGGTGGATAGAAAAAGCTTTTTCAAGTATATGAAAATAAATGACAGATGTGAGTGGATATAGGACTGCTACAAAATAAGGCTGGAGAAATAATAACGGATGGGCAAGGAGATGGCAGATTAACTAGATGAATATTTTGCATCAGTCTTCACTGTGGAATGTAGTAGCAGTGTGCTGGGTGTTAGGGAAGATAAATCAGTGCAGTTACTATTACAAGGAGAAGACCAGGGGTACATAAGTCATCTGGACCAGATGAACTGCACCCCGGGGTTCTGAGAGAGGTAGCAGTAGAGATTGTGGAGGCATTAGCAGTGATCTTTCAAGAATCATTGAGCTCTGGCATGATTCCAGAGGACTGGAAAATTGCAAATATCACTCCACTCTTTAAGAAAGGAGGAAGGCAGCAGGAAGAAAACTATAGACCTGCTAGCCTGACCTCAGTGGTTGGGAGTCAATTAAGGGTGAGGCTGTGGAGGACTTGGCAACACAGGACAAGATAGGACAAAGTCAGCATGGATTCCTTAAGGGAAATTCTTGTCTGATGAACCTGTTGAGATTCTTTGAGGAGATTGTGTGTGACATCCGTTAGCCTTGTGAGACCATGACCTGTGCCTGGAAAGTCTTGGAGTGTCCTCTCCAGGGTGCAGGCCTGGGCAAGGTTGTATGGGAAACCGGCAGTTGCCTCCCCTCTCCACGACACCGACATTGTCTAAGGGAAGGACAAGGGCCGATACAGCTTGGCACCAGTGACATCGCAGGAATTGCCAGAACGAGGTTGAAGGCAACGTCGGACTGCCTTAGGGACTCCAGCTCCGGATTTGTCCTCAGTGTTTACTCCTGAAGCCTTCCTCGTGAGTAGGTATGGCCGCAAGGCAGCGAAGATTTGAAATCAGAGTTTCCATCTCTTAGATGGACTGCCTTCCCAGGCTAACGAGCTCCATCTACCCGAAGCATTTGTTTTAAGGCACCAGGACCTGCCTTCGCCTCTTCTCCTGTCAGTAGAAACAGTTCCGCCAGGCTTAGAGGCTTAGCCACACGAGAAGGCCGGGAGTTAGTTGTCAGAGGTATTTGAGGCGCTTGCCGTGAGGGGCACTTTTAGGTTGTGGGGGCTTGTCCCCACCACCTCCCCTTGGCTTGACAGCCTTGGAACCTTGGAGGTTATAAGATAGAAAAAGGGGATGCAGTGGATATTGTATATTTGGATTTTCTGAATGACAGATTAGGAGAATGGGCAAGAAAGTGGCAAATGAAATACAATGTTGGAAAATGCATGATCATGCACTTTAGTAGTAACAAAAATATTTTCTAACCAGGGAGAATATCCAAAAAATCTGAAATGCAAAGGGACTAGGGAGTCTTTGTGCAGAACACTCTGAAGATTAACTTGCAGGTTAAGTCAGTGGTGAGGAAGGCAAATGCAATGTTAACATTCATTCCAAGAGGTCCAGCATTCAAGAGCAAGGATGTGATGCTGAGGCTTTATAAGGCACTGGTGAGGCCTCACCTTGAGTATTGTACAGAGTTTTGGGCTCCTCATCTAAGATAAGATGTGCTAACATTGGAGAGGGTCCAGAGGAGGTTCATAAAGATGATTCTGGGGATGAAAGTGTTATCATATGAGGAACGAGTGATGGCTCTGGGCCTGTATCTGCCGGAATTTAGAAGGATGAGGGGGGAATCTCATTGAAACCTTTCGAATGTTGAAAGGCCCAGACAGAGTTGATCACATTTAAGAAGAGTGATGCAACAAGAATGTAGCAACCATCATGAAAGACACACCATTTCTTCTCACTACTACCATTGGGCAGGAAGTACAGAAGCCTTGGGTTCTGCACCACCAGCTTCAGGAGCAGCTATAACTCTACAACCATCCAGCTCTCGAACTGGCATGGATAACTTCACTCACCTCAACTCTGCACTGATTCCACAAGCTAAAACGTTGATGAATATAGCCATAGTGTTCTGGTGTCATAGTCATAGTGCTCTCTGATTCTTTTATTCTATCCTACAAACTCACTTTCAAGGACTTTACAACTCACATTTTCAGTATTATTTCTATTTTATTTGCACAATTTGTCTTCTTTGGCACAGTGGTTGTTTTGTCAGTCATTACTTTTGTATAGATTTTCACAAATGTTATTGCATCTGTTTATTTTCCTGTAAACAGTAGTATATGGTGACATAGTGAACATGTAGTTTGATTCTAACTTTACTTTGATGTGGGTTTGGGGATGAACATTGGCTGTGGAATAAGTGCTGCCCTGCTGTGTGTCAAGCATAGCCATGGATCATTCAGTCCCACCTGAGGAAGCAACAGGGACAGCTCTTACACTTTGCAAATGAAAGGCAGTGGCTCCAACAGCACAACGTGCTGCAGCATCTCAACAGGGTATGTGTGAGCAAGCAGAGTCAGCCTCTGTGCACTCGCATCAATGCAGAGAACTGTGGCTTTGCATCCGTGAGGACATTTGGGAGAAAAATCACAGGGTTTGCAGGGTTTGCTGTTCTAATTTGTGCTTTGATGGGAAAGTTGCAATTAATCTCTTGAAGGACACAGACTGTAAAGAAGCATGTATAGTAGTTATATAAGATGGATTGGGAAATGGAAAAGGAACTTGGAAAATTATGTATATTATAGGAGAATGGTGGGGCTCGGATTAATCCAACATAAAGAAAATGCAGATGAAAATGATTGAAAAGCTTGTAGGTGCTGGAACTCTGAAATAAAAGCAAGAAATGCTAAAATGCTCAGCAGATCAGCCAGAAACAGAATTAAGACTTCAGGTCCAAGACTCTTGGAACAGAAACATTAATACTGTTCCCGCCTGGTATTCTCTGTATTTTCAGCATTTTGTATTTTTTTTAATTAAGACATCTTTACCAGGGAGTCCTTTCTCTTGTTCTGAGTGATTGATGTGTTGTCCAGCCCCTTTGCACCCCTCCTATCAAATAGACCAAGAGAAGCCCTTAATAAAAGACTGTGGCAAAAAGACTCATTGCAGGAGGAATTCAGGGAAGTCCCATCTGCTGCATAGTTCTTACAGGAAACCCAAAATAAAGACCAGTGGATTCTGATTAATAGGACCATTGATTAATTAGGTCAGCCACTTATTTGGGACAATTCTTTTAAAAAATCTAATTGAGAAAATGCTGGGATTTCCTTCATTTATTTGGGACACTGTGCCAGGTAACTGGGACAGGAGATAATTGACAGACAGTTTCTACCCAGCACCAGTCGTGTGCACGTGCATGGTTGTTAGACACTACACTGTATTTCCAGTGAACAGTTTTGAAATAGCGTCACTTGCATGTGTTCATATTCAAAAAGCAATGATTTTTGTCACTGTTAGTTGGCGAGTAATAAGTAGTAAGACAAGTCACAACTGTTTTGTTGTGACTGCAGCTCCAAGCAGTCAGGCTGGAAACAATTTCATTACTTCCACAAGTTCAAAGTCCAATGTAAATTTATTATCAAAGGTCACATATGTCAGTATATACAGCCCCGAAATTCACTTTCTTGTGAGCATACTCAATAAATCCAAAAACCATAATAGAATCAATGAAAGACCATACCAACAGGGCGGACAACCAGTATGCAAAAGACAACAAACTGTGCAAATACAAAAAGAAAGGGCAAACAGAATAATTCATAAATAAACAAGAAACAAATGACCAAACAAACAAGCAATAAATATTGAGAATATGAGACGAAGAGTCTTGAAAGCGAGTCCATAGGCTGTGGGAACAGTTCAGTGATGGGGTTCAGTTCAGTAAGGAACTATGAAGAACTTGAAGGTATCGACAATCATCTTGAATGTTACAATGAAGATGAAGACTTGGACAATACAGACATCAACAGCATTGTATGAATGTAGTCCATTATCTTCACTAGTTGTCCGCACTGATTTTGTTTATTTACCATCAAAAGAATGTGACCTGGGTGAATTCCTCTATCGATATTAGAACTAATACACAGTTTTATAGTACTGCAGTAGCATTGTTAGTGTTCTAATCTAACTTATGTTTGATTTATATAAATAATTTGTTACTCAATTAAATCGTGGTTTGTCTTTTTTATACATTTTTAAGTACGTATTTCCATGAAACTTTGAATAATTGGGCAGCCACTTAATTGGGCCAAAATGTACTGGTTCCGATGCGTCCCAATTAACAGGAACCCGCTGAACCCAATTTCTTCCATCTGAGGGAGATGTAACAGAAATGTGCTGCTTGTGTTCTTTCATGAATTAGTAAACAGCACACCACAGAGGGAGCTCTCCATGCTCTTCTTCAATGAACAATTTGGTTGGTCCCACTAATCTGTACCAAATATCTGAAACTTTGTCACTTTCAGGTATGTATCCATGTCCTTTTAAGCTGCTGTTGAATCTATTGAAGTAGATTCTATCTTTAACCACAAATTCTTGTGTTGTTTTTAGTCAGCCTGGGTTTTTGTACACATTTTAATTGTTATTGCAGGCACAAATGAATAGAAACCCTTACTTTGCAGTGCTGGCCTGTAAGTTAGTGTTGCATATGTAAAGCTTCCCACACGACTTCACAGGAGAGACAGACTGACAGCAGGTCTTTGTCAGCCAGCAGCAGCGACTCTGTCTGATTTGTTTTCATCCATTTAACAGGTTTCGGACATTGAGCGCAGAATTTCAGCCCTGAACGTAGCAGGTCTGAATGTGGTCTCCTGTGAGCGACTGCGGAAGAAACGTAACCTGCCCGAGGCAAAGGTGGGAAAGAGTTTGTGTTGGAACTGCTGTCAGATAACACTTCCTGCTAAAGTGGCGGCTTGATGGTGGATTGTACCTCTTGTGTTTTATTCCAGGCTGAGACGATTGATTCTTCAAGGCAACAGAGGAGAAAGCTTCCTGCACCACCAAAACAAGGTATCCAGAACAAGTACCTTACATAGTAACCTGAGTTATGAGAGTTGCGGTGCCATTATGGGTCAGATCTGTCTAATTAGCATTGTTCAGTCTAAACCAGCGCATGGAATTCATCACATTCTGTGGAAAATGAAGCCTTAAAAATAGAACTTCAGCAAGTGTATAGGGAAGTTGCTAATAGATGTAAGGGTAAAAAGGTGGTAATAGTGAGAAATTCCAATTTCACCAGTATTGATTGGACCAGCAAAAAATGTTTCTTGAGTTAATAGATAAAGGGTCTTACTCGGGAGGGTGCGGTGCTGGACCTGCTCTTTGAGAAGGAGACTGAGTAATCTGGCAGTCAGGGAGCACCTTGATTCTAGTGACCATCGTCCTAATTGTTCTATGGTGATGATACAAAGGAATAGGACAGAATCAGAATCAGATTTATTATCACTGGCTTACTGTGTATGACGTGAACTTTGTTGTTTAGTGGTGACAGTAAATTACGATAAATTCTTGAAGATGTCTTCAATGCTGGGAAGGGTTTTGCCCGTGAAGTTAGACCATAAGACAGAGGAGCAGAGTTAGGCCACTCAGCCCATCAAGTCTGTTCCACCATTTCATCATGACCGATCCATTTCCCTCTAAACTCCACTCTCCTGCCTTTTCCTCATAACCTTTCATATTATGACTAATCAAGAACCTATCTCTCTGACCTAAGTACACCCAATGACCTGGCCTTCTCAGCTACTGGTGGCATTGAATACCACAGATTCCCCAACTTTTGGCTCAAGAAATTCTTCCTCATCTCCATTCTAAATGGATGTTCCTTTATTCTGAGGCTGTGTCCTCTAGACTCCCCCAGTGTAGGAAACATCCTCTCCACATCCACTCTATCTAGGCCTGGCAACATTCAGTAGGTTTCAACTGAGATCCCCCCCTCATTCTTCTAAATTCTAACGAGTACAGGCTCTCAGCCATGAAACATTCTCATATAATAAACCTTTCCATTCCTGGATTCATCTTCGTGAACTTCCTTTGAACACACTCTGTACGTCCTTTCTTAGGCGTAGGGCCCAAATCTGCTCTCAGTATCCAACTGAGGCCTCACCCATGCTTCATAAAGCCTCAGCATTGCATCCTGGTTTTTATCCTGGCTGAGTCCACAAGCCTCTGCATCGTCTTGTGATCACGTGCATTGGAGCCTCCATATCAGGCTGTCTTTTAAGCCGTCAGAATGCTCTCCTCTGTACATCTATAGAAATTTTTAAGCGTACTTGCTGACATACCAATTGTCCTCAAACTCCTAGCACAGTAAGGCTGTTGGTGTGCTGTCTGAGATTGCATCAATATTTTGGATCTTGGAAAGATCCTCCAAGATGTTGATCTCCAGGAACTTGAAACTGCTTACCCTTATCAACGCTGAGCCTTCAATGAGAACTGGTGTGTGATCTCTCATCTTCTCCTTCCTAAAGTCCACAGTTAGTCCCTGGACTTGCTGACATTGAGTGCAAAGTTGTTGTTGCAACACCATTCAAACAGCTGATTTCTAACTCCTGTAGGTTTCCTCATTGTCGTCAGAGATTTTACCAACAATGGTGTTGTCATGTGTGAATGTATAGATGACATTTGAGCTATGCTGAGCCAGACGTACACTAGTGTAGAGAGTGAAGAACAGTGGGCTAAGCACACATCTTGGAGTTCTACGTGTGTTGATATTTAGCAAAGAGATGTCATTACTGATCTACACTGACTGTGGTCTCCTGATGAGGAAGTCAAGGAAACATTTGCAGATGGAGGTACAGAGGCCCAGGTTTTGAACCTTGGTGATTAATACTGAGGGGGTGATGATGTTGATTACTGAGCTATAATCGATAAACAAGAGCATGGAATGTGTTTTGCTGTTGTTTATATGCTCCAGAGTAGAGAAACGGTGACATACTGGTATAGACGTACTGAGGTGCAAGTACATTGCAGCAGGTCCAGGCCCCTGCAGAAGCCAGAATTAATTATGGCCATAACTAGCTTCTTGAAACAATTTATTATGGTAGATGTGAGTTCTATTGGGCTATAGTTGTTGAGGCAGCTCTGCCTGCTGTTCGTGGGTACCAGCATCATTGCTGCTCTTTTGAAGTGGCAGGGAGGAATTTGGACTTTGTGGAATGGTAGAAAGGAAGGATCTGTGAATGTATTTGCTTCATAGTTAACCACTGGTGAATTTCCTGAAGACTGGAAGATGGACAATACAGTGTTTAAGAAAGATAGACAGGTCAGCCTGATATCAGTAATGGAGGACTTACTGGAGGGAATTCTGAGGGCAGAACCTATCCAGAATCTGATTAGACAGAGTCAGAGGTTGAAATGGAGGTGGTTGATTCATGGTGTGCTGCAGGGTTTAGTGTTGGGTCTGTTGTTGTTTGTTTCTTATACAAATCCACAAGGCTAGATCAGTAAATGTGTGAATGACATGAAATTAGGAGGTATTTTGCTGGTAAAGAATGTTATTTTGGATTACTGGGGGGGAGGGGGGGGTTCTTAATCAGCTAGGGAGGTGTTCCAAGGGCTGGCAAATGGATTTCAATACAGGTAAGTGTGAGATAGTGCATTTTGGAAAGTCAAACCAGTGTAGGACTTACAGTATTGTGCAAAAGTCTTAGGCACATATATTGTTTATAGCTAGAGTTCCAAGGACACTTGCACAGCACTGTAGTAATTTGATGTATGTACTGCTGCCACAAGAAAACACATTTCATGAACCTGATTCTGATCTGGGTCTCTATTTTGGACCGAGAGAGGGCAGGAGACAGGGGGAGGAGAAGGCAATTAAGAAGAAAAAAAAGTAATTAAGAAGGAAAAGATAGAACACAAAAATAAGCTAGCCAATAATATTAAAGAGGATACTAAAAGTTTCTTCAGATACATAAAGTGTAAAAGAGAGGCGAGAGTGGATAACAGACCGCTGGAAAACAATGCTGGAGAGGTAGCAACGGGGGACAACAAAATGGCAGATGAACTGAGTAAGGATTTTGCATCAGTCTTCACTGGAAGACACTAACAGTATAGTGGAAGTTCCAGGTGTCAGGGGGCATGAAGTGTGTGAAGTTACCATAACCAGAAAGAAGGTTCTTGGGAAACTGAAAGATCTGAAGGTAGATAAGTCACCTGGACCAGATGGTGTACATCACAGAGTTCTGAAAGAGGTGGCTTAAGAGATTGTGGAGGCAATTGTAATGATCTTTCAATAATCACTAGTTCCTGGAATGGTTCCAGAAGACTAAAAAATTGCAAATGTCACTCCACTCTTCAAGAAGGGAGAGAGGCAGAAGAAAGGAAATTATAGGCCAGTTAGTCTGACCTCAGTAGCTGGCAAGATGTTGGAGTTGATTATTAATAATGAGGTGTCAGGTTATTTGGAGGCACGTGGTAAAATAGGCCATAGTCTGCATGGTTTCCTCAAGGGAAAAACTTGCTTAATGAATCTGTTGGAATTCTTTGAAGAAATAACAAACAGGATAGGCAAAGGAGAATCAGTTGATGTTGTGTACTTTGATTTTCAGAAGGCCTTTGACAAGGTGCCACACATGAAGCTGCTTAACAAGCTACGAGCCCATGGTATTACAGGAATGTTTCTAACATGGATAAAGCAGTGGCTGATTAGCAGGAGCCAAAGAGTGGGAATAACGGAAACATTTTGGTTGGCTACAAGTGACTAGTGGTTTTCCACAGGGGTCTGTGTTGGGAACGATTCTTTTTACGTTATATGTCAATGATTTGGATGATGGAACTGATGGCTTTTTTGCAAGGTTTACAGATGATATGAAGATAGGTGGAGGGCCAGGTAGTTTTGAGGAAGAAGGGAAGCTGCAGAAGGACAGGCAGATTAGGAAACTGGTCAAAAAGTGGCAGATGCAATACAGTGTATGGTCATGCATTTTGGTAGAACAAATGAAAGGGTTGACTGTTTTCTAAATGGAGGAAAAATACAAAAAACTGAGGCGCAAAGAGACTTGGGAGTTCTTGTGCAGGATTCCCTGAAGGCTAATTTACAGGTTGAGTCTGTAGTGAGGAAGTCAAATGCAATGTTAGTATTCATTGCAAGAGGGTTACAATATAAAAGGAAGGATGTAATGTTGAGAATTTATAAAGCACAGGTGAGGCCTCACTTGGAGTATTGTGAGCAGTTTTGGGCCCCTTATGTTAGAAATGATATGCTGAAACTGGAGAGGGTTCAAAGGAGGTTCAAAGGCTTGTCATATGAAGAGCATTTGATGGCTCTGGGCCTGTATTCACTGGAATTCAGGAGAATGAGGGGTGACCTATCGAATGGATAGAGTGAATGTGGAGGGATGTTTCCTTTGGTGGGGGAGTCTGAGAACAGAGGACACAGTATCAGAATAGAGGTGCATCATTTTAGAACAGAGATGAGGAGGAATTTCTTTAGCCAGAGAGTAGTGAATCTATAGAATTCTTTGCCACAGCAGCTGTGGAGGTCAAATCTTTATGTATACTTAGGGCTGAGGTTGATAGATTCTTGATTAATAAGGCATGAAGAAATACAGGGAGAAGGCAGGAGATTGAGGTTGAGAGGAAAACTGGATCATTGATGATGTAATGGTGGAGCAGACTTGATGGGCCAAATGGTCTAAATCTATATCTAATGGTCTTATGGTCTCTGGCTGAATGTGCCTGCACCTGCACCACCCACCATTCCTGGCACTCCTTCTCTGCCCCCTGTCCCACATCCCTCCTGCGGCAATCCACTCTCACCATTCCCAACGTCCTTTGTTCTGGCCAGATTAACAAACTCACTCTGCACTCCACGTTGACAAATACAGGACTGTTTAAAAGTCTTAGTCACACGAGATATATACAAATGTGCCTTGGAGTATTGCAGAGTACCGTGCACTCGTGAGTATTGAAGGGCGAGTGTAATGGACGAGTGGGGCAGCATCACAGGTGCAGAGTTCATTGAAAGCAGCATCACAGGAAGACAGGGTGGTGAAAAAGGTAGTGATCATGTTGTCCTTCATCAGTGATGGCACTGAGTACAGGAATTGGGACATTAAGTTGCAGTTGTATAAGCCATTGGTGAGGCTGCAATTGGAGTACTGTGTACAGATTTGGTCATGCTGTTATAGGAAAGATGTAGTTAAACTGGAAATAGTGTTAAATATTTATAAAGACTCAGGACTAGAGGGCCTAGGCTTTAGGAAGTGGTTAACCAAGCTAGGTTTTATCCCTTGGAATGCAGCAAAATGAGGAGCAACTATATGGAATTGTTTACAAGTATGAGAAGCATAGATAAGATCTTTTCCACAGAGCAGGAAAACTGGGGAGCACAGGTTCAGGGTGAAAGGAAAGAATGAAGTGGGATCTGAAGAGCAACATTCCCTCTCAGAAACTGGTGAACATATGGAATGAGCTGCCAGAGGAAGTGGTTGAGACAGGGACGATTGTACTTAAGAGCAGCAATGGCCTCTCACTTCTGCATCTCATTCAGAAAACATCACCTCCTAACAGTGCAACAGTCTCTTTAAAGGGTCAACCCAACTTCTGTGCTCCTGTCCAGAGTGGGAGGTGAAGCCAGTAATTTTGGTCCCTGGGTGAGTCACAGCTGATATTGGGAAGGAAATGGAGGAACAGTTGTATCCAGCTCAATATTCTAGGCACAGGTGACATTCTCGATTTCACCCGTTTCCAGTGGCACCATTTGTGACGGTGGGGTCAGAACCCATGCTGACAGAGGGGTCAATCCAGGGAAGAGATGGCCTGACCTGCCATCAGATAACAGGGAGAAAGTACTGGCTAAGATTACAGATCTATAACACTTCCAGATGAGATTACAAACCATTTTCCCAGTGCTGTACATTAGATTTAAATCTGTAAACTAGCTTCAATATAGTGCCTCAGAACTTTCAATATTATCATTCATTTGTTTAATAAATCATGAGAGAGGTGTTATAGGAGCCTATGTTTCTTCCCATTGAGACTATGCTGGTTTCGAACAGAGGAACTTTACTGCAACACTTCTTGGTGTTGAAACAGAGCAAAACAGGGATTTCCTAACATATGAGTTTCTCTGTTGATGATAGATGCACATCAGTTCGACTACTAATCAATGAACTTCTTTAGCCAACCTACATGATGTGATGATTAATGAGATATTGTTCAGTGATGTAGAAGACTAAGGAAAAGTTGTACACCCATTAACATAAATCTCATTTCATCCAAGTTGAAATTCTAACATTAATCTAAGATTGCTTGCTTAGAGTCATTGAAGCGTAAAGAAGTACATCAGGAAAACAAGACCATCAGTCCACCGGCCACCTACCATCCATTTACACTAATCCTCCATTAATCCCACTTTTCTTATCCTCATGAACTACCCCAGCTTCTACCACATGCTAGGGATAAGTTACCCAACAACCCTCACATCGTTGGGATGTGGGAGAAAACCAGAGCACCTGGAGGAAGCTGACATGGTCACAGGAGAACATGCAGCTCTGGAGTCTGTATTGTACCTTGTGCACTGCCACTATGAGGCAACAACTTCATCTGATGCACTACTCTGCCACCCTTTCTGAATTACAGTACATTTTATCAAATAATGAAGACCAGCCAAGGAGAAGTACAATCCTGGACTCATCAAACTGCACAATAACAGGATAATTAATCGCACCTGCCCCATCCATGCCAACCATTAAGGACCCATCTGTACCAGTCCCATTAACTAGCAATTGATTCATAGCCTTAAGTGCTTCGGCCATTCCAGTGGTCACTCAGTTAGTTCAAACTTCAAAGAAAATTTATTATCAAAACACATATATCACCATATATAACCCTTAGATTTATTTTCTTACAGACATTCACAGTAAATACAAGAAACACAATAGAAAAAATGAAAGAACACCTCCCAATAATCAGCAGGCAAAAGAAAACGAACTGTGCAAATGCAAAAAGAAAATCATAATAATAATACATAAATATCAAGAACATGAGCTAAAGAGTCCTTGAAAGTGAGTCCATCAGTTGTGGGAACAGCTTAGTGAAATTGAGAATAGTTATTCCCCTCTTGTTTAAGAGCCTGTGGTTGAGGGGTAATAAAACTGTTGGTCTGAGTCCTGAGGCTCCCACATCTTCTTCCAGATGGCAGCAATGAGAAGAGAGCGTGGCCTGGATGGTCGAGGTGCTTGATTATGGATGCTGCTTGCCTGAGACAGCGCTTCATGATATTAGATATCTCAATGGTGTAGAGGGTGTTACTGGTGATGGACTGGGCCATATCCACTACCTTTTCTAGGCTTTCTCATTCAAGGGCATTGATGTTTCCATATCAGGCCATGTTGAAACCAATCAACATACTCGCCACCGCACATCTTAGTAGTTTGTCAGTTTTAGGTAACATGCCAATTCTTTTCAGACTTCTAAAAAAGTGGAGGTGCTGCCGTGCTTTCATCGTAATCAAACTGAATGTTGCAATGTACATATGACAAATAGAGCTGATCTATTCTTTGAGTTAAAACGATCTGTATGAGTACTTGAATCACCTAAGTTTCGAAGACTACAGACGCGTGCTGCTAAGTAGGACTATCGTAGTTAGGTACTTGGCATTTGGCATGGATGGGGTAGGATGACTGGTCCTGTTAGCAGTGGGGTAAAATTCTTTGACCCTACGTGCTGCCATATCGTCGTCTGTACGGATGAGCTGTACCACTTATGGTTCTGCTATGAAAGATTGAATTGCTTGATAATGTCACATAACAATGAGAGTTTTTGATATAAGAATGAAATTGATGCACTTCCTGGATTTAATTTGTAGCAGTATTTCTCACTATGAATTTTAGTAAACATTATCAAGCTCCTGTAAATATTGTTATCTTCCAATGTATTCATTGTGGCAGCTATCACTTCCTGTTAATTGGATGTGTAATTACAGTGCTTATTGAGACTCCATGTGAATCTCTGCATTAAGTAAGACAATAGGTTAAAATTAAGAGGATTTCAACAGCTTCCTATGAAGGTTCTGCTCCTCACTTATATCAGCATCCAGCTGTCACACAGGCTAAAGACTTGGAACTTGTCTGACCTTAGTAAGAGCCCCACTTCTCACCCAAAGCCCCACCTCCCATCCAAGCCCCACTTCTCATCTAAAGCCCCACTTCTCTTTCATTGCTGTACTTCAGAATTAGAATAAGATTTAATATCACTGACATACCTTTTGTCATGAAATTTGTTATGCGGCAGCAGTACTGTGCTGTACAGTATAGTACTGTACATAGAATATACAGTGGATTCCAGTTCATTGAGCCGTCAGATAATCGGGGCAGCTGTTTATTTGGGACAACGTTTAAAGAGCAAAATCAATTGAGAAAATAGCCAGGACTCCCTTTGTTTATTCGGGACAGTATGCTACTTAATTGCAACAGGAGACTTGCTGAACTTTTTTTACAGTTTTATATAGTGTCACTTGCATATGTTTTTGTTCAAACAGCAATAAGTTTTATCATTGATAGTTGGTGATTAATAAACAGTAAGACAATTTGGAACTGAGGTTTCAAGCATTCAGGCTTGGAGAAACATCCAGGAACATCCAGGAGTGAAAATGAAACAATTTCACTGCTTTATCAATTAGGAACTATGAAGAACATAAAGGTATTGACTATCATCTTGAATGTTACAGTGATAATGAAGATATGGAGGATGTAAGGCAGTCCATTATTTGTACTAGGTGTCTGAACTGATTTTGCTCAGTTACAGTCTGTGACGGACAGCACTCAGTAAACACACTTCTTCCACATGCACCTTACACACACATACATGTTGCCTTTTCATTCTGCTGCTGAGTGTGCGCACTTCCATGTCCTCCCCGGTGTATTCTCATTGTGAGTCTTAAGCTGAGCTGATGCACTTGGATTGACTTTATAGTGCCTTCCCCATCACACACTGAAATATTCCATTTCTTCCGTCAGTAGTGGGGATAGACAAATGTGTAGATGTTGTTTGTATACTGTATTTAATGTAGGTATTTCTGTTTCCTTTATAATATGATTGTAAGTACATTGTGAGATGCATCATATTTTCATTCATGTGTAGTTTTAAGTTAACTTTGTTGGTAGTTAAAGATGGTGTGTAAAAAGGAGATTTTCATCCTCATTGAGAGGAAGGGATTGGGGTGGCAGGAATTCACATTGGGCAAGTATATGTACAGAACTTTTACTGTCTTCTGGAAGTTATCTTTTGGTAAATACTGGCAATTTTCTTTTCATTATTCCACTAATTTTTGTAAGCTAGATTTTAGACACACTGAATAAATACCCTGGCACTAAAGTGCTAAACAATTCCAGCCATTTTTTCCTTTGTTAATAACCCATGTATCCAATGCAGTCACTCAAAGGAACATGTCAGCATATACTGCATGAATTCCTCTATCGATAAACGTTAGGAACTGATACACAGTTTTATGGTACTGTAGTGGCTTTGGTAGTGTTCTGATTTGTTCTGTATTTCATTTAAATACATAGTTCGTTACTCAGTTAAACAGGTTGAACAGGTCTTTTTGATACCTTTTTAACTATATTTCTATGAATCTTCAGCTAATTGGGGCAGCCATTTAATTGGACCAAAATGTACTGGTACCGATGTGTCCCAATAAACTGGAATACATTGTGCTATAAAGAAATACATATTTAAAATTGAATAAGTCATGTAAAAAAAGAACAAACATAGTGAGGTAGTGTTCATGGGTTCATCGACCTTTCAGAAATCTATTGGCGGAGGGAAGAAGCTCTACCTGAAACATTAAGTGTGTGTTCTCAGGCCCCTGTACCTCTTCTTTGATGGTGTAATGAGAAGAAGTCATGCTTTAGATTGCAGGGATCCTTAATGATGAACGCCACCTTATTGACATGCCCCCTTTTGAAGGGGTCTCCAGTGGTGGGGAGGCTAGTGCAGATGATGGAGTTATCTGAGCTTACAAGCCTCTGCAGCTTTTTCCAATCCTGTGCAGTGGCCATTCCATACTGGACAATGATGCAACTGATCGGAATACTCTCTCTGTGCAATACCCGCTGCAGTCAAATGTTCCTACTTTAGATCTGGACCCAAAGTTAACTGCCTTCATCTGGAGCACCTCCCTGATTTTTCTGAACATCATTGTCTACATCCTTGCCCACTAGCTTCCAAACAATCCAAACCATGATCTTTGTTTAATGTTGATACCACATGTTGTCCCTTTCCACCTTAGCACAATTCCCAATCCATGCTTCACCGTTCCCCCCCAGTAGAAAGCAGAATCAATCCACGTGGAATGATTTTAGCAGCAATTCTTTTCAGGTACTCTGATTGGAAATGCTTGCACTAAAGGGAATTGGGATATGCAGAATAGCCCTAAGAGCATCCATTGAATAAACTGTTTGGGCCTGATGTCAGGACCGTACATTTTAAACTACTGATAGTTTCGAAGTTTGACATATTTCCTGTAGCATCATTGGCAAAGGTGTGATCTCTGCCCAACCTGAGGCTAGGGGAGAGGTAGGAGAGGTAACCTATTGTCAGTCTGTGGGTATCGCTGGCTTGGTTAATGTATTTTAGATCTTTAACAGTCTCACATGAAATTACAAACAACTTTCCTAATACTGTATTGCCACATGAGTCTGAAACAGCGCAGGACAGGGATCTCCTAATTTGAGAGATTTTCTCTTACATTTCTGGTGACAGATGCATATCAACTCCTCTACTAATAACTGAGCTTCTTTATCCATCCTTCATGAAGATAAGTAATCATTAACAGGATATCAATAATTAATGCAGGTGACAAAGTAGACAAAGTTATACACCTAATAACATAAAATCTCATTTTAGTCATATTGAAATTCTACAGGGAACCTACAAAATGTTTGTTTTCTTAATTACAGTAAATCATTTAGGTAATGAAGATGAACCATACAGAGTCATAGATACATGGTGCCTCTGTATCCCAGCACCAGTTATGGTCCTGCTGTGAACATTTCAATTGGTTGATATAATTGTATAATGATGAAAGTCTTTGATGTAAAAATGAAATTGATGCACTTCCTGGATTTAATTAGTAGCAGTACTTCTCACTATGAATGTTAGTAAACCTTATCAAACTTTAGTAAATATTGTTATCTTCCAATGTATTCTTTGTGGCGGTTATCTCTTCCTGTTAATTGGATGTGTAATTACAACACTTGTTGAGAATCCATGTGAATCTCTGCATTAAGTGAGCTATTAGATTAAAGTTAGGAGGCTTCTGTCAGCTCTCAATAAAGGCTCTGCTCCTTGCTTGTATCAGCCTCCTGCTGTCACATAGGCTGAAGTCTCAGTTCCCATCTGACTTTGAACTGAACCCCGCTTCACTTCCAAAGCCCCATCTCTTTCACTGATCTACTTTCCAATTCCCCACCCAATGCCTGCTACATTCAACTCTTCCTACTTTAGTTCCAAACCCAGCTTAAAATATCTTCATGCAGAACACTTGCCCAACTGGTCTGAACATCACTGTCTGCACCCATGCCCACCAGCTTTCAATTGTACAGATCCATGTGTCCTGGTTTGTTAACTTTGCAGCAACAGTGCAAAAGTGCAAAGAAGTAGGAAATGAAAAAAGTAGTGAGGTGTTGTTCATGGGTTCAATGTTTATTCATAAATCAGATGGCGGAGGGATAGAAGCTGTTCCTGAATCGTTGAGTGTGCCTTCAGGCTTCTGTACCTCCTTGCTGATGGTAACAGTGAGAAGAGGGCATGTCCTGGGTGGCGGGGTCCTTATGATGGACACCACGGCTCCTTGAAGATGTACTGGATACTAGGGAGGCTGGTGCCCATGATGGAGCTGACTAATTTTACAACTCTCTGCAGCATACTTCAGTCCTGTACGGTAGTCCCCCCCCCCCCCACCCCATAACAGACAGTGATGCAGCCAGTTAAAATGCTCTCGATGGTATATCTGTAAACATTTGAGTGTTTAGTGACATACCAAATCTTCTCAAATTCCTAATGAAATATATCCATTGTCTTGCCTTCTTTATAGCTGCATTGATACCTTGGGTCCAGGTTATGTCCTCTGAGGTATTGACACCCAGGAACCTGAAACTGCTCACTCTCTCCACCCCTTATCCCTCTATGAGGACTGGTGTGTGCCCCCTCATCTTACCTTTTCTGAAGTCCACAGTCAGTTCTCTGGTCTTACTGATATTGAGTACAAGGTTGTAGCTGCGACACCACTAGCTAGCTGGTACGTCTCACTCCTGTACGCCCTCTCGTCTCCATCTGAGATTCTACCAACAATGGTTGTATCGTCAGTAAATTTACAGAAGACATTTGAGCTACTCCTAGCCACAGAGTCATGGGAGTAGAGAGAGTAGAGCAGTGAGGTGTGCCGGTGTTAATTGTCAGTGAGGTGGAGATGCTATTTTTGATCCACACAGATTGTAGTCTTCTAGTTAGAAATTCCAGGATGCAGTTGCAGAGGGAGGTAGAGAAACCAGGTTTGTTAGTTTTTTGATCAGGCCGATAAGAATGATTGTGTGAAACAATGAGCTGCATTCAATAGACTGCATCCTGACATAGGGATTTGTATTGTCCAGCTGGTTGTGTGGACAACCGGTAAGATGGCATCAGCCATGGACCTATTGTGGTGGCAAATTGCAGTGGGTCCAGGTCCTTGCTGAGACAGGAGTTTATTCTAGCCACAACCAACATCTCAAAACACTTCATCACCATGGATGTGAGTGCTACTGGATATAGTTGTTAAGGCAGCTCTTGGCTACTGGAATAATTATTGCCCTTTTGAAGCAGGTGAGAACGTCTGACTATAGCAAAGAGAGATAGAAAATATCTTTGAACACCTCCCACCAGTTGGTTGGCACAGGATTTCAGAGTTTTACCAGGTATCTGCTGGCACCTGTCACCCTCCAGGTGGACTGCCTGATGTCAGCCTCTGACACAGAGATCACAGGTTCACTGGGTGCTGCCAGGATCCTCAGAGACATGGTTTTATTCCCTCTTTCAAAGCGAGCATTCTCATCTAGGAGTGAGGCATCACTGCTATTCATGATGTTGGGTTTCACTTCATAGGAAGTAATAACCTGCAAACCCTCCCAGCGTTGATGTGTGTCCAGTGTTACCTCCAACCTCACTTGGAATTTTTCCTTAGCTCTTAAATAGCCCACTACAAGTCATACCTCATTTTTTTGTACAGACCTGGGTCACCAAACCTGAATGCCACAGATCTACCCCTCAGCAGACTCAAACCTGGTTCACCCAGGGCATTTGATTTGGGTATGTACAATAAGTTTTTATTGACACATACTCATCCCCACAGGCTTTAATAAGGTCGGTGACAGCTGTGGTGTACTCACTCAGGCTCAAAGATGATTCCTTGAATGTAGTCCAGTCCACCGATTCAAAGCAGTCCAGTAAGCACTCCTGCACTGCTCCTGTCCTGACGAAAGGTCTCAGCCTGAAACGTCGACAGTGATTCTTCTTATAGATGCTGCCTGGCCTGCTGCATTCCACCAGCATTTTTTGTGTGTTGTTTGAATTTCCAGCATCTGCAGATTTCCTCGTGTTTACACAGAATCAATCCATATTTTCAGATTTCTGAATGGAAATATTTGCACCAAGGGAAATGCAAGTATAGGGATTAGCCCTGGGATTGTCTTACTGAATAAAGATTGTTAGATCAAATGGACTGGTTCTGCTTCTACTTCTAATGTTTTCATGATTTTTAATGATTAATAATACTTATGCAGCCCTTTAATTGTGAATTGTAATTAAAGAAATATACTTCTATAGTGTCTACTGTAATGATCTCTGACATGTGTGTCATAATAAGGATTAGGTCGTGTGTTGCAGAACTTTGCAAACTGAACAAACAGAAGGGTATTTGTTAGCACCTCTGTTGTGTCAAGTGTAAAAGATTACATTCCTTCTCTGCAGCTTTTCTTGTATCCTCATCAGACTGACCGTGAGCTACTGAAATGCATTCACATCAACAGTGAACATTACAGTGATTTGTATGCAGCAGCCTCCACAGACTCTGGCTGCTTTATCGATCCCGAATGAGAGATGAATGTTATTGTTATAGATTCTTCTGTGCTGCTGTTTGTTAAGGTAATAGCAAGGATCGAGATTGCAGCCAAACATCTTCTACTGATGGTGAACAATGCCCAACTACAAAGGTGGCTGATACCAACAATGCACCACATGATACACCTAGTTCCTAAAGGCATATGAGCACAGACTACTGAGAAGAATTCCTCTTCTCTTCCTTGTCATTGCATCCTTTGTATCTTCATGAGAACAAATAGGGTTCATCCAGAGAACGCACCTGCATCCCAGTGCTGTGCTGTGGTAGCAGCATGACCAGCTTTCTCTTATTAGATGTTGTTGGATAATGTGTAGTTTTGATTGAGCTGTTGGTAATCCAAGTTTTAGCTCCCTGTGTTGGACATTGCTGTCATCAAAAGCAGGAGGATTGACAATACAGAGCATGATGGTGAGCTCTTGTGCAAATAGAGCCAACATTAGGTGTACAGGTGGGAGGTTCATGCAACAACTCAAGAGTTGGTCCCTGCATTTTTTTTTGAAAAACTCAAGATTAAAGCCCACGCAGAAATTAATTATTTCTGAAGTTTCTGTGAATCCCATTTTTATTATTAATCCAAGGCATCTTGAAACTTGGCAATATTATTAGGAATTCTGTCAACTGGTTTTGTACACTCCCTGTGTTGTATTACAGACCATGTGTTTTTATATTGAAGGCACATAATAGAGTTCTTCAGGTAGCTAAACTAGAATGGGTGCACAGCTACCTCAGGACTATACTAGAGAATCAGCCTTGACATTGTGTTTAACTTAGCAGGAGTGAAATTTAAACCCACTATCTTCTAACAGACCAGGAAATGTACAATTTCTATGTAAGGAAGATGGTCTCCTTCCAGTCTTTGATCGTCACAGCAAGCTCCAGACTTTGAAAGTTCAGCAGATATTTCAAAATGCAACCTGCAACTTTCAGTTAACGAGACTGATATCCACTTCACTAGTCCTTTGACATTTGATTATTGATGATTCTAAATGATTTTTTTGGTAAATGGAACTTACAAACTTACAATGATTAATTAGACATTCCTGAGAATCTGAAGAGCGCCCTTGCTGTTAACAATTAATTAAGATGCTTTTTGCTAGTGTTGAGTGTGGATTTTGAATCATTGCTTAAAATAGGCCACCTTTTATAACAAGCCATTTCATCAAAATTAATAATCTCTGAAGAAGATCTGTCATTTCAGAATGATGCAGCTTTTGTCAAGCTCCCTCCCCATGTAAGGATACATGGATGGTGCATTTGCCATTCAGTTGGCAAAGAGCTCAGCAGGTTCAGCGAGATCTAGCTTTATTAATTCCTAGCATGTAGCCCATGTCTTTACTGATCTTGTTTTGTCTGCTGATGGTAGACTGGAACAAAAGACTAAAATAAAAGGTTACATGTTCTCTGCCTTCTTGCTGCCTCCCAACTCCATTTTAGATGCCTCCTTTTCATTTTTTCTCAATGCCTTTTGATATCAACTCTCATCAGGCTTTCTGGCCATGTCACCTGATGCCTGCAAAAGTGACCAAGGATCTCAACAAAGCCAATATTGGGAAATTGGAGAATTACTATACAGGGGTAGCAGATTCACACCACTAAGGCTCAGGTACGTATGCAGCCCCTATGTCCTATTGCCGATACTCCATTTAGCATTTCTACTGCTCAACTCCTCCAGTACCTTTTATATTATTTTATGACTGCTTTAACGCAGACATTCAGAAATATCAGACAAGGAAATGTGGACTTTACAAAGCCTTAGTTATCCCTGTGCCATAACGTTGTGGCATTTCATGCAATGCACTGTTATGTGACTCTTGAGCGGACATCTCATATGCCAAAAGATAAACTTTAGATCTCCCAGTCTACCTCATCACGATCCTTCCACTTTATATGTCCACTTGTACTGCACTTTCTCTGTAACTGCAGCACAATATTCTGCAGTCCTTTCTTCCTTTTCCTAGTTTAGTGTACTTGTGTAGGACATGATTTTTCTGTATCTTGGTACCTATGACAATAAATCATTAAAATGTAAGCCAAATGGAAACAGGTCAGGAAGCATCTGTGGTGGGAGATGGACAATTTATGTTCTGGATTGAGACCCTTCCTCTGGGCCCTTCATCTCAGCTGTCCATTTCCCTCCATAGATACTGCCTGACCTCTAGCAATTTATGCATTGCTTCAGATTACAGCAGCTTTAGTCACTTATGTCTTCAACTGATAGACAGTCATCAGCCATACTCATACTAAACCCCTTTTAACATGTCAGCAACAAGCACAGGTCAGTTGGATTTGGATGATGGGAACTCATTTCTGATCTCATTTGGTGACTGAGTGGCATTGACACCTATTCTGCTGAAAGATATCTGCCGCTTATTTGAGGTGGGCTCTGACCTAGCCAGAAACAGAATAGCTTTCTCAAAGAAGGACCAGAGTGATTTTCTGTGTTTGTTTAAATGGTACACTTGCTCTTGCTCCTGCCTAAGAATCAGACTAAAACAATAAATTAATTAAGCAGGGTCAAGTCCTTGTTTAATCTGAACATTGAATCAAGCAATTCCTCTGAAACCTTCAAGTGAAATGTTTTAAAATTGCTATTGCATCTTCTGGCCCATCTCTCTACCCTTTCTGGAATCCTAAAATCTCCATAAATTGTGGAACAATGAATTCTAATTGCTTTCAGAGCACGGTCATGCATATGAGCAGAGACATGGTAAAGAAAGGGCCCACTAAGCCAATTATAAAACGATTCTTGGTAAAGGAATCCCATCAACATCATTCCTCCAAATTAAATTACTTTGTCTTACATGCCCATCCAGTTTCACAATGGAAGCTCTGATCGACTGACAGTTTCATCTTTACCTTCTTAATGACTTTTTTAGTTGCCTTTTGTTGGTTTTTAAAAGTTTCCCAATCCTCTAACTTGCCACTAATTTTTGTTCTTTTATATGCCCTCTCTTTGGCTTTTATGTTGGCTGTGACTTCCCTTATTAGCCATGGTTGCCTTTAGAATACTTCTTCCTCTTGGGGATGTATATATCCTGTGCCTTCTGAATTGCTTCCAGAAATTCCAGCCGTTGCTGCTCTGCCGTCATCCTTGCCAGTGTTGCTTTCCACTCATTTCTGGTTAACTGCTCTCTCATGCTTCTGTAAATGCCTTTACTCCAATGGAATACTGATACAGCTCCTCCCTCTCAAATTACGGGGTGAATTCAAGCACATTATGATCACTCTCCCCGAATGGTTCTTTTACCTTAAGCTCTCTTATCAATTCCAGTTCATTGCACAACAGCCAGTCCAGAGTAGATGATCCCCTAGAGGACTCAACCATGAGCTGCTCTATAAAGTCATCTTGTAGACACGAGAAATTCCCCTTCATGGAATCCAGCAACAACCTGATTTTCTCAATCTACCTGCATATTTAAATCCCCCATGACTATAGTAACATTGCCCTTTTGGCGTGCGTTTTCTATCTCCCATTGTAATTTGTGGGCCACATCCTTACTAGGGTTTGGGGGTGTATATACAACTCCCATCAGGGTCTTTTTGCCCTTGCAGTTCCTTAGCTCTGTCCACAATGATTCAACACCTTCCAACCCCATGTCACCTCTTTCTGATTATTTGATTTCGTTTTTACCAACAAATCAACGCCACCCCCTCTGCCTTCCAGACTATTCTTTCGATACAGCGTGTATTCTTGGACCTAAAGCTCCCAGCTGTAATCTTCTTTCAGCCATGATTCAGCGATGTCGACACCATCAAACCTGCCAATCTGCAACTGTTCATCTACCTTATTCTGTATACTGCGCACATTCAAATATAACACTTTCAGTCCTGTATTCACCCTTTTAGATTTTGTCTGCCTTTTACGTTACAACTCATCCTGTTGACTACCATTTTGCCCTATCAACAACCTCTCCTCACTACGCATTGCCTCTGTTTGTAAACCTGCTACCCATCTTCAGCACTATCATCCGCCTTTCTTACGATGCTTCTTGCATTAAAGCATATGCAGCTTAGGGCTCTAGTCTCCCCCATGCTCAACCTTTTGATTCCAAACTTTGTCTAATGTTTTACCAACATTTGCCTCTACAACCTCTCCACTAACTGTTTGGCACTCTGGTTCCCAACCCCTGCAGCTCTATTTTAAACCCCACCATCTGAGAATTTTGTACTTGCCCACAGAACCTCCTGTCCATTCCCTAGCTTATGAAACCCCTGTCACGGCAGACTGCCTGTTCTATCCCCTTCACTTCTGAGTCACGGAGTTAAGCTCAGTGCCAGAGATCTGACCCTGTTAGGACATCTCCCCCAACAGTATCCAAAGTGATATTATTTAGATGGGGACAGACTATTACAGGCAATCCCCGGGTTACGGACCAGTTCCGTTCCTGAGTCCGTCTTTAAGTCGGATTTGTACGTAAGTCGGAACAAGTACATCCAGTATTATTTAGTGTCAGTTAGTCAAACGTTTGTCTTAGTATATAGTATATATTTTACCTTTCTGTGCATATAAAACACTTAAGAAATGTATGTATTCCAGTAATTAAACCACTGCGTTGCTTAGTAATGATCGTATCTTTCATTGGGGCAGGGCTCCATTTTTCTCACTTTATCCTTTAAAATTGTTCCAATCATTGACCGACTGTAGCCTAACGCTTTTCCAATGACCAATGGCGTTTCACCTCTTTCCAAACGCTTTATTATTTCCACTTTATTTTCAATCACGATCGTTTCCCATCGAAAGAACAGAAACACTGCGGGCGGTGGGTCCCGACCTCCGCCGGCTCCCAGGTCTGCTGGGTCCTAAGGACCACCGCACTGAACTCCCTGGGTCCTAAACTCCACCACACTGAGACAGGTTAAATGGGTCAAGTGGGGGCTGTGCTGGGTTTGGGTATTTGATCCTTCACAATATTCCATGTGGGAATTTAAACTGGAGGTGGCAGTGGGTTTTGTTGTGAGGTCGAGTTGCAAGCTCGATATCAGCCCGGCATGGATGGTATGGAAGTCACAGGATCGAACTCAGGAACCTCTGTTCTCGAACCCGGCGCTGATCTCACTATGCCATCAGCCGACCGGAATGGGAGGGCGGGGTCAAGGTAAATCTTACTAAGAAAAATTTAAGCCAAATACAAAGTTAAATATTCAACACATTGTCAATGGCAATGACTTAAAATGGCGGACAGCATCACGATCCAACTTAAAATGACAGATGGCATCGCGATCTGACTTAAAATGGCGGACAGCGTTCTCCTTCCTCGGTTCGTAAGTACGAGTTGTCCGTAAATCGCACGTTCGTAACTCGGAGACTACCTGTATTTAGATGAGGGAGAGAATTCAAAATGCAGAGATGCAAAGGGACTTGGGAGTCCTTGTGCAGGATACCTTAAAGTTTAACCTCCAGGTTGAGGCGGTGGTAAAGAAGGTGAATGCAATGTTGGCATTCATTTTTAGAGGTATAGAATATAAGAGCAGTGATATGATGTTGAGACTCTATAAGGCACTCATGAGACCACACTTTAAATATTGCGTGCAGTTTTGGGCTCGTTATTTTAGGAAGGATATGCTGACATTGGAGAGGATTCAGAGAAGATTCACGAGGATGATTCCAGGAATGAAAGGGTTACCGTATGAGGAATATCTGGAAGCTTGTAGGCGGTATTCCCTGGAGTTCAGGAGAATGAGGTGGGATCTCATCGAAGCATTCTGGATCTTAAAAGATTAGATCTGAACAGATTAGATATAGCAAAGTTATTTTTCATGGTAGGGGATTCTAGGACAAGAGGGCACAACCTCAGGATTGAAGGGCATCCATTTGGAACAGAGATGTGGAGAAATTACTTTAGTCAAGGGGTGGTAAATCTATGGAATTTGTTGCCACAAGGGGCTGTTATGGCCAAGTCATTGGGTGTATTTAAGGCAGAGATAAATAGGTTCTTGGTTAGCCAGGGCATCAAGGGGTATGGGGAGAAGGAAAGGGAGTGGTGATGATTGGATCAGCCCATGATTGAATGATGGAGCAGACATGGATGGGCCAAATGGCCTACTTCTGCTCCTATATTTCTGGACTTATGATAAACCAGTTATCGACAGGAATGGACACAGGGCTATTCTGCACTGGCTCCTTAACCCCTTTCCCTTTCCTGACTGTCACCCAGTTTCCTGTGTCCCGCACCTTGGGTGTAACTACCTCTCTATATGTTCTATCTATCATCCCCACAGCCTCCCGAATGATCCGAAGTTCATCCAGTTCCAGCTCCAACTCCTTAATGCGGATTGTTAGAAGCTGCGGTCATCAGGGATACCGGACATCTTCCTGCCTTTCCACACCCTTCAAGAGGAGCATTCAACTATTTTATGTAGCATCTCTGCTGTCCTAGCTGAGCAGATATAAAGAAGAGAAAAAAAAATAACTTCCCTGGTTGAAGCCTCTCTTCATGGAAGCCTCGAAGAGCTAAGGTCTCAAGATCACCACTTTGACTCTTCCTCTCAGTCGCTGGCCACTAGGCCAGCCTCTTGCCCTTGCTAATCAATCGCAAATGCCAATTGGTCGCCAGTCAAAGCTATTTTTGACTGCACTGCCCCGCTGCTTCCTTTCGTACTGCGGCAGTGGACATGATTGAAGTTCCCTCCTCTCAAAACTTCTGATGTCCGGATCTGCAACTTGTCAAAGCTCTTTTTTAATGTCTCCCCTGTTCTTCTCCTGCTGGTGTGTAGTATCAGCAGAAATACAAATGTTTCAACTTCCAATTCCCTGTTTTTCAGATTGCTCTCCGGTTCCCAAATGTCTGATGGTGGGATCCTCAGTCCATATCTTCTAACTGTGTACCCATGGATTTCATTTACCCTTTTTCTCCCATCCAAGCCAATAAGTTATTACCCTTGAACCTAGGAAGCATTACCACTGCTGCTCATTGCCTCCTGAGCTGGATATTGACGTCACAAAGGGGACAGTGCGTACGTTCCTATTTGCGTCAACAATGCTGAGTCAGAAGGGTTGGGAGTGTCACGTTCCTAGAAGTTAACACTAATAGTTAATGTTCAGTGGTTATGTAGCAGATGTGTAAAACTTTGATTAGGCTACACTTGGAGTGTTCCATCCAGTTCTGTCGTAGGAAGCATGTAGCTTTGGAGAGGGTGCCTGAATAAAATGTTATGTGCTATTAGGAGAGGTTGCTAATACTACCAGTAGTAGAGGCTAATTGGAGAAGTGTATAATGAGAGGCACTGACAGATGTATGTCACTGTTTCCCAGCATTGAAATATCTAATACCAGAGGTCATGCATGTAGAGTGAGAGGAGGTACGTTCAAAGGGTGCGTGGAGTGCATTGCTGAAGCAAGCAAAGTGTCTGCTTCCGCCCACCATGTGATAGCTTTTTCAACTTTACTGGCTCGGAGAGCTATTTTGCTACACTGGAAAGAATCTAACCCGCCTACTGTTTTCTACTGGCTCTCCTCCATTATGTCATGTCTAAGCTTGGAGAAAATTAGAAGCCGGACATTTGAAACATCCTTTAATTTTGAACAAGTCTGGCAACCCTTTATTCAATATTTTCACATGATTTAATTGATCTTTATTTATTTATTTTTCTTTATTCTCTTTGGGGAAAATCCTTGTCCACAAAGGTTCGGAGATGACTGGAAGGATGTGTTTTTTTTTCTCTCTTTTTTTCTAATTTTATCCTCAATTGGACTGTCCAATCTTTCTTTTTCTTTCCTTTGTTTCTTTCTCTTTTTTTGTTTCACTTTAGTTAGTGGGGTTTTTCTTTATCAATAAAATTTCCAATCTTTTTTTATGATTGTTGAGTTGTAGTTTTTTTTTACCATTGTATATATAACAGCATAATATTTTATCTATTTGATTTTGACATTATATACTTTTTGTTTTTATTATTGTTGTTTATATGTCTTTTACATTATCTACTTGCTAAACTCCTCTTCCGATTTGTATATTCTTTATTTGAAAATCAATAAAAAAGATTGAAAAATGAAATGACTGCATTGCCAGGGGTGCTAGTAGAGTCTAATATAATAAAGGTGTTTAAGAGGCTCTTAGGCAGGCACATGAAAATACAGAGAATGCAGGGATATTGGATTTTGTAGGCAGAAAGGATTAGATTAGTTAGGCATTTAATTACTAGTTTAATTAGCAGTGCAACATAGTGGACTGTTCCTGTGCTGTACTGTAGAACGTTCTACATTCCTACTGCACTGTCTATTCTGGGTGGGGCTTGCATACATTATTCTGTGTTCTGTTATGGCATTTACTTGGACTAACTTAATGCAATAAAGTAATGTGATCTGTGTGGGTGGCACATAAAATAAAGTCGTACACTGTAGCTCAGTACTTGTGACAATAATGAACCAATTTACCTTTAACGACAGCAAGACTCACAGTCATGGTCACCATGAATACTATGCTTTACTGTCAAACGTACTGTCACTACACTTGGTTGCCATTAGTTCTGAAATTTCACTCCTGCAAAAGCTTTGGAGCTGCAATGTAATGTGTGGTAAAGCACTGGGACAAGTGCACCTTTGTTTTAAATTAGTCTGACCTTGGGCTGTATTATTGTGCTTTGTATGCTCAAATGAAGTAGATACAGAGTGGATGCAGGTATCCATGGCCAGCTGCACTAGGGCAGTGTGTCCCACTGTCTCTTCCAATTGAATAGACTTGAAGCTTTGGTGAGGTCAAAAAGAGCAGGTGGAACAGTGAGTGTTGCACCCAGCATTCTTCATAAGATTATAGCAGAGAAAACCATGACAGTGTGCCTGTGGCTGGGCGGAATCAACACTGGGAGCAGCTCTTCCATCTCAGTGAAGGACTTCGGCATTGACTCTTTCTGTGGCCGGCAACAACGAGACCCCTCTGTACTTAACATCATTGACCTTATTTCCCTCTGTGGTCACTAAAGCTTCAGAAATTCAAGTGGGATGTTGACTGAATACAGCTGTAGGATTGGTTCCAAGATACTCACAACAAGGAGTCTCACAGTATGTGTCAACCATATCTCTAGAGAAAGCTTGACCCAACAATGTCCTGACCTGCATATGAAGGTATTACACTTGAACTATAGCTAGCACTGTTCTGACTTTCTCTTGTCTCTTTATTTGTCAATTTTATAGGAGAGAGATTCGACAACATTGGGACAATCAGCAGGAGTGGTTTGTTTCAAGATAACGCAAAAACACAGAGCCAAAAGGAACCCGCAATAACTATCGCAAGTCCTGCAGTAAGTTTATTTCCTTTTTCAGTTTACACCTTGTTAGTAAATTAAACAGTAATGCCAAATGCTGAGTAATTACACATAGATTCCTTGTACATTGTGTAGGACAAATACACAAACATTTACACCAGTGTTGGACTAATATTGAAGGCAGACTCCTTTTTTCAAAAGAAGCTTTTTGTTCCATGGTGTTTCCACAACCTTGAGACATCTCAGAGTGCTTTGTAGCCAGCTGTGGTGACATAACTGAATACAATCACAATTGTTACAGCTAGGAATACCTGCAGTCTTTTACCCATGCTGTTAAGCCTTTACTATGTCTTTTCACAACATGAACATGGCTGAAAAAAGCTGCCAAAATATTGTAAGTATGAATGTATGCAACATTGGGCATTCAATTATCAACTAATCCCTATGTAGATGTTTTATCAGTGATCTTTCATGTCACAATGCACCATATTAATAGATAAAATTGAAAAGATCAATAACCAGGCATTATACACATTTTTTAGTAATGGAGAGTGCAGTTAGAATGGGAAATTCTTCTTAGACCAATTTATAATGGAATGACCTCCTTGACTGTATGTGCCCAAATTTTCCAATCTAGTCATCATTACTTTTGGGATAATGGTGTTACCCACATCCTTGCACACTTTTCTAATGTTGAGATTTCAGTGAAATTTTGAAAAAAATGCGATGTCGTATCAGTTAACACATTACGAGAAAAGATCAAAAAGATCATGTGCCCGATAAAAAATATCTCAGTATAGATGTCATAAAATTAGAGAAGGTGCAAATAAAGTTTCACGAGGATGTTCTCAGCACTGGAGGGCTTGGGTTATAAGGCAAGCTTAGATCCACTTGGACTTTATTCCTGGAGAATCAGGAGCTGGGGAGTGAACTTACAGAGGTGTCTAAAATCATTGAGGGGCATAGAAAAGATGAATAGCCAAACTCTTTTCCACAGGGTAAGGGAGTCCTAAAGACCAGAATACCGTTAGATATAGGAGCAGAGTTAAGGCATTGGGCCCATCGAGTCTGCTCCACCATTTTATCATGAATGATCCAAATTTTCCTCTCTACCCCAATCTCATACCTTCTCCCCATATCCCTTAATACCCTGACCAATCAAGAATCTATCAACCTTGATCTTGAATGGACATAAAGACTTGGCCTCCACAGCTGCCTGCGGCAAAGAAAGAAATTCCTCCTGATATCTGTTCTAAAAGGACACACCTCTATTCTGAGGTTGTGTCCTCTGGCAGACTCCCCCCACTACAGAAAACATTCTCTCCACATCCATTCTATCAAGGCCTTTCACCATTCGATAGGTTTCAATGAGGTCACCCCTCATTCTTCTGAATTCCAGTGAATTCAGGCCCAGAGCCATCAAATGCTCTTCATATGACAAGCCATTCAATCCTGGAATCATTTTCATGAATCTCTACTGAACCCTTTCCAGTTTTTCCACATCCTTTCTAAGATAAGGGACTCAAAACTGCTCACAATACTCTGTGAGGTCTCACTAGAGCTTTATAAATTATCAACATTACATCCTTGCTTTTATATTGTAGTTCACTTGAAATGATTGCTAACATTGCATTTACCATCCTCAGCCTGCACAAGGACACCTCAGTTTTTTGTATTTTCCCTCCATTTAGAAAATTATCAACCCTTTCATTTATTCTAGCAAAGTGCATGACCATAAACATCTCAACACTGCATTCCATCTGCCATTTCTTTTCCCATTCTCCCAATCTCTCTGTCCTCTGTAGCCTCTCTATTTCCTCTAAATTACCTACCCTTCCACCTATCTGCATATCGTCTGCAAACTTTGCAGTAAAGCCATCATTTCCATTATCCTAATCATTGATGTATAATAAGAAAATATCAGTCCCAACACAGATCCCTGCCGAAAATCACTAGTCACTAGTAGCCTATCAAAATACTTCCTTTATTCCCACACTTTGCCTCCTACCAAACAGCCACTGCTTTATCCATGCTAAAATCTTTCCTGTTAATACCGTGGGCTTGTAGCTTGTTAAGCAGCGTAATGCGTGGTTCCTTGTCAAAGACCTTCTGAAAATCCAAGTATGCAACATCAACCAATCCTCTTTTGTCTATCCTGCTTGTTATTTCTTCAAACAATTCCAACAGATTTATCAGGCAAGACTTTCCCTTGAGGAAACCATGCAGACTACGGCCTATTTAATCATGTGCTTCAACCTTAACAATCAACACCAACCCAACCACTGAGGCCTGTCTAAGTGGCCTATAGTTTCTAACTGTTTCCTTCCTTCTGCCTTACTCCCTGCTTGGAGAGTGGAGAGACATTTGCAGTTTTCCAGTCTTCCAGAATCATTCCAGAATCTTGTGATTATTGAAATATCAATACAATGCTTCCACAATCTCTTCATCCACCTCTTTTAGAACCCTTGAGTGTATCTACCTTCAGACCTTTCAATTTCTCAATAACCTTCTCTCTAGTTATGGTAACTTCACACACTTCATTCCCCTGACACCTGGAACTTCCACCCTACTGCTCGTGTCTTCCACAGTGAAGACTGATGCAAAATAGTTCATCTACCATTTCCTTGTCCCTTATCAGTATCTCTCCTGCATTATTTTCCAGTGTCCGATATCCACTCCCGCTTCTCTTTTACACTTTATGTATCTGAAGAAATGTTTGGTATCCTCTTGAATATTATCGACTAGCTTACATTCATATTCCATCTTTAGCTTCTTAATGATTTTATTACTTGCTTTCTGTTGGTTTTTAAAAGCTTCCCAATCCTCTAACTTCCCACTAACTTTCACTCTGTTATATGACCTCCCTTTGGCTTTTATTTTAAGTAGAGAGCATAGGTTTAAAATGAGAGGAGGAAGATTTAAAAGGGACCTGCGAGGCAACTTTTCACACAGGGTATGTAGATGGAATGAGACGTCAGAGGCAGTGATACATCTAGAAGTCACCTTGGCCAGTGCGGATGAGTTGGGCCGAAGGGCCTATTTCTGTGCCGTACATCCCGATGAGTCTGTGAAAGATGGTGATCAATCCTGTAAACATGATTATAAAAGGCTGAAAGTTTCTCCTACTAGATCTTAACTTGTGAACAAGTCGTTTTTCTGTTCTCTGCTACAGAAGTCTGCACCGTACTGAGAAGTGGACAGCAGGCTGACCCACTCACTGTCTATGGTTGTCCATAGTGCCTTGATTCATGGAAAGCTTTGCCCAGATCATGGATTTACCACTACTCAGTTCCCTAGAAGCAGACTCTAACTGGATACCTTCCTGGGTTCATTCTGTAATAATTTCTGGATTGTACCTTTCCTTTGGTAAATCAAATGTTTTGCCTTAATTTCGAAAGAGACTTTTTCTGAATGGCAACTAGTCTCTCTAACATTGGTCCACATTAATTGAAAAAGCACTTTGGCGTATTTGATGTACAGAATTTGTGGTGTTCATGTATGTGATTTGTCTTTATATGATAGCACAAGCTCAATGTATTTGGAGGCAGGTTTATTTGTAAGTGATTTGTCCACTGTATGATCTTAATCAAATGAGAAATGGTTGCCCAAGTAGCCAAAAATATCCTGGGGTATTCTGTACTTCTGCCAATCCTGGGTTACTGGCTGTTCTTCAATTCCCTGGTGTGACAGCATTGTTGAACCATTTTATAATCATTATTTTGAAGTGCATATTTGTTTTCAGATAAATAATTGATTTTATTTTTATATAAAAGCACATCAAACTTTCAACCAGATTGAATGGATTGCAGAGCAGGGTCATTGAGTGATATATTTTTGTTGGTTTTTTGTGAAAGGCAGCACCTCTCTGTTACTGGGGCCAAGATAATAACCAGCAGAGGCAAGCAAAGATCAAAACATTTTTGGAGGAGTATAGTTAGCTTCAGAAAATTAACAAGAGCAAATGGTAAAGATTCATATTCTAGATACATTTGGAATGTTGGAACAACTTAGTGTGAATTGAATGCTTCATTGTGTTTAATGCTGGGACATGGGACTTTGGATAGTATATGCACCTTGTGTTTCCACTGCACGTGCTGGACCAAGAATGGGTTTCAGTCTCTGCAGTGAGATCTGTGATACCTTCAAAGGAGCCTGAACAGGGAAACTGAACTAGACAAATGTAAGAAAAGCAGATGTACAGGTCTTCACCAGGTTATGAACACCTGACCTGACTTAGGTACAGACATAAGAAAGTACCAACGAGTGGTATGGATCTGCTAGCTGTTCTGGAGAACACTGTTCATGGTACTACCTGAATAGTTGGGTTAAACACCCTAGTTCAATTATATTACCCTCGCTTGGCCCATGTTTTTATTTATATATATCATCGGTGGCTGCATTTCCAATTTGTAAACTGCTCACATTATGAGCCTTTCTGAGGAATGGAGCCCTGTCATAACCTGGGGAACAACTTCACTCTGACGCACCCCCTTTCAGAAATACTTGTCAGAACACCTTACATTTATAGTGTATCCTTTACATAAAGCAATCCATGCAGGGACTGAAGGTATTGTGGGGTGATGAGATTTTTGGAAGTAAGGGTCAAATAACAAATAGATCAAATGCCCTGCTAATGCTGCATCGAAGCAAGTCTCTCGGATTTGATGACTGCCGATTGCACAGGATGTTCAGTGGAGGAGTGCTGCATCAGACTTCATTGCCCATCCCTGCTTTGCCTTGAACACTCCTTTTCCAGGATCTTAGAACTACCCTCTTTTCTAGTTCTAGAAACTTTTCCAGAACTGCCCTCTTAGTTACAAATCAACCACTTTAGCCAGGAATGTTGTTTCATGGGCCTCGGACCAGATGAGCACCACAGATTCCCTTCCCTGGAGCATATTATTGTACCAGATGGACTTTTATGTCACTGAGTCCAGCTTTTCAATTCCAGCTGAAATTACAAATAAGGAGTAGGAGAGAAGCGAGAGTGGATATCGGATCGCTGGAAAATGCTGCTGGAGAGCTAGTAATAGAGGACGATGAATAACTATCTATATCAGTCTTCACTATGGAAGACACTTGCAGTATGCTGGAAGTTTGAGAGCATCTGGGGGCAAAATTGTGAGAAGTTGCCATTACTGAGGAAAAGGTTCTTGGGAAACTGAAAGGTCTGAAGTTAGGTAAGTCACCTGGACCAGATGGTATAAACCCCAGGGTTCTGAAGGAAGTGGTTGAAGAGATTGTAGAGGAATTAGTAACGATCTTTCAAAAATCTATTAATTATAGCATGTTTCTGAAGGACTAGCAAATTGCAAATGTAACTCCACTCTTCAAGAAGGGAGAGAAGCAGAAGAAAGTCCAGTTAGTCTGACCTCGGTGGTTAAGAAGATGGTGGAGTCGATTGTTAAGGGGGTACTTGGAGGCACATGATAAAACAAGCTGTAGTCAGCATGACTTCCTTAAGGGAAAATCTTGCCTGACAAATCTGTTGAAATTCTTTGAAGAAACAAGCAGGATAGACAAAGGAGAATTGAGAGATGCTGTGTATTTGGATTTTCAGAAGATCTTTGACAAAATGACACACATGAGACTAATTAATGAGTTAATAGCCCAGCCCATGGTACTACAGGAAAAACTCTTCTCTTTACGTTATATGTTAATGACTTGAATAACAGAATTGATGGCTTTGTTACAATGTTTCTGAGTGATATAAAGATAATGGAGGGGCAGATAGTTTTGAGGAAGTAGAGCGGCTACGAAAGGACTTGGGCACAGAAGTGTCATATGGCACACAGTGTCAGGAAGTATGCAGTCATGCACTTTGGTAGAAGAAATAAAAGGGGCACTCTGAGGTGCAAAGGGATTTGGGAGTCCTTCTGGAGGGTTCCCTGAAGGTTAATTTGCAGGTTGAGTAGGTGGTGAGGAAGGCAAATGCAACGTCAGCATTCATTTCAAGAGGACTAGAATATAAAAGCAAGGGTGTAATGTTGAGACTTTATAAAGGACTGCTAAGACCTCATTTGGAGTATTGGGAGTAGTTATGAGCCTCCTATCTAAGAGAAAATATGCTGACATTGGGTGGTGTTCATAGGAGATTCACAAAGATGATTCTGGGATTGAAAGTCATGTCATATGAAGAACATTTGATAACTCTGGGCCTGTACTTACTGGAATTTATAAGAGTGAGGGGTGACCTCATTGAAACCTATCGAATAGCGAAAGACATTTACAGAGTGGATTTTTCCTATAGTGGGAGTCTAAGGCCAGAGGACACAGATAGCGTGGATGTGGAGAGGATGTTTCCTATAGGGGGGGAGTCTAGGACCAGAGGACACAGATAGAGTGGATGTGGAGAGGATGTTTCCTATAGTGGGGGAGTCTAGGACCAGAGGACACAGATAGAGTGGATGCGGAGAGGATGTTTCCTATAGTGGGGGAGTCTAGGACCAGAGGACACAGATAGAGTGGATGTGGAGAGGATGTTTCCTATAGTGGGGGAGTCTAGGACCAGAGGACACTGATAGAGTGGATGTGGAGAGAATGTTTCCTATAGTGGGGGAGTCTAGGACCAGAGGACACAGATAGAGTGGATGTGGAGAGGATGTTTCCTAGAGGGGGAGTTTGGGACCAGAGGGCACAGATAGAGTGGATGTTTCCTATAGTGGGGGAGTCTAGGACCAGAGGACACAGATAGAGTGGATGTGGTGAGGATGTTTCCTATAGTGGGAGAGTCTAGGACCAGAGGGCACAGATAGAGTGGATGTGGAGAGGGTGTTGCCTATGGTGGGGGAGTCCAGGACCAGAGGACACAGATAGAGTGGATGCGGAGAGGATGTTTCCTATAGTGGGGGAGTCTGGGACCAGAGGACAGAGCCTCAAAATGAGGAACATCATTTCAGAATGGAGAACAGGGGGAATTTCTTTAGCCAGAAAGCAGTGAATCTGTGGAATTTGTTGCCACAGGTGCTGGTGTAGTGGAGACCAAGTCTTTGGGTATATTTAAGGCAGAGGTAGATAGATTCTTGATTAGTCAGGGCATGAAGGGATACAGGGAGAAGACAGGAGATTGCGAAGGAAAATGGATCCACCAATATGAAATAGCAAAGCAGACTTGATGGGCCAAATGGCTCAACTCTGCTCCCATTTCTTATGGTTTTATGGTCTAAATTTATTAGAGTTGGAGAGAGAGTGCACTGAAGCAGAGAAACAGGACCTTTGGCCCACTGACTTCATGCGACCACCCACCGTACGTTTACACTAATCCCACATTAACCTAATTTTATTCACCGCACATTTTCATTGATTCCTCACAGATTCTAACACCACCCACACACTAGAGTCAATTTACAGTTACCAACTCACTTGTCTTCGGAATGTGGAAGGAAACTGGAGCATCAGGAAGCACAGCTGATCACAGGGAGAACATGCAAACTCCACACGGACAGCACACAAGCTCAGGATTGAACCTGTGCCTGTGATTCTGCAAGAGAGTAGCTCTACTAGCTATACTAACACACAGAATTTAAACAGCTCGACACATGCCTCGCCACCACACTCCCGGGGGCAGCTAGGGATGGACAAGAAATAATGATCTTGTTGGTGACTCCCAAAACCTGGTGTTACATTTCCAAACAGCACCAAAGGTGACTCTCCCACACAGTGTGCTATCAGATATTGCACTCAGGGATACAGGTGTTTGACTTGCCGCTCTGTAAGGTGTGACTTCCACAGAATTCACATCAACATCTGATAAAGTAGATGATGGGAAATGTGGACACACTCAGTCATGATGCATGAGTAAGCTTCTTTCTATTAACGTAAAGTTGACTTGTACAATGCTTGGATTGCTCCTAAGATGTGAACTTATAGGAAAGCAATTTAATTTCCCTCTCCCTAATGCATCATGATCATAATGGGTGGGTTCACTGGCTGCTTTGTGAGGCCAAGAATCCTTCAGATACAGAAACAGAAACACACAGCATCACAGTGCTGGGCCTGGATACTGCAGAAGGCAAGAGGTACAGAGATTGTGGAGCTGATATACCATTTGGTAGAGCATCCTTAAGCAGGTGAATGGATGACTCGTTTATAATGCTGAGGATAGCAGGAAGTAAAAGCTCTTTGAATTGCAATAGCACAGGGCTTAGGTATTGCAGCCCTAGAGGTACACGTAATAGTCCAGATTTGTCAGAGTACTGACCAATAGCACAGGGCTTAGGTATTGCAGCCCTAGCGGTACACGTAATAGTCCAGATTTGTCAGAGTACTGACCAATAGCACAGGGCTTAGGTATTGCAGCCCTAGAGATACACGTAATAGTCCAGATTTGTCAGAGTACTGACCAATAGCACAGGGCTTAGGTATTGCAGCCCTAGAGGTACACGTAATAGTCCAGATTTGTCAGAGTACTGACCAATAGCACAGGGCTTAGGTATTGCAGCCCTAGAGATACACGTAATAGTCCAGATTTGTCAGAGTACTGACCAATAGCACAGGGCTTAGGTATTGCAGCCCTAGAGGTACACGTAATAGTCCAGATTTGTCAGAGTACTGACCAGTAGCTGAAGCAAAACAGAGGGGATGCTATTGGGCGATAAATGAGTTAGGTATTGTGAATTTTGCCAACTAGAAATTGTTCAGTAACAAGGAAGTTCGGATTGACTTCACCTCTTTAAAAATAAGTCCTATCAAAATTTAAGCAAATCAAGAAAATCTAGGGACAGGAAAGGCTAGAAATACTCAGCAGTTCAAGCCAGATCTGCTAGTGAATGTTTCATGGCTGTGACCTCCATCAGCGCCTTATTTCTCTTTTGCTCACAGGTTGTGGAGGTTGCTTATAATTCTAGAAGTTATGTCCGTACCTAGGTGGTGCTGAACTGAGCTGGAAGTTTGACTTTGTTGTAACTATGATCTGAGTCATCAAGAGACACTGAAGTTGGTGATCTAAAACTCTTTATTCAAAATGACAAGCACACATTCTTTTGGAAACCTTTTTGTTAAAGTCTCCAAACTCAATCACATTTTATACACTTAAGATCAGAGGTAATAGCAGGTGAGTTGATACAATTTCAACAGTTACAATGACATCATTTACTTCAATACCCTGAGACTGAAAATGCTTTCATTGAATTACATACCTATAGTGGGAGAAACCTTTGAATGTACAAATACTGTACCATTGCTGGGTCAAAGTAATTCACACAGCTGTTGGGGACAGAGATCCCAGGCACCCAACATTAATGCCATGGTGGCTAACTCTTGGAGTACACAAATATCCCAACTACTGATTGATTAAATATCCCTGTGGTCAAGTTTGATGTGTTAACTGGCAATGTCAGTCTGTTCTGCAAGTTTCCTTGAACTCAGCCACAATAAACCAGGAAATTACAGGCCAGTGTGCTGAAATCAGTCATTGGAAAGTTACTGGAAGGTATTCTCAAAGATCAGATCTATCAGTATTTATATAGACAGGGACTGATTAAGGATCGTCAGCATGGCTTTGTGCTTGGCATATCATGTCTAATCAATCTTACAGAGCTTTTCGTGGAGGTTACCAGGAAAGTTGATGAAGCAAGGTAGTGGATGTTGTCTACATGGAGTTCAGCAAGGCATTTGATGAGGTGGTGCATGGGAGGTTGGTATTCAAGATGAGGTGGTAAATTGTATTAGACATTGGGTTTGAGGGAGAAGCCTGAGAGGTAGTAGATGGTGGTTTCTCTGACTGGAAGCCTGTGACTAGTGCAGTGCCGTAGTGATAGATGGTTGTCATCGATATCAACCATCTGGATGATAATACGGTTAACTGGGTCAGCAAATTTGCGGATGACACAAGAAATAGGGGATGCGGTGGACATTGAGGAAGACTATCAGAGCTTTCAGTGGGATCTGGACCTGCTGGGAAAATGGGCAGAGAAGTGGCAAATGGAACTTAATGTAAATAAGTGAGGTAATGCACTTTGGGAGGACCGACCAGGGGAGTCTCACACAGTGAACAGCAGGGCACTGAGGACTGCAGTAGAACAAAGGCATCTGAGGACACAGGTCCACAATTCATTGAAAGTGGTGTCACAGGTGGATAGGGTGGTAAAGAAAGCTTTTGGCAATTGGCCTTCATTGATCAATGTATTGAGTACAGGAGTTGGAATGCTATGTTGAAGTTGTATAAGGCATTGGTGAGGCCTAATTTGTATTGTATGCAGTTTTGGTCACCTCTCTACAGGAAGTATGTAATTAAGATTGAAAGAGTACAAAGAAGTTTTACAAGGATGCTGCCAAGTCTGGAGGTCCTGAGTTATAAGGAAAGATTGAATAGGTTTATTCCCTAGAAAGCAGAACCCTGTGGGGAGATTTAATAGTTATACAACATTATGAGGAGTATAGATAGGGTAAAAGAAAGCAGGCTTTTTCCACTAAAGTTGGGTGAAACTACAACTAGAGGTCATGAGTTAAGGGTGAGATTTGAAATATTTGTCGGGAACATGAGGGGAAATTTATTCACTCAGAAGATGTTGAGAGTTTGAAATGAGCTTCCAGTGCAAGTGGTGGATGAGATTTCAACCTCAAAGTTTAAGAGAAGTTAGGATAGGTACACGGATGGGAGGGGTATGAAAGGTTCTGGTCCAGGTGCAGATCTATAGGACTAGGCAGTTTAAATGGTTCATTGTAGATTAGATGGGCTGAAGGGCTTATTTCTGTGCTGTAATTTCCTATGACTCTATGGATGTAATGGTGCAGACTAACTTAGACCATAATTTTGCCTGGTTTGATGCAGGCCAATTAACGTAACACCATTGTCTTACAATTTGCTGATGCATAGGAGAACTGCTCATGGTCCCTTCACTTTACAAACTGCACCCTGCTATGGGCCAGCAGCCTGTAGACACCGCTGTTCATTTGCAAAGCTGTCCTTTTAACTTCAGACTGATTACTGCTTGAAATTTATATTAAGAACTGAAGAATGGTTCCAGTTTTTATTACTAACTGCTACATTTACATAAGACAATAAGATATAGGAACAGAATCAGTCTGCTCCACCATTCTGTCATGGCTGATTTAGTATCCTTCTCAACCCCATTCTCCTGCCTTCTCCCTGTACCCTTTGATGCCCTGATTCATCAAGAATCTATCAACCTTAAATATACCCAGCAATGGGCTGCACAGCTGCCTGTGTCAATGAATTCCACAGATTCACAACCTACGTCTAAAGAAATGTTTCCTCATCTCTGTTCTAATGACTGTTCCTCTGTTCTGACACTACACTGATTCTAGGCTCTCCCACTATAGGAAGCACATCCTCTCCACATCAACTCTATCTAGGCCTTTCAATATTCGGTAGGTTTCAATGAGATTTCCACCCCTCTTTCTTCTAAACTCCAGCAAGTACAGGCCCACAGCCATCAAATGCTCCTCATACATTAACCTTTTCATTCCTGGAATCATTCTTATGAACCTCCTCTGGACCGTCTCCAATCCCAGAACATCATTTTATAGGCAAGGGTCCCAAAACAGCTCTGAATACTCAAGTACAGTCTGACCATTACCTTATAAATTCTCGACAGTACATCCTTATCTTTGTATCCTCGTCCTTTTGAGATTAATGCTAAAATTGCATTTGCCTTCCTTACCACTGACTCAATTCCATAATCCTTGAATCTCCAACAAGGGATAATCACATTGATGTGTATTGAGTCACATTAAGCTAGAAAGGCAGCAGGTTTCTTTAATGAGACTACTGACTGCTGTGAAACCCTTCAGCAAAGAAACCTGATGTTACTGGGTCCATTTTTAAAAATCCAGATCTATTCAATGACTTGAATTATACATTTTCTAGCAACAATGATGGTATTCAAGCCTGAAATTTCTGACTGATGGTCCAGAGTTCTGGTGGATTCTCTACTGAGCCTCTCTCCTTCATGATGGAGTGTCTGCCATCTCAGGCATTAGCTCTGATTTTCTCTCCACACTTGCCAGTATTCTCTGCTTTATTTCAGATCTGTGCTATTTTGCTTTTAAGACTGGGACATCACAGTGAATTTTAAAACCTTCTCAAGTTTTTCTCTATAACTGAAGACTGCTTTGGTATGGTATATGTATGATGTCAGGGGTAATGTTTCTTCTAGGGAAATTAATAAAAATAAAACAATGGTATTCATCTCCTGTAATAAAGCAACCCTGTGGAAAATGAATAGATGGCATTATATTCTTTTTAATAAAAAACTGTTTTAATAATGTGCCATATCTTTCTAATCAAAATATGCATCAAGTATTGTCACATGTTTTAAAATATCTATAAGTTTGAAAAATAAAGTGGATGTATGAGAGACTGTCAACAGTGTATGGTTTATTGTACTTTATTTGCAATGGATCCATATCACTTTTACAGACAATACTCCAGTGCATTATAGCTGTGGGTTCAGTTTATGTGATTCAGTGTATGATGGTGAGGCAGAGTTTATCCCCAGACACATTGATGTCAATGAGTAAGGATGGAGAAAGGTCATTCATGCTGTGGTGACTACCCTCTGCAATTCCCACCCAGTTCCTCAAAGGACAGGATTTCCACCAGAAATGAGAGTTGGATCCTATCTACAAAAGTGATTAGATGTGAGATTCACACAGGCAAGTGCTATGTGCTTGAGTTTTAAGAAAGTAATCTGTGGAATTACACCTTTGCATTATTTTGTCTACTTTTCCATCGAATCTTGTCTGGATTTCATCGTGGATGATTCATTTACTCTCTTAATCTCAGTTTCCTGCTTCTCCCTGTGACCTTTTATGCCCTGACTAATTGAGAACCTATTAACCTCCACATTAAATACTCCCAATGACCTGGCCTCCACAGCCACCCGTGGCAATGAATTGCACAGATTTGCCACCTACAGAAATCCTTCCCATCTCCATTCTAAATGGATGTCCTTTTATCCTGGACTCCCCCACTAGAACGAACATCCTCACCACATTCACTCTATGTAGGCCTTTCAACATTCAATAGCATTCACTGAGATTACTCCTCATTCTTCTCAATCCAAGTGAATACAGGCCCAGAACCTTCAATCACTGCTCACTTGATAACCCTTTCATTCCCAGAATCATTGTTGTGAACAGCCCCGAACCTTCTCCAATGTCAGCAAATCCTTTCATAGATATGGAGCCCAAAACTGCTCCCAATATTCCAAGAGGCCTCACAAGTGCCTTACACAGCCTCAACATTACATACTTCTTTTATGTTTTAGGCCTCTCGAAATAAATGCTAACATCTCATTTGCCTTCCTCACCTCTGACTCATCCTGCAATTTAACCTTCAAGAAATCCTGGATAAGGACCCCTGCGTCCCTTTGTAGCTCAGATTATTGATTTTTTTCTCCATTTATACAATAGTCTACTGTTTTCTTAAATTTTACCTAAGTTCATGACCAAACAGTTCCGGACACTGTATTCCATCGGCTACTTCTTTGTCCATTGTCCTAATCTGTCTACGCCTTTCTGCAGCTTCTCTGCTCAACACTACCTGCCCCTCCACCTATCTCCATATCATCTGTAATCTTGACCACAAAGACATCAATTCATCATCCAAATCATTGACCCCCATCACCCAAGGCCTGCCCTCTTCTCATTGCTACTGTCAGGAAGGACGTACAGAAGCCTGAAGGCACACACTCAGTGACTCAGGAATACTTTCTTCCTTTCTGCCATCTGATTCCTAAATGGGCATTGAACCAATGAGCACAACCTCACTTTTTTATATTATTTCTGTTTTTGCACTAGGTTTAATTGAAGTATTGAGTATACATATACTGTACATACTTACTGTAATTGAATTACTTAGAACCATAGAATGATAGAACATTACAGCACAGAAACAGGCCTTTTGGCCCTTCTTGGCTGTGCTGAACCATTTTTTCTACCTAATCCCACTGACCTGTACCTGGGCCATATCCCTCCATAAACCTCTCATCCATGTACCTGTCCAAGTTTTTCTTAAATGTTAAAAGTGAGCCCGCATTTACCACTTCATCTGGCAGCTCATTCCACACTCCCACCACTCTCTGTGTGAAGAAGCTCCCCGTAATGTTCCCTTTAAACTTTTCCCCCTTCACCCTTAACCCATGACCTCTGGTTTTTTTCATCCACTAGCCTCAATGGAAAAAGCCTGCTTGCATTCACTATCTATACCCATCATAATTTTATATACCTCTATCAAATCTCCCCTCATTCTCCTATTCTCCAGGAAATAAAGTCCTAACCTATTCAACCTTTCTCTGTAACTCTGTTTCTTAAGTCCCGGCAACATCCTTGTAAACCTTCTCTGCACTCTTTCAACCTTATTAATATCCTTCCTGTAATTTGATGACCAAAACTGCACACAATACTCCAAATTCGGCCTCACCAATGCCTTATACAACCTCACCATAACATTCCAACTCTTATACTCAATACTTTGATTTATAAAGGCCAATGTACCAAAAGCTCTCTTTACAACCCTATCTACTTGTGACACCACTTATAGGGAATTATGTATCTGTACTCCCAGATCCCTCTGTTCTACTGCACTCCTCAGTGTCCCACCATTTACCTTGTATGTTCTACCTTGGTTTCTCCTTCCAAAGTGCAATACATCACACTTGTCTGCATTAAACTGCATCTGCCATTTGTCAGCCCATTTTTCCAGTTGGTCCAAATCCCTCTGCAAGTTTTGAAAACCTTCCTCACTGTCCACTACACCTCCAATCTTTGTATCATCAGCAAATTTGCTCATCCAATTTACCACATTATCATCCAGATCATTGATATAGATGACAAATAACAATGGACCCAGCACTGATCCCTGTGGCACACCACTAGTCACAGGCCTCCACTCAGAGTAGCAATCCCCCACTACCACTCTCTGGCTTCTCCCATTGAGCCAATGTCTAATCCAATTTACTACCTCACCATGTATACCTAGCGACTGAATCTTCCTAACTAACATCCCATGCGGGACCTTGTCAAAGGCCTTACTGAAGTCCATGTAAACAACATCCACTGCCTTCCCTTCATCCACTTTCCTGGTAACCTCCTCGAAAAACTCTAATAGATTTGTTAAACATGACCTACCACGCACAAAGCCGTGTTGACTCTCCCTAATAAGTCCCTGTCTATCTAAATACCTGTAAATCCTATCTCTTAGTACTCCTCCCAATAATTTACCTACTACTGACGTCAAACTTACACCTATAATTTCCCGGATTACCTTTAGAGCCTTTTTCAAACAACGGAACAACACGAGCTATCCTCCAATCCTCCAGCACCTCACACGTAGATACTGACATTTTAAATATACCTGCCAGGGCCCCTGCAATGTCAACACTAGTCTCCTTCAAGGTCCAAGGGAATTCTCTGTCAGGTCCTGGCGATTTATCTACTCAAGACAGCAAGCACCTCCTCCTCTTCAATCTGTATAGGTTCCATGACCTCACTATTTGTTTGCCTTACTTCCATAGACTCCTTGCCAGTTTCCTTAGTAAATACAGACACAAAAAACCCACTTGAGATCTCCCCCATTTCTTTTGGTTCCACACATTGCCAACCACTCAGATCTTCAAGAGGACCAATTTTATCCCTCACTGTCCTTTTGCTCTTAACATACCTGTAGAAGCTCTTAGGATTATCCTTCACCCTGACTGCCAAAGGAACCTCATGTCTTCTTTTATCCCTCCTGATTTCTTTCTGAAGTATTTTCTTGCACTTTTTATACTCCTCAAGCACCTTATTTGCTCCTTGTTGCCTATACCTGTCGTACATTTCTCTCTTCTTCTTTATCAGAATTCCAATATCCCTCAAACCAAGGTTCCTTATCCTTATTCACTTTGCCTTTAATCCTGACAGGAACATACAAACTCTGAACTCTCAAAATTTCTCCTTTGAAGTCCTCCCACTTACCAATCACATCCTTGCCGGAGAACAACCTGTCCCAATCCACGCTTTTTAGATCCTTTCTCATTTCTTCAACTTTGGCCTTTTTCCAGTTTAGAACCTCAACCCGAGGACCAGATCTATCTTTATCCATGACCAAGTTGAAACTAATGGCATTATGTTCACCAGACCCAAAATGTTCCCCTACATACACTCCCATCACTTGTCCAAACTTGTTTCCTAATAGGAGATCTAATATTGCATCCTCTCTAGTTGGTACCTCTATATATTGATTTAGAAAACTTTCCTGAACACATTTTACAAACTCCAGACCTTTAACAGTATGAGAGTCCCAATCAATAATGGAAAATTAACATTCCCTACAATCACAACTTTATGTTTCCTGCAATTGTCTGTTATCTCTCTGTAGATTTGCTCCTCCAATTCTTGCTGACTATTGAGTGGTCTATTTTTTCGGCCTTTTCTCCTTGGAGTGACGGAGGATGAGAGGTGACCTGATAGAGGTGTATAAGATGATGAGAGGCATTGATCATGTGGATAGTCAGAGGCTTTTTCCCAGGGCTGAAATAGTTGCCACAAGAGGACACAGGTTTAAGGTGCTGGGGAGTAGGTACAGCAGAGATGTCAGGGGTAAGTTTTTTTACTCAGAGAGTGGTGAGTGTGTGGAATGGGCTGCCAGCAATGGTGGTGGAGGTGGATACAATAGGGTCTTTTAAGAGACTTTTGGATAGGTACATGGAGCTTAGAAAACTAGAGGGCTATGGGTAAGCCTAGGTAGTTCTAAGGCAGGGACATGTTCGGCACAACTTTGTGTGCTGCAGGTTTTCTATGCTTCAATGTTTCTATGTATATTTATTATGTATTGCCTTGTACTGCTGCTGCTAAGTTAACAAATTTCACAACAGATGCCTGTAATATTAAACATGATTCTGATTCTGATTCTGATATAAAGTAAAAAGAAGCAGTCTCCCACCCAACCCTATGGAAAATGACTGGTCACCTGGCAGACAACCAGAAAAGACTTCCTTTATTCCCACTCTTTGCTTCCGGCCAATCAGCCAATCTTCTATACTTGTCAGTGTCTTTTCTGTAATACCATGGGTTCTTATCCTGTTAAGCAGCCTCATGTATGACACCTTGTCAAAGACCTTCTGAAGATTAATGTACACAACATTGAACAATTCTCCTTTGTCTATCTTGCTATTCATTTCTTCAAAATTTTCCAACAGATTCATCAGGCAAGATTTTCCATTAAGGAAACCATGCTGACTTCAGCCTATTTTATCATTTGTCTCCAATTGCCCTGAAACCCCATCATTAATAATGGATTCCAACATCTTTCCACCCACTGAAGTCAGACCAATTGGCCTATAATTTCCCTTCTTCAGCCTCCCTCCCTTCTTAATGAATGGAGTGATATTTGCAATTTTCCAGTCCTCTGGAGCAAGAATCTAAAGTTTCTTGAAAGATCGTTACCTTCTCAATTTCCCCAGACATCTCTTTCAAAGTCCTTAAGTGTAGTCCAACTGATCCTGGTGACTTATCTACCTTCAGATCTTTTAACTTATCAAGCACCTTCTTCCTAGTAAGACCAATTGCATCACTTCTGTCCCCTGACATCATTTTTCAACAATCCAATTTCAACTCTCACCTCTATTTCGCTCTTTATATATCTGTAAAAAAGCTTTTCATATCCTCTTTGATATTATAGGCTAGCTTATCTTCTATTTTATTTTTCCTTTCTTGTGGCTTTTTTAGTTGCCTTGTATTGGTTCCAAAAGTTTTCAAATCCTCTAACATCCCACTAACATCACACTGATATGCCCCTTTAAAGATCAAAGTTAAAAGTACATTTATTATCAAAGTATGTAAACTATATACAATCTTGAGATTTGTCTCCCCTTTTTTGCTTTTATGTTGTTTTTAACATTCTTTGTCAACCATGGTTGCATCATTTTGCCTTTAGAATACTTACTGTTCTTTGCAATGTATCTATCCTGCACCCTTCCAAGTCGCTCCCAGAATCTCCAGCCATTATTGTTCTGCCATCATCCCTGCTAGTGTCCTGTTCTAATCAACTTTCTCCAGCTCCACTCTCGTGCCTCTAGAATTCTCTTTACTCAATGTAATACTGATACATCTGGCGTTAGCTTTGCCCTCTCAGACTGCAGAGCCTATCATAATGTCATCATACTGTCTCCTAACTGCACCTTCACCTTAAGCTCACTAATTAAACCCAGTTCATTAGAGAACACCCAATCCAGAAGAGGCTTTCCCCTAGTGTGCTCAACCGCAAGCTACTTTTAAAAAGCCATCTCATAGGAGTTCTACAAATTCCTTCTTGGAATCCAGCACCATCCTGATTTTCCCTATCTACATGCATATTAAAATCCACCATGACTATCATAACATTGGCCTTTTGACATGTATTTTCTATCTCCTTTTGTAATTTGTAGCCTAAATTCGGCCTACAGTTCAGAAGCCTGTGTGTAACACCCATAAGGATCTTTTTACCCTTGCAGTTTCTTAACTCTACACACAAGGACTCTACATCTTCCAATCCTATGTCACATTGTTCTAAGGATTTGATTTCATTTTTTACCAGCAGAGTACACCCCATCCACTCTGCCTACCTGCCTGTCCTTTCGATACAATGTGTGTCTTTCAATGTTAAGTTCCCAACAATGATTTTCTTTCAGCCATGACTCAGTGATGCCCACACCATCATTCCTACTGATCTCAAACTGCGCCACAAGATCATCTACCTTTTTCTGTATACTGCGTGTATTCAAATATAACCTTGAGTCCTGTATTTGTCACCCTTTTAGATTTTATCACCATGATACACTACAATTCATGCCATTCACTGCAATTTTGCCCTATCACCTGCTTGTCCTTCCTGTCAGTCTCATTGTACACTGCATCTAACTGTATGCCAACTACCCCATCCTCAGCCCTATCACTCCAATAGTGATAGTGTTAGTGGCTCCGATCCCACTACCAATTTAGTTTCAACCTTCTCCAACAGCTCTAGCAAATCTGCGAGGAAGAATGTTGGTCCCCTCAAGTTCAGGTGTATTCATCCCTTTTCTACCAGTTGTACCTACCCCAGAAGAGATCCCAATGATTCAAAAATCTGAAGCCTTACCCCCTGCACCAGTTCTCCAGCCACATATTCGTGTGCCAAATCATCCGATTTTTACCCTTGCTGGTGAATGGCACAGGCAGCAATCCAGAAATCCAGAGGCCCCACTTTTCAGCTTTCTACCTAACTCCCTAAATTCTCGCTTCAGGACCTCCTCCTTTTTCTACCTATGTCAGTGGTGCCAATATGTGCTAATTCTAGCTGTTCAGCCTACCCGTTTCGAATGTAGACCTGATCCTAGATGTCCCTGACCCTGGCACCTGGGATGCAACATACCACCCAGGTGTTTCCTTAACACCCACAGAATCTCATGTCTACTCTCCCAACAATGGAATCTGCTTTCACTACTGCACTCCTCTTCTTCTCCATTCCCTTCTGAACCACAACCCCACACTCGGAGATCCATTCACTGCAACTTCCCCCAGTAAGTCATCGCCCTCAACAGTACCAAAGTGGTATGCTTATTATAGACAATGGCCATGGGGGTTCTCTGCATTAGCTGCCCATTTCCTTTCCTTCTCCTGGCAGTCAACCAGGTTCTGGTTCTCCTGCATCTCAGAGGTGACTACACTGTAACTCCTTAGTTTCTGCGATGAGCAGAGGGTCATCCAGCTGCAGCTCCAGTTCCTTAACACATTCTCTGCAGCTCAGTACACTTGGTACAGATGTGATTATCCTGGAGGCTGGAGGTCTCCCAGACTTCCCACATCTCACACAAAGAACACAACACGGCAGCTGGCGCCACTCTCACTGCACTGACTGACAAAGAGTGCAGAAAAATCTTTCCGGAAAATTACCTCGCCCAAGCCTGCTGAGCCAAAGCCTCAACATTCTAGCATGAGCCCACTCTCAAAATGGCCACTCAGCCTGTCCCCACATTATTTTAATTTGTCCTTGCTAAAGAATTGTGATTCAATTGGACCACTGACAAAGGCCGAAAGCCCATGAGCTCTCCTTTTGAAATCCCTCTCCCCAACTGTGTGCAGCCTCCTCTCTCAATTCAATTTGGCCACCTGAAAAAAAAGCCTTTATCCTTGCACTTCTAAGGAATGTAATAGAATCATACATTCCTGTAATTTTATGCCGGGGATTTGAATCACGATGTTAGCTCACTCAGTGGTAAGAGTGGGAAGCCAGGCAGGGCAGAAACAAGCCCTTTATTCTCTGTATCCACACCAACAACCATCTGCCTTTCTATACTTATTGCATTCCTGCCATTTGGCCATTAACTTTTAATTATTCCATGGTATTTCTCAAGCGCTCATTTAAACATTGTGGGAGTCTCTGCCTCCACCAATGTTCCAGTCAGTGTGTTCTGGATTCCAACCGCACTCCAGGCGAAATCATGTTCCCCCTTAAATCTCAAATCTCCAAGATTTTTCTCCAATTTTGATCTCCAATTGTAATGTTAATAGTAATTAACATTAACAGTGTAAACTACTCCACACTTCTTTGCAAAGAATTCCAGACACTATACCAGGCATGGGCAAACTATGGCCCGCGGGCCATATGCGGCCCGTTAAGCTTTTTAATCCAGCCCGCAGAACTTGATGAAATTATATTAATAAACCTTGTTAAGGTTTTTTCCCCACAATTCTGGCGTTTTCCCAATAGATGACTCACTCTATATACATTGACCTTTGTTGAGGTGCAGCGTATTACTCCACATTTGCGCTTTACTTTGTGACCTTGTGGCGACCCATTTCCTGGCACATCCGAACCGGCTCACAATTAGCCAGCGTTCCGGTTAAGGGAGATCGCCTGCGGGGATTTGCGAGCACAGAGCTCCGCATACTAGCGCGCTCTCACTGTTCTGTCATTGTGCAGGTCGTTGTTGAGTTTTGGCACAGGGGACAATTGAATAAGAAGGAGCAGGACAAGTAGACCTGCATCTCCTACCGTTTTTGAAATAAAGACAGTCAGGAGGAGAGTGATGATGATAATATCTTGAAGGATAACAGAATTTTCAGTGCTTTAAAATAATAACTGTTACTATTTAAAAAAGCTGTATTTTATTCATTTAATCTTCAGTGTTTTAAAAGTCATTTCAATAAATAGCTAAATACCATGGGACTTCAAAGACAGATATTTTGTTGTAATGCATTTGTTCATTTTCAATTGAAATTAAAGCACATGCTTTCTACATATCCCATGATATTTTATTTTCTCTTATGAGGTGTATTACCAAAACACTCTGTCCATCTGCTCCTAGTCCGGCCCCCCTGTCAGATTTTATAACCCTTTGTGGCCCTCAAGTCAAAAAGTTTGCCCACCCCTGCACTATACTGTCTATGTGAGTACCTTCTTCCTTCCTGCAATGTAGGCCTGACAGAAACCCATGAGGGTGGACAGATGGTTATTTATGTTAAAATAAGGTATATACATGATAATGCTGAGGTGGACATTCATTTTTATTTAATGCAGTTCATTTTATCTTTCAAGATTTCCATTGTTACAAATGCTTTTAAAACTGTAAGCATTTATTTAAAGTAACAGAAATGTTTCTTGGAACAAAATAACACAGTATGAAAATACAGGGGTGCATTGAATGAGCGACAGTAGTGGTTACAAGCCTCACAGAGTTGGTGAAGGTAATTTCAAAGTTTCAAAGAGCAAGGTAGAGAGTGAGCCACAGTTGCTTCTCCAGCTGTGACCCATCCACAGACATTGTCAGTCCATGAACTCCCCATCCCGCTCTCTGCTGGATTCAATTGCATTCTGTTCTCTCAGCATATTTAGGATCAACTCCAGGTTGTTAGCAGATCTTGTGTTGCTGCTGCTTATCTCTTGCCTCTTCCCAAAACGGCCAATTGGTCGCACCCCTCGACCCACATACCAGAATGGGTCAATGTTGGAATCTGTGAGAGAGTACATCTTAGATTGAAGAGTGTGATGGTTATGAAACAAAGCACCCAGTAATCCCCAATATGGTCTCTTCCCCACGTTTTTACCAAGTGACCTGAATGTACAAAGTCTAACTGGCATGGCTGAGGATTAAACACATAATGGCAGTAGTGTGGTTATAGAGAACATGAAACTTGCACTCATAACCTGGAGATATCTTGAAATCTCCGTGACATCTAGAAAACATATTTGGTTAATTAACTCATCTGGCAAGGCATAATTCACTGAAAAAACAACCACTTGTTTTGTGAGGAGAGTTATACAGTACAGAAAAAAGGCTCTTCAGTCTACCATAATCATGGCAACAATCTATACTAATTCTATTTTCCAACAATTGATCCATAATCGTCTATAGCTTGACATTCTAGATATTTAAATGTTGTGAGACTAAGGCAGGATGTTCCAGATTCCAACTTCTGTCTGGGTGAAAGAGTTCTCCCCAAATCCCCATAATTATCTTATCTCTTACCCTAATCTCTGTTCTGAAAATCTAGCTTAGTTTAAAGAAATGCATTTCTTCTTCCCACAATGAATGTTTATGCTCTGTGTGTTACCGTGCATTGCAAAGCTCATAATAAATCCAAACTAGATCCATGCTACTGCAAGAAAAATAATCTACACTGACGTAAATGCCATTATTGGGAGAGTGAATACTCAGTGCCCACTTTATTAGGTACTTCCTGGACCTGATAAAATGATCACTGAGTGTATGTTTGTGATCTTTTGCTGTTGTAGCCCATCCACTTCAAGTTTCAATGTGTTGTGCTTTCAAAGATGCTCAGCACTTCTGCTCAGCACTGTTGCAATGCAACATTAGTTGACTTACTGTCACATTCCTGTAACCTTGAAACATTCTGGCCATTCTCCTCTGAACTCTCTCACTGGATGTTTTTTTTTGTTTTTCACATCATTCTCTGTAAAATCTACAAACTGTTGCGCATGAAATTCCCAGGAGATCAGCAGGTTCTGAGATACTCAAACCACCTCATCTGGAGCCAACATTCATTCAACAGCCAAAGTCACTTAGGTCACATCCTGATATTTGGACAGAAAACAACTGAACCTCTTGACCATGTCTGCATGCTTTTACATTGAGATGCTGCCACATGATTGGCTGATTAGATGTTTGCATTTACGAGCAGGCCACAGAGTGTATATTAAGGAAGATTGCCATGAATTATGTGGAATTTCATCTATAGGGGATTGTTTGAATCTGAAATACTCAGAAGAGCTTTTCCCTTTGTTGAATGGCACCACAGAAAGTGTGTTGCATTTTCTCAGGTAATCCTCAGGAAAAATCCTGCAAACATTGCCCTAGTAGATAAGCAACATCAAGGGACAAAAAAAAAGCAAAATTATGTAGTTTCCGGAAATCTAAAGTAGAAACTTCTGTAGATATTGAGAAGGTCAAGCATTAGCTGGGGCAAAGAGCAATCCAACACAGATTTAAACCTTTTGATCTAATCAGTCCACAATGACCACATTGTCCACCCAACTGATGCCAATTTGCTGCATTTGGCCATATCCCTTCAATGAAGGGCAAAGCTGAGTCAAGATTTGCATGCACGGTGGTGAAAATATACTGGCTTTAGAGGCAATGCAGAGGAGGTCCACCAGATTGATTCCAGAGATGGAGGGGTTAACCTATGAGGAGAAATTTAGTTGCCTGGGACTATGTGGAATTCAGAAGAATGAGAGGGGATCTTATAGAAACATACAAAATTTTGAAAGGGATAAATAAGATAGAAGTCGGAGAGTTGTTTCCATTGGTAGGTGAGACCCTAGAACTTGGGGACATTGCCTCAAGATTCAGGGGAGAAGATTTACGATGGAGATGAGAAGAAACTGTTTTTCCCAGAGAGTGGTGAATCTGTGGGATTCTCTGCCCAGGGAAGCAGTTGAGGCTTCTTCACTAAATATATTTAAGATACAGTTAGATAGGTTTTACATAGTAGAGGAGTTAAGCGTTACGGGGAAAAGGCAGGTAGATGGAGCTGAGTTTACGGACAGATCAGCCATGATCTTATTGAATGGCGGGGCAGGCTCGATGGGCCAGATGGCCAACTCCTGCTCCTATTTCTTATGTTCTTATGTAAAATATTCAACAGCTTTGGAGAGAGTAATGCAAAGGGTTTGAAGTGTTTGAATGTACTGTATTAATTCGAGAAACAGCTCAAGACTGACTCTAGTTGAATGTGTAGTCATGTGGATAAAAAAGCATGCTATCAATCAATTATTCACTCAATGACTTCCTGGTAGACATAGCTGACTACGCAGTGTTATGAGGTATTTGACCAAACCCCCAAATGTTTCAAACGAGACATGATTCAGGAACAGCAAATGACACAAACTAAATATCAACAGGCCTTTGGGAGAGTAGGGTATCCAAAGTATCAAAAAGAAAATTACATTGAGAGACAATGTCTTATAGACATGACACCTGTGAGGGTGCTAGGGCAAGAAACAAGATCACCACCTCATCCCAACACACCCCACCATCCCAGCATCACACATCAGTATGACTCAGAGATGATCAAGAGCATTTGAAAGCTGGTGTACATACTTCTGTTGTCAATGTGGTGGGTTAGCCCTCTGCTCTGGGCAGTGGAGGCACTCAGGGGCACAGCCAGTAACAGAATGCAGATAGTTATCAGCTGAACCTTCTTCTGCACTCCTTGCTGCTGATTCATGAAAGATGAAGGACCACAAAAGGCTCCAGTCTGCATTTTTGGAATCTGTGGACAGGCTGTGCAAAAAAGAACATTTCAGACATTACTCCCTGTTAATCTAGCCAGTCATTTAAAACTTCAGAGTGTTCAAGCTTCTTGTTGGAAAGTTGAGCCCAGTCCCTGGAATGCTGGATTATTACAATAGGTAGATAGATATTTGAAAGATCAGATGATTGAGAGTGCTGGGGATTTGTCTAGAGATAAAACATGGAATAGGCCCTTCTGCCCCTTCGAGCCATGCCTCCCAGTAAACCCTAACAACCCCAACCTTACCACAGGACAACTTACAATATCCAATTAACATACTAACCAGTATGTCTATGGATTGTGGGAGGAAACCAGAACACCTAGAAAAAACTCACAACTTCCTGGAGAGGATGAATAGATTCTTCCCAGGGTCAGCAGGTTTGAATCCTGAACTCCAGCGGCCTGAGCTGTAATAGTGTCACACTGACCGACATGGCACCCCAACTCAAGAGGCCTCTGTGACATTTTTCCTCCGATCCCTAAATACTTGTGGTTAATAAAAATCTATTCATTTCGGAGGTAAATTATCAATTACTGTGCATTAATTGTTCTTTAAAGAAAGTTCTGAACCTCTGGCACTCTGCGGGTATGTTTTGTAATTTCACTGAAAGGCATGTACTAGTCTTTACATAATACTGGACCTCTGGGTTCCCAATCCGGCACACATGATCCATTGCCTTAGCACCCCTCAAAACCCTGGGATTCCAGGTAGCATAATATTCCATCCCATAGCTAAATCGTCAAAGACCATGTATGATTCTGGTGGTGAGATCCGATTAATTCAATTAGCATGGCAAATCATCAGTTGCTGGCAAATAACCAGATAATGCTCACGTCGCTCTTTGTAGCAAAATAGAACCCCTGAAATATGAAGATGTCTTTTCAAAATGACTACTCACTTCCAAGCTACGAGGAAGTCGAGGTGTTGGACAGATTGTGCAGTGAAATATGAAATAAATTCAACACAAAATCTTGGTAGCTACTTACTGACATACTCCATTCCTTTTAAAAATTGTCCTTACATGTTAAGTCAACACCGAAGAGGCCAATTAAACGGAAATTCAGACCGCCAGGTTGAAAATTGTCTTTAAGTCAATTTTTAATTACTAATTTTTTTCTTACGATTCCCTTCTTCTTTATCTTCACACAGATGTTCCAAGTCTATGTGCAATAAATTCAACTTTAAATGCATTTGGTTAAACGGGCTGACGTTTAGCCCCATTACGGTTGACCAATGCCGCGTTACAATGGCTCACTCCGAATGCCGGCGATCTGCCGCAGAACTGCTGAATGAGGAGGAAGTAATCCAACATAATTATCATACTCCAGAATCGCTGTCCCGGTACCTTACTGATCGGCCTTAAGCAAACATCTACATGTCTCCATAGAGTGTGTGATTGGACACGTTCAATTCGATATGTATGCGCAAGCACAGCTGCCTATGCTTATACAGATTTTGTCACCTTTTTTGTCCGAATTTTAGTCCATTGAAGCAATTCCTGTAGCGTCGAACTACACCCACAGAGCAGCATTGTATTGTACTTAATTTTCTGTTGATAGACTTCCTACACTGCCTACTCATTTCCCATAAAACCTCCTTTTACCCCTTCCCATCCTACTCTCCAGGGACCGAAATATTCCTTCCAGGACAGCCGCGATTCATTTGCACTTCAATGCCCACAATGCGGTCTCTTCCACAGAGAGGAGCTAAAATGCACCGTTAGCTGATCACTTTGCAAAGCTAACAAGGGTAACTGAACTTTAACTTCAATTCTCCATCCCACTTTCACTTGGCTTTCAGGAACATTTCCATTACAGCAAACAAATGCTGCATACGGACCAGCGAACCCGGCAATAAGTTCAACAGTTGTCCTTTTCTGGTCATTAGAGAAAAATCAAATCAGCAACACCCTCCCAACATCCTAACGATCTACAGTCTGGACAGACATCCGATAGCATGTGTTATTCAGCAGTAATTACAGAGCTCTTTAGATGTCTTAAACCTTACACGTTTGCTCTGTAGAGATAAAAGGTGATAGTTTAGAATGGATCATTTCGCCAATCCACTGCTGAGATGTTCCATGTTTCCGAAACATTTGTGAAAGATCTGTGAGGGGCGAAGCAAATTGCTCCACAATGGATCAAGTCTAACTTTTCAGGTCAGAACTGAAAAAGAGAAATAATGTTAATCTTAAATTCCTCTCGATTTAAACCAGCGGTTTTCTCTCCTTTGCCACTTCCTGAGTTCTGGATCTGAGACATTAATCGCTTCGTTTTCGAGTAGAAATTGCGAATTAGGTCGGTGATGTTGAAACGGAGTTCCGACCGAAACGTCGACAATTTATTTGCTCCCGCCGATGCTAATAGTCCCACTGACCTTCCCAGCAGATTGTTTGTTGTTTCAGCGGAAATTGTCTGCCTTTTCGGAAACTGTGAGTGTAGGAAATCTCCGGATCATAAAGCTCCTACCTTTCTATGTGTCTTCTTTTGGAGTTTGGCGTCAGTGCGAAACCAGCTGGAGTTCTGAGCGAGAATCAGCACCTAGAGCTAGGAGTCCACTTATTTTCCAAACCCCAGCCGTCGGGAAGGTTAAAGAATGGAAACTGATCTGTTAGCTCACGCCGTTTTCTCGATTTTATCTATACTTTATAATACTGAAGAATACCCAGCCAGGAAAGTACACTTAACTTTGTTACTTTTTTTAACATATGTTGGTCTTAGTTTCAAACAATAAAGTTCAGTAACATTTACCATAGGCGTGAGCGAAGAGAGAACCCTATTCTCCAATGCAGCGTAACCATAATACATATCCTGTTATTGCTACCATTTGGTTTTCAGATTCGTTACCATCAGAACTGTTACCATCGACCAGACATTCCCGTCTCCCCGCGAGGATGATCCCTGTATTTACTGCTTAGATTCCAAATAAAGTGGGCCTAGTGTTTGTTCTTCGTCTCAAAGTGTTTGAAAACAATTTTAAACTGATTCAAAATTACCAGTGAGTCGTTAAGAAGATGGCAAGACTCTACCTGTAGCCCTTTGCTAATTTGTATTGTCCTGTGCGGTAATTCCAGTCAGCACACCTCCCCCTTACCTTCTCCACAGTGTGGAACTATCATGAAACAAGCAGACCTTCACCACCGTGTTATAGGAATCCTAAAGTACCAGGTCTCCACAGGTAACTAAATTCTTTAACATGCAATTCCTAGCTGAATCTACTCTGCCCCCAATGTTTCAGGACAAGCGGACAGAAAAGGGACCGCTGAACAGGGGACTCTGAGGCATAATCCACACAAACACTTCCTACAGAATCGCTGTAAGGGTTTGAAATGCGAATACCGGCGCTGCTGGAGAGATAAGTTTGTATTCAGGTCTCAGCTGTAAGGAACAGGCGCAAAGACGCAAATAAAATTCGGTTAGAACAACGTTGGTTTTACTCTCGTTACAATTGATCGCTTTGATTCAATAGGTTAAAATCCCTAACTCCTTGGAATGCGAAAATGCTCCAGCCTGCAGCTAAAACAGAAGTGGTTGGCAAAGGGGTGATTAGAAAAAGTGGATTAGAACGCAGCCTTACCAGATCCACCTCAGCTCCCCCCGTTCCCAAGAGAGGCGCGTTATACCTCTCGAACTCACCTTTTTCCAGACAGGTTAGGTGGGGATGTCGGAGCTGGAAGTCCTCGTCGATCTGTACCGGGGCATTTTATAGGCGAAGCCGCCTGCTAGGAGGTGGGCCTCGTACGTCAGCTCAATGGTTAAAGTTTCCACTGCGCCCAATTACGGGAGACTTAATGAGGCTGGAACTTTGTGTTTGTGACACGTAACACGGCGCTTTATCAGGGCCGGGGTGACAGGTGAACAAGCAGAGGAATAGCATTTAGAAAACAAAACAGATTCAGAGAGAGAGAGAGAGAGAGAGAGAAAAGACATTAGTTAATAGGCTATAAATAGCTGAAGGGGATCATAGAAATATAGAAAACATTGTAACATAGAAAACCTACAGCGCAATACAGGCCCTTCGGCCCACCAAGTTGTGCCGAACATGTCCCTACCTTAGAAATTACCCAGTTTTACCTATAGCCCACTATTTTTTTAAGCTCCATGTACCAGTCCAAAGGTCTTTTAAAAGACCCTATCGTATCCACCTCCACCACCGTTGCCGGCAGCCCATTCCATGCACTAATCATGCGCCACAATTATTTCAAGCAATGGATTCTGATCATAAAACTTCTCACTGACCTGAGCACTGTTTGATTTATATTTTCTTCTACTGAGGGTCAATCGGATCTCTGTGAGCGCCGTCGCCCTATGTTGATCCTCTTTTGACATTCTGATTTTTAGAGTCAGGGTTTTAACCTATTGAATCACGTTACCTGTTGCCCCAGTTCCACGGGAAATGCATTCCTTGACCTTGCTTTGTTTGTTTGTGATCACCCTGAAACATTACTTCTTTCTGCATTTGCTGGTCCAGCTGACGGATGTCACCAGGATTTTCTGTTTTAGTTCAGATGTTGGGCAGGTTGCCAGGACGCCAGGGCCTGAGGGGAACATAGGGCACAGAACGCTCTTTGGCTCATGTCGCTGTGCCTTTCTCTCCTGCATAGCATCTCATTTTCTGTCATCCTTGTGCCTACCTAAGAGTTTCTGAAATGGTCCTAATATATTTGCCTGTGCCACCATCCCTGACTGTACATTCCACTCACTTTCAACTCTCTGCTGAAAAAAACTACTTCTGACATACTTTCCTCCAATCATTCTAAAATGATACCCCCTAGTATTAGCCATTTCTGACCTGGCAAAAAGGCTCTAGCTGTCCACACTATTCCTATCACCATATACACCCGGACTCACACAACCTTTCCTCATTAGTCATGATCTTTAAACCAGCATCCTGATAGGGCTCCTCTGGACTCTCTCTAAAGCATTAACATCCTTCCTAAAATGAGGCCACTAGAATTGAACACCATACTTGAGATGTGGTCTAAACAGCTGCAACATTAACTCATGGCTCTTGAACTTGAATCCACGACTAATGAAGCCCGACACACCACTTGTCTTCTTAGCCACCCTATCAATCTCTGCAGCAACTTTGAGGGGTGAAGAATGTGGCCCCCAAATCCCTCTACACCTTTCAGACTGCTAAGAAATCTACCATTAACCCTGTATTCTGTCTTCAAGCTTGACCTAACAATGTGTATTACATCACACTTTTCCAGGTTCCACTCTATCTGATGTTTTAAAGCCCAACTCCACATCTTATCAATGTCCCATTGTAAACAAAGCATTTGGGTAGGCTAGAATTTAATTCTTTGGAGTGTAGGAAGATTGTTGTCATACACCCATGCATCGGTGTAATGAAACTCTTACTTATAGCAGCATCATATAGCATTAGGGACACAACAATCACAAGAAAAGCATACATTGCACATGAATATCACCTATTAAGCTGAAATTACAGAGCTGCATAAAATCATGAGGGGCATAGAAAGGGGAATGCACATGACCTTTTTCTTGGGAATGGGAATCAAAAACTGGAGAACACAGAGAACTGGCTTATGATATACCTGCTTTTATTAATCACATAGATCAAAGGCTATTGGTGAAGAAATTATGCAGCAGCTGTGTAAAGTTATGATTAGACCAGTTGCCCTGTCATAGGAAATATGTGGAGGCTTTGGAAAAGGTGCAGAAGAGCTTTACCGCCTTTCTGCCTGAAGAAGGTGGTATGTGCTATTAGAAGAAATTGCTTATACTAACAGTAGTGGAGGCTGATTGGACACCAGAGAGAAGTTTATGAGATAATGAGAGACATTGACAGATGTATGACATCTTTATCCCAGGATTGAAATATCATGAGGTCATGTACTTAGAGTGAGAGGAGGTACGTTCAAAGGAGATGTTTGGAGTGTACTGCCAGGGCAGCTGGTAGAGTCAAATCTGTCTAAATCCTTCTGTAGCCTCTTTATTTCCTCTGAGTTACCTGCCCCTCCACCTATCTCCATATCATCTACCAACTTTGCAAAAAAAACCATTAATTCCATCCTCGAAATCATAGACATAAAACATAATAATATTCAGTCCCAACGCAGACTCCGTTGGAACACCACTAGTCACTGGCAGCCAACCAGGAAGCACTCCCTTTATTCCCACTCACTGCTTCATCCATGCTAGAATCTTTCATATAATACCATTGGCTCATAGCTTGTTAAGCAGCCTCATGTGTGGCATCTTATCAAAGACCTTCTGAAAATACAAATAAACAACATCAACTGGTTCTCCTTTGTCTATCCTGTTTGTTATTTCTTCAAAGAATTCCAATAGACAAGATTTTCCCTTAAGGAAACCATGCTGACTATGGCCTATTTTATCACGTGCCTCCAAATACCTCATCCTTAATAATTGACTCCAACATCTTCCCAACCATTGAAGTCAGACTAACTTTCCTATAGTTTCCTTTCTTCTGCCACGTTCCATCTTTGAAGAGTAGAGTGACATTTGGAATTTTCCATTCTTCCAGAATCATTCCAGAATGATTCTTGAAAGATCATTACTAATGCCTCCACAATCTCTTCAGCCCCCTCTTTCAGAACCCTAACGTGTACATTATCCGGTCCAGGGGACTTAACTACCTTCAGACCTTTCAGTTTCCTGAGAACCTTCTCATTATTCATGGTAACTTCACACACTTCATGATCCCTGACACCTGGAACTTCCTGCTTGTGTTTTCCGCAGTGAAGGCTGTTACAAAATATGTGTTCCGTTCATCTACCATTTCCTTGTCCCTTATCAGTATCTCTCCTGCATCATTTTCCAGTGTCCGATATCCACTCCCGCTTCTCTTTTACACTTTATGTATCTGAAGAAATGTTTGGTATCCTCTTGAATATTATCGACTAGCTTACATTCATATTCCATCTTTAGCTTCTTAATGATTTTATTACTTGCTTTCTGTTGGTTTTTAAAAGCTTCCCAATCCTCTAACTTCCCACTAACTTTCACTCTGTTATATGACCTCCCTTTGGCTTTTATTTTAAGTAGAGAGCATAGGTTTAAAATGAGAGGAGGAAGATTTAAAAGGGACCTGCGAGGCAACTTTTCACACAGGGTATGTAGATGGAATGAGACGTCAGAGGCAGTGATACATCTAGAAGTCACCTTGGCCAGTGCGGATGAGTTGGGCCGAAGGGCCTATTTCTGTGCCGTACATCCCGATGAGTCTGTGAAAGATGGTGATCAATCCTGTAAACATGATTATAAAAGGCTGAAAGTTTCTCCTACTAGATCTTAACTTGTGAACAAGTTGTTTTTCTGTTCTCTGCTACAGAAGTCTGCACCGTACTGAGAAGTGGACAGCAGGCTGACCCACTCACTGTCTATGGTTGTCCATAGTGCCTTGATTCATGGAAAGCTTTGCCCAGATCATGGATTTACCACTACTCAGTTCCCTAGAAGCAGACTCTAACTGGATACCTTCCTGGGTTCATTCTGGAACACGTCTGGATTGTACTGTTGCACCCGTGGCCCCCTCCTTTTTGAGAATCGCAGGATCGCTATTGATTTGAGTCAGGAGACCCAGGAAATGAGAGAGAGACACGCAGATTCCTCAATGTTTGGAATGTGTCTTGGGCCTCCGAGAGACAAAGCCATGGTTAACGGCCATTATCTCTTGGAGAAGGAGTTGTGTATTGAGTACTGTACGATTCATCGAAGCCCCAGGCAATGAACCGAGGGGGGTTGGTGGAGGGATTGCATCACCCCCAACCTGATTGACATCTGAGACCCTGTGAGTCAGGATAAAAGAGGGCCTGGGGAACAGCCCCTTCAGACGCACCAGAAGAAATGCTAGAACTCCTGTAACAGCGTAATAGCGAAAGCCGGTGGAAAAGCCCACGTACGTCCTTTTCCATTTGCCTCAGAATTGGTGGGTCTTTACCACAGAAGCACGACTTTAGCTAACCACAAAGGGGAAATCCGCCCCCAACGACTCTCGAAGGATTGACATCATAAAAGGAATGGGCAAGTTAAACCTCCGTCTTTCTCTCCAACCAAAAAGCTGCAGCTTGAATGAGCTTGAGTGACTTTTATATTTCCATCGGACAATACATTATCCCCTAGACAACGATAGAGCTATTTCTTATTGATTATTATTATACCCGCACTTTTAGATTTAGTATTGACGAAGTATATTATCTGTATATTTGCACTGATATTATTTTTGTGTATTTTTATCAATAAATACCATTAAAAATAGTATCATCAGACTTCAACGGACCTCTCTATCTTTACTGGTAAGTGACCCAGTTACGGGGTACGTAACAGTACCTGTGAGGGAATTTAAAGGGTTAATGATAATGTGTCACTGCTGAATGTTCTAGTAGAAGGGAACAGAAAATGTTGATAAGATAAAAGTGAGTGTGGAAAACTGAGTATTATTTAAACATCAGCAAGACACTGAGCTAATTGCTAGTCCCCCTTGCCCAGCTGCAGGGCTTATTACTAGTCCCCCTTGCCCAGCTGCAGGGCTTATTACTAGTCCCCCTTGCCCAGCGGCAGGGCTTATTACTAGTCCCCCTTGCCCAGCTGCAGGGCTTTTTGCTAGTTCCCCTTGCCCAGATGCAGGGCTTATTACTAGTCCCCCTTGCCCAGCTGCAGGGCTTTTTGCTAGTCCCCCTTGCCCAGCTGCAGGGCTTATTACTAGTCCCCCTTGCCCAGCTGCAGGGCTTATTACTAGTCCCCCTTGCCCAGCGGCAGGGCTTATTACTAGTCCCCTTGCCCAGGCTGCAGGGCTTATTACTAGTCCCCCTTGCCCAGCTGCAGGGCTTATTACTAGTCCCCCTTGCCCAGCTGCAGGGCTTATTACTAGTCCCCCTTGCCCAGCGGCAGGGCTTATTACTAGTCCCCCTTGCCCAGCTGCAGGGTTTTTTGCTAGTTCCCCTTGCCCAGATGCAGGGCTTATTACTAGTCCCCCTTGCCCAGCGGCAGGGCTTTTTGCTAGCCCCCCTTGCCCAGGCTGCAGGGCTTATTACTAGTCCCCCTTGCCCAGCTGCAGGGCTTATTACTAGTCCCCCTTGCCCAGCTGCAGGGTTTTTTGCTAGTTCCCCTTGCCCAGATGCAGGGCTTATTACTAGTCCCCTTGCCCAGGCTGCAGGGCTTATTACTAGTCCCCCTTGCCCAGCTGCAGGGCTTATTACTAGTCCCCCTTGCCCAGCTGCAGGGTTTTTTGCTAGTTCCCCTTGCCCAGCTGCAGGGCTTTTTGCTAGTTCCCCTTGCCCAGATGCAGGGCTTATTACTAGTCCCCCTTGCCCAGCTGCAGGGCTTTTTGCTAGTTCCCCTTGCCCAGCTGCAGGGCTTATTACTAGTCCCCCTTGCCCAGCTGCAGGGCTTATTACTAGTCCCCCTTGCCCGGCTGCAGGGCTTATTACTAGTCCCCCTTGCCCAGCTGCAGGGCTTATTACTAGTCCCCCTTGCCCAGGCTGCAGGGCTTATTACTAGTGTCCCTTGCCCAGGCTGCAGGGCTTATTACTAGTCCCCCTTGCCCAGCTGCAGGGCTTTTTGCTAGTCCCCCTTGCCCAGCTGCAGGGCTTATTGCTAGCCCCCCTTGCCCAGCTGCAGGGCTTATTACTAGTCCCCCTTGCCCAGCTGCAGGGCTTATTACTAGTCCCCCTTGCCCAGCTGCAGGGCATTTTGCTAGTCCCCCTTGCCCAGCTGCAGGGCTTATTACTAGTCCCCCTTGCCCAGCTGCAGGGCTTATTACTAGTCCCCCTTGCCCAGCTGCAGGGCTTTTTGCTAGTCCCCCTTGCCCAGCTGCAGGGCTTATTACTAGTCCCCCTTGCCCAGCTGCAGGGCTATTTGCTAGTCCCCCTTGCCCAGCTGCAGGGCTTATTACTAGTGCCCCTTGCCCAGGCTGCAGGGCTTATTACTAGTCCCCTTGCCCAGCTGCAGGGCTTATTACTAGTCCCCCTTGCCCAGCTGCAGGGCTTATTACTAGTCCCCCTTGCCCAGCTGCAGGGCTTATTACTAGTCCCCCTTGCCCAGCTGCAGGGCTTATTACTAGTCCCCCTTGCCCAGCTGCAGGGCTTATTACTAGTCCCCTTGCCCAGGCTGCAGGGCTTATTACTAGTCCCCCTTGCCCAGCTGCAGGGCTTATTACTAGTCCCCCTTGCCCAGCTGCAGGGTTTTTTGCTAGTTCCCCTTGCCCAGATGCAGGGCTTATTACTAGTCCCCCTTGCCCAGCGGCAGGGCTTATTACTAGTCCCCTTGCCCAGGCTGCAGGGCTTATTACTAGTCCCCCTTGCCCAGGCTGCAGGGCTTATTACTAGTCCCCCTTGCCCAGCTGCAGGGCTTATTACTAGTCCCCCTTGCCCAGCTGCAGGGCTTTTTGCTAGTTCCCCTTGCCCAGATGCAGGGCTTATTACTAGTCCCCCTTGCCCAGCTGCAGGGCTTTTTGCTAGTTCCCCTTGCCCAGCTGCAGGGCTTATTACTAGTTCCCCTTGCCCAGCTGCAGGGCTTATTACTAGTCCCCCTTGCCCGGCTGCAGGGCTTATTACTAGTCCCCCTTGCCCAGCTGCAGGGCTTATTACTAGTCCCCCTTGCCCAGGCTGCAGGGCTTATTACTAGTCCCCCTTGCCCAGCTGCAGGGCATTTTGCTAGTCCCCCTTGCCCAGCTGCAGGGCTTTTTGCTAGTCCCCCTTGCCCAGCTGCAGGGCTTATTACTAGTCCCCCTTGCCCAGCTGCAGGGCTATTTGCTAGTCCCCCTTGCCCAGCTGCAGGGCTTATTACTAGTGCCCCTTGCCCAGGCTGCAGGGCTTATTACTAGTCCCCTTGCCCCGGCTGCAGGGCTTATTGCTAGTCCCCCTTGCCCAGCTGCAGGGCTTATTACTAGTCCCCCTTGCCCCGGCTGCAGGGCTTATTACTAGCCCCCCTTGCCCAGGCTGCAGGGCTTATTATTAGTGCCCCTTGCCCAGCTGCAGGGCTTATTACTAGTGCCCCTTGCCCAGGCTGCATGGCTTATTACTAGTCCCCCTTGCCCAGCTGCAGGGCTATTTGCTAGTCCCCCTTGCCCAGCTGCAGGGCTTATTACTAGTCCCCCTTGCCCCGGCTGCAGGGCTTATTACTAGCCCCCCTTGCCCAGGCTGCAGGGCTTATTATTAGTCCCCCTTGCCCAGCTGCAGGGCTTATTACTAGTGCCCCTTGCCCAGGCTGCAGGGCTTATTACTAGTCCCCCTTGCCCAGCTGCAGGGCTATTTGCTAGTCCCCCTTGCCCAGCTGCAGGGCTTATTGCTAGTCCCCCTTGCCCAGCTGCAGGGCTTATTACTAGTCCCCCTTGCCCCGGCTGCAGGGCTTATTGCTAGCCCCCCTTGCCCAGCTGCAGGGCTTATTACTAGTCCCCCTTGCCCAGCTGCAGGGCTTATTACTAGTCCCCCTTGCCCAGCTGCAGGGCTTATTACTAGCCCCCCTTGCCCAGCTGCAGGGCTTATTGCTAGCCCTCCTTGCCCAGGCTGCAGGGCTTATTATTAGTCCCCCTTGCCCAGCTGCAGGGCTTATTACTAGCCCCCCTTGCCCAGGCTGCAGGGCTTATTGCTAGTCCCCCTTGCCCAGCTGCAGGGCTTTTTGCTAGTCCCCCTTGCCCAGCTGCAGGGCTTATTACTAGTCCCCCTTGCCCAGCTGCAGGGCTTATTACTAGTCCCCCTTGCCCAGGCTGCAGGGCTTATTACTAGTCCCCCTTGCCCAGCTGCAGGGCTTTTTGCTAGCCCCCCTTGCCCAGCTGCAGGGCTATTTGCTAGTTCCCCTTGCCCAGCTGCAGGGCTTTTTGCTAGTTCCCTTTGCCCAGCTGCAGGGCTTTTTGCTAGTTCCCCTTGCCCAGCTGCAGGGCATTTTGCTAGTCCCCCTTGCCCAGCTGCAGGGCTTTTTGCTAGTCCCCCTTGCCCAGCTGCAGGGCTTATTACTAGCCCCCCTTGCCCAGCTGCAGGGCTATTTGCTAGTCCCCCTTGCCCAGCTGCAGGGCTTTTTGCTAGTTCCCCTTGCCCAGCTGCAGGGCTTTTTGCTAGTTCCCCTTGCCCAGCTGCAGGGCATTTTGCTAGTCCCCCTTGCCCAGCTGCAGGGCTTTTTGCTAGTCCCCCTTGCCCAGCTGCAGGGCTTATTACTAGTTCCCCTTGCCCAGCTGCAGGGCTATTTGCTAGTCCCCCTTGCCCAGATGCAGGGCTTTTTGCTAGTCCCCCTTGCAGGGCTTGTGGTGAGAACTGAAAAATGCTTGGATTGTTACACCTGTTCACCTATCAAGAAACCTTGACCTGAAGTCTGTAGCTGTCTTGGAAGGGAGGGAGCATCACGGACTGAATAATTCAGAATCACCGCTCTCTGAGAGACGATTCTCACGTGGCCACTGAAATAAAAGAGAAGTGAATAGGAGAATTGAATCGAATTGACTTTATTTCTTACATCTTTCACTTACATGAGGTGTAAAAACCTTTACGTTACGTCTCCATCACTGCTGGTTTGAATTTGATGATTGTATCAATATTTGAGTCTGAATGTTATTTGACATATTGGTGACGCGGATGGGATCCCTTTAAATGTGCTACTGTATAGTGAAACCCTAACCGAGAAGTCTGGCCATCAGAAGGGAAAGAGGCTGCCCGTGTGATTGCCCTGAAAGTCGGGATTCAAGACCGGGTACCGGGACTGTTCTCAGACAAGATTGTGACCCTTATTGGCCTGTGATCAGTGTTCCTGAGTACTGGAAGAACAAGGCGGAAACTGGGACAAGGGAGATGAGACCTTGAAATTTAAAATTGCATTAAAATAAAACTAATCCTTTTTGGGACCCAGATGTTCGCTGTCATTGTCAGCTGATTATACTAGGTGATAACTGGGGCGGGGGGGATATATTAAGTGTTATGATCCCAGCCCCCTCCTTTGTGAGAATCGCAACAGCACCCGTCGAAGGGGGGGGGTGTCAGTAGACCCAGTAGGAGAGAGAGAGAGAGAAATGTGCCAAACTGCACGTCCCACCCGGGATGCAGAATAAGACGACAGCGACTATTGTCTCATGGAGACCACGTGAAAAGCCCTCGGGCAAGGTGGGCTGGTCGAGAGAGAGATTGCATCATCCCAACCTGATTGACACCTGCGACCCCGTGAGGAGGTATAAAGGAGAGTCTCAGGGGGACAGCCCCTTCAGACGCACCAAGAAGACACGAGAGAGTGGTCCCGCAGCAGCGGGAAGCCATTCTGAAGGAAGCCATGTGCGTTAGATTCCGGGATTGGAATTTGTGGCTGGAATCACAGAAAACCGCTTTTAACTAACATCGGGGAGAGGGAACCAACGCTCCCCCGATTTCACGGAAGCTTCATCAAGACTCGGCAAATTCTTTCTCTTCTCCCCCAATCTCTCTCTCTCGGTCGCCCCACGTGAAACCCAGCGATTTTCAAAGGGCTGAGGCCTGCAGACTTTCTGAGTGACTTTTATATTTCCAACGGACAATCTATTAATCCCTAGACAACCGTAGAGCTCACTTCTTAATGATGATTATTACTATACCCTCACTTTAGATTGAGTGTTAACGATGTGCACTATCTGAATGTATGTATTAACCCAACTTTTGTGTCCCTTTATAAATAAAAACGTTTGAAAATAGTGACATCAGACTTCAACGGACCTCTCTATCTTTGCTGGTAAGTTATCCAGTTACGGGATTCGTAATAGTTGGGTTCTCGTCTCAGGATTTGACACCAAATTGGGAGGCCAGTGAATCGGGCTTGTAAATCAAAAACTTGAATCTGGTTACACGGGTAGCCAGACGGGAAACCAGCAAAGATGGACGTGGGTGAATTTATGAAAAACCCGACTGTGGGGGCGCTAGAGGCGGCCACCAAATCAGACTTGTTAAATTTAGCGAAGGGGTTGTACCTCACAGAAGTGAGGTCATCCATGAAAAAGCGGGAGGTACGAAGGGCCATAACCCAGTATTACGTTGGGAAGAAGGTGTTTGAAGCTGAGGTATTGGGAGATATCCCTGAAGAGATACCATCAAGTGGGACGGTTCAGTTAGAGGTGGAGAAATTGAAGTTGGAACGTGAAATTAAGTTAAAAGAGCTGGAAGCGGCTGAGAGAGAGAGAGAAAGGGTTGAGAGAGAGAGAGAGAGAGAGAGGGGAAAAGGCAAAGACAGCATGAAATTCACCTAAAGAAGCTAGAAGCAGAAGAGAAAGAGAGGGAACGGGCCGAGAAAGAGAGGGAATGGGCTGAGAAAGAGAGGGAACGGGCCGAGAAAGAGAGGGAACGGGCCGAGAAAGAGAAGGAACGGGCCGAGAAAGAGAGGGAATAGGCCGAGAAAGAGAAGGAGCGGGCCGAGAAAGAGAAGGAACGGACTGAGAAAGAGAGGGAACGGGCCGAGAAAGAGAGGGAATGGGCCGAGAAAGAGAAGGAGCGGGCCAAGAAAGAGAGGGAATGGGCCGAGAAAGAGAAGGAACGGGCCGAGAAAGAGAGGGAACGGGCCGAGAAAGAGAAGGAGCGGGCCGAGAAAGAGAGGGAACGGGCCGAGAAAGAGAAGGGAATGGGCCGAGAAAGAGAGGGAACGGGCCGAGAAAGAGAGGGAATGGGCTGAGAAAGAGAGGGAGCGGGCCGAGAAAGAGAGGGAACGGGCCGAGAAAGAGAAGGAACGGGCCGAGAAAGAGAGGGAATAGGCCGAGAAAGAGAAGGAGCGGGCCGAGAAAGAGAAGGAACGGACTGAGAAAGAGAGGGAATGGGCCGAGAAAGAGAAGGAGCGGGCCGAGAAAGAGAGGGAATGGGCCGAGAAAGAGAAGGAACGGGCCGAGAAAGAGAGGGAACGGGCCGAGAAAGAGAGGGAACGGGCCGAGAAAGAGAGGGAACGGGCCGAGAAAGAGAAGGAGCGGGCCGAGAAAGAGAGGGAACGGGCTGAGAAAGAGAAGGAACGGGCCGAGAAAGAGAAGGGAATGGGCCGAGAAAGAGAGGGAATGGGCCGAGAAAGAGAAGGAGAGGGCCGAGAAAGAGAGGGAATGGGCTGAGAAAGAGAAGGAGCGGGCCGAGAAAGAGAAGGAGCGGGCCGAGAAAGAGAGGGAATGGGCCGAGAAAGAGAAGGAGCGGGCCGAGAAAGAGAGGGAATGGGCCGAGAAAGAGAAGGAGCGGGCCGAGAAAGAGAGGGAATGGGCCGAGAAAGAGAAGGAGCGGGCCGAGAAAGAGAGGGAATGGGCCGAGAAAGAGAGGGAACGGGCCGAGAAAGAGAAGGAGCGGGCCGAGAAAGAGAGGGAATGGGCCGAGAAAGAGAGGGAACGGGCCGAGAAAGAGAGGGAACGGGCCGAGAAAGAGAGGGAACGGGCCGAGAAAGAGAGGGAACGGGCCGAGAAAGAGAAGGAGCGGGCCGAGAAAGAGAGGGAATGGGCCGAGAAAGAGAGGGAACGGGCCGAGAAAGAGAAGGAACGGGCCGAGAAAGAGAGGGAATGGGCCGAGAAAGAGAGGGAATGGGCCGAGAAAGAGAAGGAACGGGCCGAGAAAGAGAGGGAACGGGCCGAGAAAGAGAGGGAATGGGCCGAGAAAGAGAGGGAATGGGCCGAGAAAGAGAAGGAACGGGCCGAGAAAGAGAAGGAGCGGGCCGAGAGAGAGAGGGAATGGGCCGAGAAAGAGAAGGAATGGGCCGAGAAAGAGAAGGAATGGGCCGAGAAAGAGAAGGAATGGGCCGAGAAAGAGAAGGAGCGGGCCGAGAAAGAGAAACAGAGGCAACATGACCGGGAAATTGAGAAGATGAGAAACGAGCGAAGAGATCAAGGGTTAGACCAAGCGGAGCGGTTTAATGTTAGTAGGGAGTTGAGATTGGTGCCCCCGTTCGAGGAGACAGATGTCGATAGTTATTTCTTGCTTTTTGAAAAGGTGGCAGTAAATCAGAAGTGGCCAAAAGAGCAGTGGGTGGCGTTGTTACAAAGTGTGTTAAAGGGGAAAGCCCAACGAGCATATGCGGCGTTGTCCCTGGAGGAGGGAGGAGCGGAGAATTATGATGAGGTAAAAAAGGTCATTCTCCGGACTTACAAATTGGTCCCTGAGGCCTATAGACAAAAGTTTAGAAATTTAAGGAAAGGGTGGAATCAAACGTATACCGAGCTAGCCCATGGGAAGGGGGTGCTCTTGGACCGTTGGTGCACCGCGGAAGGAGTGGACGAGGATTATGGGCGTCTCAGGGAGTTATTTTTGATTGAGGAATTTAAAAGTTGTGTCCCGGAGGAGATCCGGATGTATTTGAATGAGAAGCTGGATAAGTCCATTTCAGAATTTGCCAGGTGTGCGGATGAATATGTCCTAACCCACAAGACAAAGACTTCCTCGAATAAAGGTCCCCAGAGAGACCGTGGGAGCGATCGAGAAAGTCCGACGAGTGAGGCAGAGGTTCCACCGGGAGCTAGTGGTAAGGTTGAGGGGGAAAGGCAAGACGGCCAGAGGGCTCCGGGTTTGACCTGTTTTAATTGTGGAAAGGAGGGGCACATTGCATCTCGATGCTTTGCTCCGAGAAAGGAGATAGGAAGAGGGAAAGCCGCAGTCCCTATCGGGTGTGCCGTGGTAATCAGCAAATCGACCAGAGAGCCGAGGGTAGACAGAGTACGAGAAGGCTCTGAGAGTTGTCTGTCACACGGAACCGTGTCTGTGACGGAGGGAGACACACCAGTTTCCGTACGAATCTGGAGAGACACGGGAGCTGAACTGTCTCTGATTAGCCGTAAGGTACTAGAATTTGGTCGGAAAAGGGGCATGGTAAAGGTGGAAGGAATAAATAAAAGGATAGAAATGGTGTCCTTATATAAGGTCATTCTGGATTGTGAGCTGGTGTATGGATCAGTTGAAATAGGGGTGCCCTCAGAATTCCCGAGAGCTGACGTGGACATCCTGCTGGGAAACGACTTAGCAGGGGGTAAGGTTTGGTCAGCAATGCTGCCGACCTGCCGACCGGAGAGTGTAGTGGCCCCGTCCCTAGCGCCCAAGGACTATCTTGCCGGCGCGGTCACTCGCAGCCTGTCGAGAGAGAGAGCTGTGAACGAGAGCAGTTTAAATCTGGCCAGTTTTGATTTGGCCGAGACGTCTTTGCCGACCCTGTGCCATGAGGGTTTCGAGGGTGGTAAGACGAAGAGTAGTAAAGTGAAAGGGGGTAAGGGAGAGGAGATGGATCTGCCTTTAGCGAAGAGAAAGGTCCTAAAGGTAGGAAATAAAGATGAGAAACAGATGAAGCTGTTAAAAGGTCCAGAGTTGGACATGGATGATCTGTCTGGTTTGGCAGAATTGTTTGAAGAACTTGAGAGTTCTAAAGGTGTTCCCGATAATGAGAGGTGGGCAGTCCTAGATGGAAAGGATACCCTTGCCTCGAAGGAGTCTGCTGAAAAGGCCGAGGAGGTTGTTTCAGCTCGCAGGGTTGCGCCTTCCCCGGGTGTGAGCTGCCCAGAGAGTAACTGGGAGGATTGGGGGAGGTTAGAATCTGAAAAAGGTACGGGTGTTGAAAGCCTGGAAGAGGCAAATGTCCCGTTTGAGTGTGTCCGAGATGGGGATACACGAGGTGCTGAACCTGGTAACGGAGCTCAGAAGAAGTCTGAGGTATCTGATTCAGTGGAACGGGGCGGCCGTCCTTGTGGGTCAGATAGACTTGGTTCAGTGGGAAAAGGGTTAACCTTGGTAACCGGGGGAAGTGTGAGTTCCCCAGTGTTTGTACTCGAAGGTGGGTTCAAAGTTATCGCCGAATTTAAGAATGGGGGGATGAGGATTGTTAGCGAAGGAAACGAAAAGTCTGTAGTTTCCAAATCGAAGGAAGAAATCTTAAACCTGGCAGTTCGCTCACAGAGTGAGCCGGGGGATAGCGGGGCCCCCCACTCTATTGTTACACCAGGATGGGGTGTGAAAAGGCTGCCTTCGAAATGCTACTTGAGTGAAGAGTTCGAATCAAACACCAATAGCCTGAAGGGGACTGATAAAAGGGCCAGTCACCTGGGTAAAATCAAAGAATTGGGTGGAGATGGTCTAAGTCTGGGGCATGGTGTTGCTAAAGTAACCCCGATGAACGGGGCGGACGGGAGTTCACCATGCAAAACTACTCAAGTTCCCCACGGGGGGGCTCGCTGAAAAAGAGGCGACGGTTAATGGGGATGCCATTGTTAGACAGCCAAGCAGGTTGAACGGGTTTGCGCCAAAGCCTGTGAATAATAAAGACAGCCCTTTGTAGACCTGCCGGTTAAGTTAAACGACTGAAACGATTAGTATTCACATAAACTTTTGTAAATGCACCTAAACTAAGGTCACACCTCCTTAGTTTTGTTGCTTAAGAAGAAAAAATAAATAGGTGGTTATTGAATTGAAGTCTGATGTACGGTTCGCAATGTTAAGATATTAAAGAAAGGGCCACTGTAATCATTAACTATTTAGATACTGACTTGAATGTATAACGGTTGTACTCTGTGAAAAGAAAAACTTGTGTATTGTGTTAGATTCAAAACTCCTGTAAGACTGTGTACCACTCCATTTTAACCGCTGGTAAAAACGTTTTAAGAGGGGAAGCGTTATGATCCCAGCCCCCTCCTTTGTGAGAATCGCAAGAGCACCCGTCGAGGGGGGGGTCAGTAGACCCAGTAGGAGAGAGAGAGAGAGAAATGTGCCAAACTGCACGTCCCACCCGGGATGCAGAATAAGACGACAGCGACTATTGTCTCATGGAGACCACGTGAAAAGCCCTCGGGCAAGGTGGGCTGGTTGAGAGAGAGATTGCATCATCCCAACCTGATTGACACCTGCGACCCCGTGAGGAGGTATAAAGGAGAGTCTCAGGGGGACAGCCCCTTCAGACGCACCAAGAAGACACGAGAGAGTGGTCCCGCAGCAGCGGGAAGCCATTCTGAAGGAAGCCACGTGCGTTAGATTCCGGGATTGGAATTTGTGGCTGGAATCACAGAAAACCGCTTTTAACTAACATCGGGGAGAGGGAACCAATGCTCCCCCGATTTCACGGAAGCTTCATCAAGACTCGGCAAATTCTTTCTCTTCTCCCCCAATCTCTCTCTCTCGGTCGCCCCACGTGAAACCCAACGATTTTCAAAGGGCTGAGGCCTGCAGACTTTCTGAGTGACTTTTATATTTCCAACGGACAATCTATTAATCCCTAGACAACCGTAGAGCTCACTTCTTAATGATGATTATTACTATACCCGCGCTTTAGATTGAGTGTTGACGATGTCCACTATCTGAACGTATGTATTAACCCTACTTTTGTGTTCCTTTATAAATAAAAACGTTTGAAAATAGTGACATCAGACTTCAACGGACCTCTCTATCTCTGCTGGTAAGTTCTCCAGTTACAGGATTCGTAACATAAGTAATCTGTTAAGTAAGAACTAAGACTGAAAAAAATGGGTAACCGTCCTGGTGAGTAAGTCACCGATGAGAACTGCACCTCACGAGTGACGGCCTTCAACGAAAATACCGGTAAACGACACCACGAAGAAAATCGAAAGGTACAAGGAGACAAAGACATTTCTGGCAAACAGCTTGTTCACCCGGGATCGTCCGCCGATAAGGTTTGATTGGAAACAGTGCAGTACTTGGTCACATTTTCTAGCGAATTATATGGTTGGAGACAAGGGGATTGGCCTACTGGAGGTTTATGTGGTTGGAGACAAGGGGATTGGCCTACTGGAGGTTTATGTGGTTGGAGACAAGGGGATTGGCCTACTGGAGGTTTATGTGGTTGGAGACAAGGGGATTGGCCTACTGGAGGTGTATGTGGTTGGAGACGAGGGGATTGGCCTACTGGAGGTTTATGTGTTTGGAGACAAGGGGATTGGCCTACTGGAGGTTTATCTGGTTGGAGACAAAGGGATTGGCCTACTGGAGGTTTATGTGGTTAGAGACAAGGGGATTGGCCTACTGGAGGTTTATGTGGTTGGAGACAAGGGGATTGGCCTACTGGAGGTTTATGTGGTTGGAGACAAGGGGATTGGCCTACTGGAAGTTTATGTGGTTGGAGACAAGGGGATTGGCCAACTGGAGGTTTATGTGGTTGGAGACAAGGGGATTAGCCTACTGGAGGTTTATGTGGTTGGAGACGAGGGGATTGGCCTACTGGAGGTTTATGTGGTTGGAGACAAGGGGATTGGCCTACTGGAGGTTTATGTGGTTGGAGACGAGGGGATTGGCCTACTGGAGGTTTATGTGTTTGGAGACAAGGGGATTGGCCTACTGGAGGTTTATCTGGTTGGAGACAAAGGGATTGGCCTACTGGAGATTTATCTGGTTGGAGACAAGGGGATTGGCCTACTGGAGGTTTATGTGGTTGGAGACAAGGGGATTGGCCTACTGGAGGTTTATGTGGTTGGAGACAAGGGGATTGGCCTACTGGAGGTTTATGTGGTTGGAGACAAGGGGATTGGCCTACTGGAGGTTTATGTGGTTGGAGACAAGGGGATTGGCCTACTGGAGGTTTATGTGGTTGGAGACAAGGGGATTGGCCTACTGGAGGTTAATCAGGTTGGAGACAAGGGGATTGGCCTACTGGAGGTTTATCTGTTTGGAGACAAGGGGATTGGCCTACTGGAGGATTATATGGTTGGAGACGAGGGGATTGGCCTACTGGAGGTTTATGTGGTTAGAGACAAGGGGATTGGCCTACTGGAGGTTTATGTGGTTGGAGACAAGGGGATTGGCCTACTGGAGGTTTATGTGGTTGGAGACAAGGGGATTGGCCTACTGGAAGTTTATGTGGTTGGAGACAAGGGGATTGGCCAACTGGAGGTTTATGTGGTTGGAGACAAGGGGATTGGCCTACTGGAGGTTTATGTGGTTGGAGACGAGGGGATTGGCCTACTGGAGGTTTATGTGGTTGGAGACAAGGGGATTGGCCTACTGGAGGTTTATGTGGTTGGAGACGAGGGGATTGGCCTACTGGAGGTTTATGTGTTTGGAGACAAGGGGATTGGCCTACTGGAGGTTTATCTGGTTGGAGACAAAGGGATTGGCCTACTGGAGGTTTATCTGGTTGGAGACAAGGGGATTGGCCTACTGGAGGTTTATGTGGTTGGAGACAAGGGGATTGGCCTACTGGAGGTTTATGTGGTTGGAGACAAGGGGATTGGCCTACTGGAGGTTTATGTGGTTGGAGACAAGGGGATTGGCCTACTGGAGGTTTATGTGGTTGGAGACAAGGGGATTGGCCTACTGGAGGTTTATGTGGTTGGAGACAAGGGGATTGGCCTACTGGAGGTTAATCAGGTTGGAGACAAGGGGATTGGCCTACTGGAGGTTTATCTGGTTGGAGACAAGGGGATTGGCCTACTGGAGGATTATATGGTTGGAGACGAGGGGATTGGCCTACTGGAGGTTTATGTGGTTAGAGACAAGGGGATTGGCCTACTGGAGGTTTATGTGGTTGGAGACAAGGGGATTGGCCTACTGGAGGTTTATCTGGTTGGAGACAAGGGGATTGGCCTACTGGAGGTTTATGTGGTTGGAGACAAGGGGATTGGCCTACTGGAGGTTTATCTGGTTGGACACAAAGGGATTGGCCTACTGGAGGTTTACATGGTTGGTGACAAGGGGATTGGCCTACTGGAGGTTTATCTGGTTGGAGACAAGGGGATTGGCCTACTGGAGGTTTATCTGGTTGGAGACAAAGGGATTGGCCTACTGGAGGTTTATCTGGTTGGAGACAAAGGAGATTGGCCTACTGGAGGTTTATGTGGTTGGAGACAAGGGGATTGGCCTACTGGAGGTTTATGTGATTGGAGACAAGGGGATTGGCCTACTGGAGGTTTATGTGGTTGGAGACAAGGGGATTGGCCTACTGGAGGTTTATGTGGTTGGAGACAAGGGGATTGGCCTACTGGAGGTTTATATGGTTGGAGACAAGGGGATTGGCCTACTGGAGGTTTATGTGGTTGGAGACAAGGGGATTGTCCTACTGGAGGTTTATGTGGTTGGAGACAAGGGGATTGGCCTACTGGAGGTTTATATGGTTGGAGACAAGGGGATTGGCCTACTGGAGGTTTAGGTGGTTGGAGACAAAGGGGATTGGCCTACTGGAGGTTTATGTGGTTGGAGACAAGGGGATTGGTCTACTGGAGGTTTATGTGGTCAGAGACAAGGGGATTGGCCTACTGGAGGTTTATGTGGTCGGAGACAAAGGGATTGGCCTACTGGAGGTTTATGTGTTTGGAGACAAGGGGATTGGCCTACTGGAGGTTTATCTGGTTGGAGACAAAGGGATTGGCCTACTGGAGGTTTATCTGGTTGGAGACAAGGGGATTGGCCTACTGGAGGTTTATGTGGTTGGAGACAAGGGGATTGGCCTACTGGAGGTTTATGTGGTTGGAGACAAGGGGATTGGCCTACTGGAGGTTTATGTGGTTGGAGACAAGGGGATTGGCCTACTGGAGGTTTATGTGGTTGGAGACAAGGGGATTGGCCTACTGGAGGTTTATGTGGTTGGAGACAAGGGGATTGGCCTACTGGAGGTTAATCAGGTTGGAGACAAGGGGATTGGCCTACTGGAGGTTTATCTGGTTGGAGACAAGGGGATTGGCCTACTGGAGGTTTATATGGTTGGAGACGAGGGGATTGGCCTACTGGAGGTTTATGTGGTTAGAGACAAGGGGATTGGCCTACTGGAGGTTTATGTGGTTGGAGACAAGGGGATTGGCCTACTGGAGGTTTATGTGGTTGGAGACAAGGGGATTGGCCTACTGGAAGTTTATGTGGTTGGAGACAAGGGGATTGGCCAACTGGAGGTTTATGTGGTTGGAGACAAGGGGATTGGCCTACTGGAGGTTTATGTGGTTGGAGACGAGGGGATTGGCCTACTGGAGGTTTATGTGGTTGGAGACAAGGGGATTGGCCTACTGGAGGTTTATGTGGTTGGAGACGAGGGGATTGGCCTACTGGAGGTTTATGTGTTTGGAGACAAGGGGATTGGCCTACTGGAGGTTTATCTGGTTGGAGACAAAGGGATTGGCCTACTGGAGGTTTATCTGGTTGGAGACAAGGGGATTGGCCTACTGGAGGTTTATGTGGTTGGAGACAAGGGGATTGGCCTACTGGAGGTTTATGTGGTTGGAGACAAGGGGATTGGCCTACTGGAGGTTTATGTGGTTGGAGACAAGGGGATTGGCCTACTGGAAGTTTATGTGGTTGGAGACAAGGGGATTGGCCAACTGGAGGTTTATGTGGTTGGAGACAAGGGGATTGGCCTACTGGAGGTTTATGTGGTTGGAGACGAGGGGATTGGCCTACTGGAGGTTTATGTGGTTGGAGACAAGGGGATTGGCCTACTGGAGGTTTATGTGGTTGGAGACGAGGGGATTGGCCTACTGGAGGTTTATGTGTTTGGAGACAAGGGGATTGGCCTACTGGAGGTTTATCTGGTTGGAGACAAAGGGATTGGCCTACTGGAGGTTTATCTGGTTGGAGACAAGGGGATTGGCCTACTGGAGGTTTATGTGGTTGGAGACAAGGGGATTGGCCTACTGGAGGTTTATGTGGTTGGAGACAAGGGGATTGGCCTACTGGAGGTTTATGTGGTTGGAGACAAGGGGATTGGCCTACTGGAGGTTTATGTGGTTGGAGACAAGGGGATTGGCCTACTGGAGGTTTATGTGGTTGGAGACAAGGGGATTGGCCTACTGGAGGTTAATCAGGTTGGAGACAAGGGGATTGGCCTACTGGAGGTTTATCTGGTTGGAGACAAGGGGATTGGCCTACTGGAGGATTATATGGTTGGAGACGAGGGGATTGGCCTACTGGAGGTTTATGTGGTTAGAGACAAGGGGATTGGCCTACTGGAGGTTTATGTGGTTGGAGACAAGGGGATTGGCCTACTGGAGGTTTATCTGGTTGGAGACAAGGGGATTGGCCTACTGGAGGTTTATGTGGTTGGAGACAAGGGGATTGGCCTACTGGAGGTTTATCTGGTTGGACACAAAGGGATTGGCCTACTGGAGGTTTACATGGTTGGTGACAAGGGGATTGGCCTACTGGAGGTTTATCTGGTTGGAGACAAGGGGATTGGCCTACTGGAGGTTTATCTGGTTGGAGACAAAGGGATTGGCCTACTGGAGGTTTATCTGGTTGGAGACAAAGGAGATTGGCCTACTGGAGGTTTATGTGGTTGGAGACAAGGGGATTGGCCTACTGGAGGTTTATGTGATTGGAGACAAGGGGATTGGCCTACTGGAGGTTTATGTGGTTGGAGACAAGGGGATTGGCCTACTGGAGGTTTATGTGGTTGGAGACAAGGGGATTGGCCTACTGGAGGTTTATATGGTTGGAGACAAGGGGATTGGCCTACTGGAGGTTTATGTGGTTGGAGACAAGGGGATTGTCCTACTGGAGGTTTATGTGGTTGGAGACAAGGGGATTGGCCTACTGGAGGTTTATATGGTTGGAGACAAGGGGATTGGCCTACTGGAGGTCTAGGTGGTTGGAGACAAAGGGGATTGGCCTACTGGAGGTTTATGTGGTTGGAGACAAGGGGATTGGTCTACTGGAGGTTTATGTGGTCAGAGACAAGGGGATTGGCCTACTGGAGGTTTATGTGGTCGGAGACAAAGGGATTGGCCTACTGGAGGTTTATGTGTTTGGAGACAAGGGGATTGGCCTACTGGAGGTTTATCTGGTTGGAGACAAAGGGATTGGCCTACTGGAGGTTTATCTGGTTGGAGACAAGGGGATTGGCCTACTGGAGGTTTATGTGGTTGGAGACAAGGGGATTGGCCTACTGGAGGTTTATGTGGTTGGAGACAAGGGGATTGGCCTACTGGAGGTTTATGTGGTTGGAGACAAGGGGATTGGCCTACTGGAGGTTTATGTGGTTGGAGACAAGGGGATTGGCCTACTGGAGGTTTATGTGGTTGGAGACAAGGGGATTGGCCTACTGGAGGTTAATCAGGTTGGAGACAAGGGGATTGGCCTACTGGAGGTTTATCTGGTTGGAGACAAGGGGATTGGCCTACTGGAGGTTTATATGGTTGGAGACGAGGGGATTGGCCTACTGGAGGTTTATGTGGTTAGAGACAAGGGGATTGGCCTACTGGAGGTTTATGTGGTTGGAGACAAGGGGATTGGCCTACTGGAGGTTTATGTGGTTGGAGACAAGGGGATTGGCCTACTGGAAGTTTATGTGGTTGGAGACAAGGGGATTGGCCAACTGGAGGTTTATGTGGTTGGAGACAAGGGGATTGGCCTACTGGAGGTTTATGTGGTTGGAGACGAGGGGATTGGCCTACTGGAGGTTTATGTGGTTGGAGACAAGGGGATTGGCCTACTGGAGGTTTATGTGGTTGGAGACGAGGGGATTGGCCTACTGGAGGTTTATGTGTTTGGAGACAAGGGGATTGGCCTACTGGAGGTTTATCTGGTTGGAGACAAAGGGATTGGCCTACTGGAGGTTTATCTGGTTGGAGACAAGGGGATTGGCCTACTGGAGGTTTATGTGGTTGGAGACAAGGGGATTGGCCTACTGGAGGTTTATGTGTTTGGAGACAAGGGGATTGGCCTACTGGAGGTTTATGTGGTTGGAGACAAGGGGATTGGCCTACTGGAGGTTTATGTGGTTGGAGACAAGGGGATTGGCCTACTGGAGGTTTATGTGGTTGGAGACAAGGGGATTGGCCTACTGGAGGTTAATCAGGTTGGAGACAAGGGGATTGGCCTACTGGAGGTTTATCTGGTTGGAGACAAGGGGATTGGCCTACTGGAGGTTTATATGGTTGGAGACGAGGGGATTGGCCTACTGGAGGTTTATGTGGTTGGAGACCAGGGGATTGGCCTACTGGAGGTTTATCTGGTTGGAGACAAAGGGATTGGCCTACTGGAGGTTTATCTGGTTGGAGACAAGGGGATTGGCCTACTGGAGGTTTATGTGGTTGGAGACAAGGGGATTGGCCTACTGGAGGTTTATGTGGTTGGAGACAAGGGGATTGGCCTACTGGAGGTTTATGTGGTTGGAGACAAGGGGATTGGCCTACTGGAGGTTTATGTGGTTGGAGACAAGGGGATTGGCCTACTGGAAGTTTATGTGGTTGGAGACAAGGGGATTGGCCTACTGGAGGTTTATGTGGTTGGAGACAAGGGGATTGGCCTACTGGAGGTTTATATGGTTGGAGACAAGGGGATTGGCCTACTGGAGGTTTATGTGGTTGGAGACAAGGGGATTGGCCTACTGGAGGTTTATGTGGTTGGAGACAAGGGGATTGGCCTACTGGAGGTTTATGTGGTTGGAGACAAGGGGATTGGCCTACTGTAGGTTTATATGGTTGGAGACGAGGGGATTGGCCTACTGGAGGTTTATGTGTTTGGAGACAAGGGGATTGGCCTACTGGAGGTTTATCTGGTTGGAGACAAAGGGATTGGTCTACTGGAGGTTTATGTGGTTGGAGACAAGGGGATTGGCCTACTGGAGGTTTATGTGGTTGGAGACAAGGGGATTGGCCTACTGGAGGTTTATGTGGTTGGAGACAAGGGGATTGGCCTACTGGAGGTTTATGTGGTTGGAGACAAGGGGATTGGCCTACTGGAGGTTTATGTGGTTGGAGACAAGGGGATTGGCCTACTGGATGTTTATCTGGTTGGAGACAAAGGGATTGGCCTACTGGAGGTTTATGTGGTTGGAGACGAGGGGATTGGCGTACTGGAGGTTTATGTGGTTGGAGACGAGGGGATTGGCCTACTGGAGGTTTATGTGGTTGGAGACAAGGGGATTGGCCTACTGGAGGTTTATCTGGTTGGAGACAAGGGGATTGGCCTACTGGAGGTTTATATGGTTGGAGACGAGGGGATTGGCCTATTGGAGGTTTATGTGGTTGGAGACAAGGGGATTGGCCTACTGGAGGTTTATATGGTTGGAGACAAGGGGATTGGCCTTCTGGAGGTTTATATGGTTGGAGACTAGGGGATTGGCCTACTGGAGGTTTATGTGGTTGGAGACAAGGGGATTGGCCTACTGGAGGTTTATGTGGTTGTAGACAAGGGGATTGGCCTACTGGAGGTTTATGTGGTTGGAGACCAGGGGATTGGCCTACTGGAGGTTTATGTGGTTGGAGACAAGGGGATTGGCCTACTGGAGGTTTATGTGGTTGGAGACAAGGGGATTGGCCTCCTGGAGGTTTATGTGGTTGGAGACAAGGGGATTGGCCTACTGGAGGTTTATGTGGTTGGAGACAAGGGGATTGGCCTACTGGAGGTTTATGTGGTTGGAGACAAGGGGATTGGTCTACTGGAGGTTTATCTGGTTGGAGACAAAGGGATTGGCCTACTGGAGGTTTATCTGGTTGGAGACAAGGGGATTGGCCTACTGGAGGTTTATGTGGTTGGAGACAAGGGGATTGGCCTACTGGAGGTTTATCTGGTTGGAGACAAAGGGATTGGCCTACTGGAGGTTTATGTGGTTGGAGACAAGGGGATTGGCCTACTGGAGGTTTATATGGTTGGAGACAAGGGGATTGGCCTACTGGAGGTTTATGTGGTTGGAGACAAGGGGATTGTCCTACTGGAGGTTTATGTGGTTGGAGACAAGGGGATTGGCCTACTGGAGGTTTATATGGTTGGAGACAAGGGGATTGGCCTACTGGAGGTTTATGTGGTTGGAGACAAAGGGGATTGGCCTACTGGAGGTTTATGTGGTTGGAGACAAGGGGATTGGTCTACTGGAGGTTTATGTGGTCAGAGACAAGGGGATTGGCCTACTGGAGGTTTATGTGGTCGGAGACAAAGGGATTGGCCTACTGGAGGTTTATGTGGTTGGAGACAAGGGGATTGGCCTTCTGGAGGTTTATGTGGTTGGAGACAAGGGGATTGGCCTACTGGAGGTTTATGTGGTTGGAGACAAGGGGATTGGCCTACTGGAGGTTTATGTGGTTGGAGACAAGGGGATTGGCCTACTGGAGGTTTATGTGGTTGGAGACAAGGGGATTGGCCTACTGGAGGTTTATGTGGTTGGAGACAAGGGGATTGGCCTACTGGAGGTTTATGTGGTTGGAGACAAAGGGATTGGCTTGCTGGAGGTTCTTTCGACCTGGTAAAAATAAAATACAGTACCAGAAGGAAGGAGATGACTGATTCAGGTAGTGGGGATCCCACTTGGGACCCCGATTATATATTAATAAATGGGAAGACGTGGCCAAGCGACATCAGCTTCCTTAAACAAGACGTAAGGAAGAACCCGCTTCGGACAGAATCCGCAGGCCACAGGTCTGGGACCGGCTAATGGTCTGCACCTTCGGTTGCCGGCTCCTTCCCCATATGATCCATCTCAGAAGTTCCCAGAGGCCGTTGAAGTAGCTGCAGCCGAAAATTCTGCGTCGGCTGTTCTTTCCAGGCGCAACAAATTAACACCTATTAGCCGGCGACAGACAGCGCAGTCAAAGGATAAGATAGCTCTACCGGAGAAGATATCAGTCAGTTTCCCCGAATAACATTGAGAGAAATCCCAATTCTGACGCCTTGGCCCCCGGCGGAGGGCAGAATCTGTTAGTGATGCTACGAAAACCTGTGACGATCCGTAACTGGCTCATACGGACTCACCAGATTGTCCAGACTTACTACTCCTCCGGGTTATATGTGGAACTTCTTGGGCAGGGACAGAGAGCAGCTTCCCCCTTCCCAGACTGATCCCTGAAGGTGACTGGGAATAAAGGGGCGTGGGGAAGGGGCGATGTAAAACAAGCCAAGGACCAGTGGGTAACTAAGGCAACGGAGCCCATTTTAATGACAGCCCGACTACGTGGGTTTTGACAAGGTTACCCGGACATTATAGCTTGTTTTAAGGATAATTGGGAGTCCAAAGCTGGCACATCCCCAAACGATCAGAATGCCCAGCTGTCAGTGTAGACTTTTCTAAACTGCCTCCAACCCAAGACTGCCCACTCCTTTAAATTAACTAATCTGAATTGGCAGACCCAGACCTGGCCCCGGATGACCCAGATACTGATTATGAAGTACAATCGACTCGCTAAAGGGACTATGAAAAAGGGACAATTTGCGCAGAGAACTGGTAGTCAAGACCCCAGAAACAGGTGGCAGAATCAGTTCAGACGAAGAGGGCACTGGGCGAATGAATGACTGCAGGAACAGGATTTGCAGAAAGTGTGGAAAGAGTCCCGCACTGCAATCACAGAGGACGGCAGCGGCCAGCTCAGAGCAATGCTCGACAGAATACCCGTTTTACCCTCCCCAATCCTTTCCCACACCGGTAGGGCAGTCGAGAGCGGACGACGATACAAGCGGCTACGATGAGGCTGTCAGGAAATCCAAGAGCACCCTCTCCTGGAAATTGAAGTAGCAACAAGATTATCTACCCTGATAGATTCCGGCGTCACTTTATCGTCTGTGAGTCCTTCTGTGACACTCCCAAAAAGTTTGAAAAGGTCATTGTGGGGATAGTCGGCGTCCCAATGGCGTCTGATCCTGTGGAGGTTAAGATAAATGGGGGGCAGCCAGAGGACACTCTGGCTATTGCGAATATTTCACCCGTAAATCGGTTAGGCCGGTTGGCCCTTCGTAAATTAAATGCCGTTTGCCACTGCACCCCCCGGAGGATTGTTGTTTGAACTACCTGTTTAGAAGGTCCCTGATGCCCCAAGCAGTGGGGTCCCCTGCTACTTAGTTATACGCCTGGCACGCAGAAGGTCTCCCGTGGGGGAAGTGGCTGTGGCAGGACACATTAACGCAAGTAACAGGTAAAGGGTATGTGGAGGAATTTCTGAACACTTGCTGTGTCACCACTATGTGTGCAGGCGTAGGAAGCGCCTGAGCGATCAGCAGCAGCGGAGCACTGTAATGTATTATGTGAGTATTCGTAGGTCAGAGTGCGTATGACGTCAGAACGCGGGTTTTGTGCAATGGAAGTCTGGTGAATAAACGTCTGTGTTTAATACTGCAGTGTCCGAGTCACATTAACGCTACATGGTGTCAGAAGGAAGCGGAAAGGAAAGAAAGAGAAGACGCGTAAAAAAATGTCACTGTTACAGCCACTGTCGTTTAAGCCTATGTGGTAATCTTGCTGAGAATTGGAAGGTGTGGCTCCAGCAGTTTGAGCTGTTTTGCACCGCTACTGGCGTAGATGACAAGACGAAGAAAGTGCAATGTGCTACGTTTCTGCATGTGGCTGGAGCAGAGGCAATAAAGGTTTGCAACACGTTTGTCTTCCAAGAGGGTGAGCGAGATCAAATTGAAGTGTTGAAGAAAAAGTTTCAAAATTACTGCGAACCGAGAAAAAACCTACCGTACATTCGACACGTTTTTCACAAGGGCTCAAGGACCGACAGAGACCATAGACGCCTATGTAACAGATTTGAAGAACAAGGCAAAAAACTGAGTTCAGACAATTGCATGATTCTTTAATACGCGACAGGATTGTATGCGGCATACAAGATGATCAAGTGAGAGGCAGGCTGTTGGGAGAGGTGGAGCTCACATTGGAAAAGGCAATTGATGTTTGCCGTGCTAGCGAGATCACTTCAAGTCAGGTTAAAGTGCTTGATGAAGAGATTGAAGTATACAAAATAAAAGCTGTGAAAACTGACAAGAGTAGGACAAAGCCAGTTCCACAGGATAATCAAAAGGAAGTTAATTGCGACAGATGTGGTTATAAACAAGGATACAGAAAATGTCCAGCCTTTGGAAAGACATGCAAATTATGCAGAAAGAAAAATCACTTTGCAAAGATGTGCAAATCGCAGGAGCAAGCAAGGAAAATGCATGCTGTGGAACAGAGTGAGTGCAACAGTGACATGTTCATTGGAACAATTGAAGTGGAACAGGAGGTATATATCAAGAATATTGACAATGCTGAGATGGAGGATGAAGATGATTGGACTCAAGATCAGATAATGAACAGGAGGAATGTGACATTTAAGCTTGACACTGGGGCAAAGTGCAATGTGATGTCAGCAGAAACATTCAACTTACTGGACATCAGAGGAAGACTGAGAAAATCCACCTGCAAGCTTGTTGCATATTTTGGTCACAAGACAGCGCCATTGGGAAAGAAAACACTCATGTGTGTACAAAGGACAAAAACACAAGATAGGGTTTGAGGTAGTACAACAACATGTTCCAGCAATACTAGGCAGAGCAACATGCACAAAGCTAGGCCTGGTGAAGCAAATCTATGGTGTTGAGAAAGAAAATGACATTCTCAAAGACTTTGCTGACTTGTTTTCTGGATTAAGATGTTTACCAGGGAAACACCATATCCAGATTGATCAACTGTTCCACCAGTCATGCATGCTCCGAGGAAGGTTCCAGTAGCTCTCAGGGATCGAGTAGTGGAGGAGCTACACAGAGTGGAACAGATGGGAGTCATAACGAGACAAATAGAACCAACTGACTGGGTGAATAGTATGGTGACAATGGTCACAGAGAAAAGGATTATGGATCCACAAGATCTCAACCGAGCCATCAAAAGAGAGCACCATCCACTGCTCACGGTTGAACAGGTTGTCTCCCGCATGCCTAATGCAAAATACTTTTCAGTATTAGACGCAAATCAAGGTTTCTGGCAGATCAAGTTGGATGAGGAAAGTTCCAAATTATGCACTTTCAACATGCCCATAGGGACATATAATTTCCTGCGTCTACCCTTTGGGATTTCTTCTACATCAGAGGTATTCCAGAGGTCAGTGGCACAAATGATTGAAGGCCTGGACAGGGTGGTCAACATCATAGATGATTTGCTGATATGGGGTGACACAATTGAGGAACATGATCAGAGACTGAGGAAGCTCCTGAAGAGAGCACATGAGTACAACCTAAAACTGAACAAAAGTAAATGTAGGATCAGAACTACAGAGATCAAATACATAGGTCATGTACTCAGCCCTGATGGGCTAAAACCAAATAATGAAAAGGTCAGGGCTGTGGTACAGCTACCACCAACCAAAAATAAGCGAGAACTATTGAGGTTCATGGACATGATACAGTATCTTGCCAAGTTCATTCCCAACTTATCGGAGGTCAGTGCTCCACTTCGAAAGCTACTAGAGAGCAACACTGAATGACACTGGCAAGATGAACAAAAGAAGTTTTGACACATTGAAGCGGTTGGTTACCAATGCACCAGCACTCAAGTTCTGTGGTGACAATGTCTGTGGATGCCAGTTCGGAAGGAATAGGAGCTGTTATACTGCAGGATGGGAGGCCTGTGGCGTATGGATCACGAGCAATTAACAGACTGTCAATGCCAATATGCTCAAATCGAGAAGGAATTACTCGCCATAGTTTATGGATGTGAGAAGTTCCACCAATATGTATATGGCAAAGAAATCCAGGTTGAGAGTGATCACAAACCACCTGAGAGCATCTTCAAAAAGCCACTCACCAAGCTCCTATGAGGCCGCAAAGGATGCTTCTCTGGCTACAGAGGTACACTCTCACAGACACCTATAAGCCAGCAAAAGAACTGTACATCGCTGATGCTTTGAGTCGTGCTTACCTCAAAGAGCAAAAGGAAGAGTTGCTAGGAAGAGAGCTGGAGGTCAACTGGGTTACACCTCAGCTACCCATCTTTGAGGAGAAGTTGAACATATTCAGGAAAGCGACTGCAGAATATCCTGCAATGCAAATGCTGAGACATTACAATGAATGGACGGCCAACAGAAAGAAAAGATGTTCCAAAAGAAATACAGAAATACTGGACATTTAAAGAGGAAATCAGCTATGCATCAGGACTAATGTTCAAAGCGGCAAAACTCATAGTACCAAACCAAATGAGACAGGAAACGCTCAACAGAATTCATGAGTCACACCTGGGGATGGTGAAATGTAAAGAAAGAGCAAGGGACATTCTCTATTGGCCAGGTATGTCAACTCAGATAGAGGACATTGTGTCTCAGTCTGCTGTCTGTAATGAAAGCAAAAACAGCAATCCAAGAGAGCCTCTGCTTCCCCACCCACTACCAGGAAGACCATGGGAGAAGCTTGGTACAGATCTCTTTCACTACAATGGTGTAGAGTATCTGCTTTGTGTGGACTACTATTCAAAATATCCAGAGATCACCAAGTTAAGCGACACGTCCAGTCAAGGTGTCATTACCGCAATGAAGTTGACATTCGCAAGATATGGTATTCCAGATATTGTCATTAGTGACAATGGTCCACAATATGCCAGTGGTGAGTTCAGAGGGTTCTCAGAAAGCTGGGAATTTCAACATGTTACTTCCAGCTCAGGGCACGCTCAGACTAATGAACAAGCAGAGAGAACTGTACAAACTGTCAAGAACATGCACAAAGCAGCAACGGTGACCCGCACATTGCTCTGCTTGAATACCGCAACACACCGATTGAGGGTGTGGGGTTCTCTCCTGCACAGCTGTTGACAGGACGTCGTCTGAAGTCCAAGCTGCCAACATCCACAACTCTACTGACTCCTGAAAGTAATGCTCAAGTACATGACAAGCTAAAGTACAAGCAAATAAAGCAAAAGAGCTACTATGACAGACATACAAGACAGTTGCCAGATCTGCATACAGGTGAAAATGTCAGAATACAGAGAGGAGACACTTGGCAACCAGTTGTGGTTGTGAACAGGCATCAGCAACCAAGATCCTTCACAGTTCACACGCCGGATGGAAGAGTCTAGAGGAGGAACAGGAAGAATCTGCTGAAGACAGGCGAGAGGGAGTTTCCATGTACAGATGCACAGGACATTTCCACGGATACAGACATGGAAACAAATGACCCAAGAGTGGGGCACGACAAAACCCCACGACACAATGACAGTGAAAGTTCAGCGCAGACAGACCGAGGTGGAAATGCAGACACAGAGGTTACTCGAGAGACTGACTCTGAAGGACAAGCACAGTCACAGTTCTAACGCACAAGGTCTGGGAGACAAGTCAAACTTCCAGCTAGATACAGAGACCAGATCTACCGACAGTCTCGCACAGCTTGAGACAAAATCACACATGTTATAAGTTCCAAGGTGTGAAATAAAAGGTTTATTAGTCTATGTTAGTAAAGGAAAATATACTGCTGTTAGTATTGTAAGATACAATGTAGAATACAGTATAAGAAGTTAAGATTTTTATTAGTTTATGTCATGGCTGTTGTAATGTTAGAAAGTCATACCTAGAGGCATTGTTTTGGTAATTCACAGTATTGTAAAAAAAAACTTGCGAAGGGGGATGTAATGTATTATGTGAGTATTCATAGGTCAGAGTGCGTATGACGTCAGAACGCGGGTTTTGTGAAATGGAAGTCTGGTGAATAAACGTCTGTGTTTAATACTGCGGTGTCCGAGTCACATTAACGCTACAAGCACCACCAAATGTGGTGATTTTTTTTTCTCTTTGCGTGTCTTTTTTCATATTTTTAAACCATAAAAGAGAGAGAGGGTCTAGCGGAGTGGTCATCATCAGAGTCAAGAGGCTGAGACCAAAGAAACAGGTAAGAAGGGTAGGTTTCCCCTTCCATTGTTGCTGATTTGCTCTTGGGACAGTGCAGGCAGGATGGCCGATGTGGCAGTGGAATGGTGCTCCACTGGATGTGGCAATTCACAGAAGCTGGTGGACTTCCTGATGACTACAGCTGTGGGAAGTGCAGCCAACTCAGCTCCTGAAAGACTGCATTAAGGATCGTCCGGGAGGCAGAGGAATGAGTGAAAATTCGACGAGTAGATGGGTGAATATCGGGAAAGGTAAAGGGAGAAGGAAGTCAGTGGCCATTCCCCTTTGGATAGCGACCTATCTGGGCAAGGCAGCAGCGGCCAGACCAACAGCACTGTGGTCCGCTCTGAGCCTCAGCAGGGGCGGGTGAAGTCATGGGGACTCGGAGACAGAGAGGAAATCTGGTGCAGCAAGAAAGACGCCAGGACAGTGTGTTGCCTCCTGGGTGCCAGGGTCCCGGATGTCTCTGAGCGGTTGCAGAATATTCTTGAAGGGGAGGGTGATACACGTTGCTACCACTGATATAGACAGAAGAGTGTTAGTGTCGCAGTCCGGTCCGTGGACTCCGGGTCTTCCGGCGGTCCCTTGTTTCATTTGGGCTTCATCAGAGGCACCTGTTGCTCGTCTTGGGGCTGGGAATATAAGTGGCCTTGGGGTCGAGTGTGGGTGCTGGTTTATCTCGTCAGTATCCTGTCCTCGCCTCCGTGGGGTAAGTCAGGCCGCCGTAGCTGTTACCCTGAGGCTGGACTGTTCCCTTCCCCTTCTTTCTGTAGCCCTTGGCTGAAGCCTCGCCTGCTACCTTTCACCTGGAGCCTCCCCTGCGTCCTCGCCTATTTACGCCATCAAGTTCTACCACCGGAGCAAGACTGGAGCCTCCCCTGCGTCCTCGCCTATTCACGCCGTCAAGTTCTACCACCGGAGCAAGACTGGAGCCTCCCCTGTGTCCTCGCCTATTTACGCCGTCAAGTTCTACCACCGGAGCAAGACTGGAGCCTCCCCTGCGTCCTCGCCTATTTACGCCGTCAAGTTCTACCACCGGAGCAAGACTGGAGCCTCCCCTGCGTCCTCGCCTATTTACGCCGTCAAGTTCTATCTCCGGAGCAAGACTGGAGCCTCCCCTGCGTCCTCGCCTATTTATGCCATCAAGTTCTACCACCGGAGCAAGACTGGAGCCTCCCCTGCGTCCTCGCCTATTTACGCCGTCAAGTTCTACCACCGGAGCAAGACTGGAGCCTTGCTGTGTCAATAGACAATAGGTGCAGGAGTAGGCCATTCAGCCCTTCTAGCCAGCACCGCCATTCAATGTGATCATCCACAATCAGTACCCCGTACCTGCCTTCTCCCCATATTCCTTGACTCTGTTATTTTTAAGAACTCTATCTAACTCTTTCTTGAAAGCATCCAGAGAATTGGCCTCCACTGCCTTCTGAGGCAGAGCATTCCATAGATCCACCACTCTCTGGGTGAAAAAGTTTTTCCTGATCTCTGTTCTAAATGGCCTACCCCTTATTCTTAAACTGTGGCCTCTAGTTCTGGAATCACCCATCAATGGGAACATGCTTCCTGCCTCCAGCATGTCCAATCCCTTAATAATCTTATATGTTTCAATCAGATCTCCTCTCATCCTTCTAAATTCCAGTGTATACAAGCCCAGTCGCTCCAATCTTTCAACATATGACACTCCCGCCATCCCAGGAATTAACGTTGTGAACCTACGCTGCACTCCCTCAATAGCAAGAATGTCCTTCCTCAAATTTGGAAACCAAAACTGCACACAGTACTCCAGGTGGGGTCTCACCAGGGCCCTGTACAACTGCAGCAGGGCCTCTTTGCTCCTATACTCAACTCCCCTTGTTATGAAGGTCAACATGCCATTAGCTTTCTTCACTGCCTGCTGTACCTGCATGCTTACTTTCAGTGACTGATGAACAAGGACACCTAGATCTCGTTGTACTTCCCCTTTTCCTAACTTGACTCCATTTATATAGTAATCTGCCTTCCTGTTCTTGCCACCAAAGTGGATAACCTCACATTTATCCACATTAAACTGCATCTGCTCACTCACCCAACCTGTCCAAGTCACCCTGCATTCTTGTAACATCCTCCTCACATTTCACACTGCCACCCAGCTTTGTGTCATCTGCAAATTTGCTAATGTTACTTTTAATCCTTCAACTAAATCATTAATGTATATTGTAAACAGCTGCGGTCCCAGCACCGAACCTTGCGGTACCCCACTAGACACTGCCTGCCATTCTGAAAGGGACCTGTTAATCCCTACTCTTTGTTTCCTGTCTACCAACCAATTTTCTATCCATGTTAGTACCCTACCCCCAATACCATGTGCTCTAATTTTGCCCACTAATCTCCTATGTGGGTCTTTATCAAAGGCTATCTGAAAGTCCAGGTACACTACATCCACTGGCTCTACCTTGTCCATTTTTATAGTTACATCCTCAAAAAATTCCAGAAGATTAGTCAAGCATGATTTCCCCTTTGTAAATCCATGCTGACTCGGACCGATCCTGGTACTGCTATCCAAATGTGCCACTATTTCATCTTTTATAATTGACTCTAGCATCTTCCCCACCACTGATGTCAGGCTAACTGGTCTATAATTCCTTGTTTTCTCTCTCCCTCCTTTCTTAAAAAGTGGGATAACATGAGCTATCTTCCAATCTACAAGAACTGATCCTGAATCTATAGAACATTGGAAAATGATTACCAATGAGCCCACAATTTCTAGAGCCACCTCTGGGATGCAGGCCATCAGGCCCTGGGGATTTATCAACCTTCAGTCCCATCAGTCTACCCAACACCATTTTCTGCCTAATGTGAATTTCCTTCAGATCCTCCATTACCCTAGGTCCTCTGGCCACTATTACATCTGGGAGATTGTCTGTGTCTTCCCTAGTGAGGACAGATCCAAAGTACCTGTTCAACTCGTCTGCCATTTCCTTGTTCCCCATAATAAATTCACCCATTTCTGCCTTCAAGGGCCCAACTTTGGCCTTAACTAATTTTTTCCTCTCATAACCATATAACCATATAACAATCACAGCATGGAAACAGGCCATCTCGGCCCTCCTAGTCCGTGCCGAACTCTTAATCTCACCTAGTCCCACCTACCCGCACTCAGCCCATAACCCTCCACTCCTTTCCTGTCCATATACCTATCCAATTTTACCTTAAATGACACAACTGAACTGGCCTCTACTACTTCTACAGGAAGCTCATTCCACACAGCTATCACTCTCAGAGTAAAGAAATACCCCCTCATGTTTCCCTTAAACTTTTGCCCCCTAACTCTCAAATCATGTCCTCTTGTTTGAATCTCCCCTACTCTCAATGGAAACAGCCTATTCACGTCAACTCTATCTATCCCTCTCAAAATTTTAAATACCTCGATCAAATCCCCCCTCAACCTTCTACGCTCCAATGAATAGAGACCTAACTTGTTCAACCTTTCTCTGTAACTTAAGTGCTGAAACCCAGGTAACATCCTAGTAAATCGTCTCTGCACTCTCTCTAATTTATTGATATCTTTCCTATAATTCGGTGACCAGAACTGCACACAATATTCCAAATTTGGCCTTACCAATGCCTTGTACAATTTTAACATTACATCCCAACTTCTGTACTCAATGCTTTGATTTATAAAGGCCAGCATTCCAAAAGCCTTCTTCACCACCCTATCTACATGAGACTCCACCTTCAGGGAACTGTGCACTGTTATTCCTAGATCTCTCTGTTCCACTGCATTCCTCATTGCCCTACCATTTACCCTGTATGTTCTATTTGGATTATTCCTGCCAAAATGTAGAACCTCACACTTCTCAGCATTAAATTCCATTTGCCAACGTTCAGCCCATTCTTCTAACTGGCATAAATCTCCCTGCAAGCTTTGAAAACCCACCTCATTATCCACAACACCTCCTACCTTAGTATCATCGGCATACTTACTAATCCAATTTACCACCCCATCATCCAGATCATTTATGTATATTACAAACAACATTGGGCCCAAAACAGATCCCTGAGGCACCCCGCTAGTCACCGGCCTCCATCCCGATAAACAATTATCCACCACTACTCTCTGGCATCTCCCATCTAGCCACTGTTGAATCCATTTTATTACTCCAGCATTAATACCTAATGACTGAACCTTCTTAACTAACCTTCCATGTGGAACTTTGTCAAAGGCTTTGTTGAAGTTCATCATATAGACTACATCCACTGCCTTACCCTCGTCAACATTCCTCGTAACTTCTTCAAAAAATTCAATAAGGTTTGTCAAACATGACCTTCCACGCACAAATCCATGCTGGCTACTCCTAATCAGATCCTGTCTATCCAGATAATTAGTAATACTATCTCTAAGAATACTTTCCATTAATTTACCCACCACTGATGTCAAACTGACAGGTCTATAATTGCTAGGCTTACTTCTAGAACCCTTTTTAAACAATGGAACCACATGAGCAATACGCCAATCCTCCAGCACAATCCCCGTTTCTAAAGACATCTTAAAGATCTCCATCAGAGCTCCTGCTATCTCTACACAAACTTCCCTCAAGGTCCTGGGGAATATCCTGTCAAGACCTGGAGATTTATCCACTTTTAAATTTCTTAAAAGCACCAGTACTTCCACCTCTTTAATTGTCATAGGTTCCATAACTTCCTTACTTGTTTCCCACACCTTACACAATTCAATATCCTTCTCCTTAGTGAATACCGAAGAGAAGAAATCGTTCAAAATCTCTCCCATCTCCCTCGGCTCCACACATAGCTGACCACTCTGATTCTCTAAGGGGCCAATTTTATACCTCACTATCCTCTTGCTTTTAATATAACTGTAGAAACCTTTCGGATTTACTTTCACCTTATTTGCCAAACCAACCTCGTATCTTCTTTTAGCTTTTCTAATCTCTTTCTTAAGATTCCTTTTACATTCTTTATATTCCTTGAGCAATTCCTTTACTCCATGCTGCCTATATCTATTGTAGACATCCCTCTTTTTCCGAACAAAATTTCTAATATCCCTTGAAAACCATGGTGCTTTCAAACCTTTAACCTTTCCTTTCAACCTAACAGGAACATAAAGATTCTGTACCCTCATAATTTCACCCTTAAATGACCTCCATTTCTCTATTACATCCTTCCCATAAAACAACTTGACCCAATCCACTCTCTCTAAATCCCTTCGCATCTCCTCAAAGTTAGCCTTTCTCCAATCAAAAATCTCAACTCTAGGTCCTGTCCTGTCCTTCTCCATAATTATATTGAAGCTAATGCTATTGTGATCACTGGACCCGAAGTGCTCCCCAACACATACATCTGTCAGCTGACCTATCGCATTCCCTAACAGGAGATCCAACACTGCCCCATCTCTAGTCGGTACTTCTATGTATTGTTGCAAAAAACTATCCTGCACACATTTCACAAACTGTAAACCATCCAGCCCTTTTACAGAATGAGCTTCCCAGTCTACATGTGGAAAATTAAAATCTCCCACAATCACCACCTTGTGTTTACTACAAATATCTGCTATCTCCTTACACATTTGCTCCTCCAACTCATGCTCCCCATTAGGTGGCCTATAATACACTCCTATCAGTGATACTACACCCTTCCCATTCCTCAATTCCACCCAAATAGCCTCCCTAGAGGAGCTCTCTAATCTATCCTTCCAAAGCACCACCATAAGATTTTCTCGGACAAGCAATGCAACACCTCCTCTAGCCCCTCCTACTCCATCACACCTGAAGCAACTAAATCCAGGAATATTTAGTTGCCAATCACACCCTTCCTGCAACCATGTTTCACTAATAGCTACAACATCATAATTCCAGGTATCAATCCACGCTTTAAGCTCATACCTAAAGAAGCTTTTACTATCCTCCTTTATATTCCTGGCTAGCTTACCTTCATACCTCATCTTTTCTCCCTGTATTGCCTTTTTAGTTATCTTCTGCTGCTCTTTAAAAGTTTCCCAATCCTCTGGCTTCCTGCTCATCTTTGCTATGTTATACTACTTCTCTTTTATTTTTATACTGTCCTTGACTTCCCTTGTCAGCCACGGTCAACCCCCACTCCCCTTAGGATCTTTCTTCCTCTTTAGAATGAACCGATCCAGCACCTTCTGTATTATTCCCAGAAATACCTGCCATTGTTGTTCCACTGTCATCTCTGCTAGGGTATCCTTCCAGTCAACTTTGGCCAGCTCCTCCCTCATAGCTCTATAGACACCTTTGTTCAACTGTAATACTGACACATCTGATTTTCCCTTCTCCTTCTCAAATTGTAGCTTAAAACATCATATTATGGTCACTACCTCCTAATGGTTCCTTTACCTCGAGGTCCCTGATCAAATCTGGTTCATTGCACAACACTAGATCTAGAATTGCCTTCTCCCTGGTAGGCTCCAGTACAAGCTGTTCTAAGAATCCATCTCGGAGGCACTCCACAAACTCCCTTTCTTGGGGGGGACGTCACGTGATGACGTAGGATCGAGATGTGGAAATCCAGCTCTCCCGTAAAAAACTAATAAATTAATGTTTAAGTGAAGAAGAGTTAGTAAATATTTTCTAAAAACTACGTCTAAACTACTCAGGATTTTCCTTAGATATGCCTCCTAAACAGACAAAGAAGAAAACTACTACTTTGAAGACAGTACAAGCCGTGTCGGCCACCATGAAGGAGCCTCGGACTCAAGTGCATCTCACCTCCGGCGATACAGAACAGGAATCGGCGGCAACATCAACAGTCTCCAAGAAGGAACAACAGGAACTGTGCATGCGGGCAGGAAAGGGCGTGCGCAAACATGAGCAATTTGAACTACAAATCCAGCTACGATTGGAAGTGGAAGTGAAAATGAAGCCGAGGTGGATTCGGATTCTCTGGAACATACAGATGAAGATAAGGAGGCAAAAGAAGAACAACAGGAAGAGGTTGGAGGTGGAAGATCTTCTGGAGACATAAGAAAAGCTTTGGTGCAAATAATGCATGAATTAAAAGAATTAAAAACATTAAAAATAATAAAAGAAGATATTAAAAATATGAAGATTATGTTTGATAAAATGGTGAAAAACAGGAGAAAATGGACAAGAAAATTAAAAAGTTGGAAGAAATAACGGGAGACATTATTGATAGAGTGAATAAAATGGAAGATAATATTCTTGCCTGGACATCAGAAAGAAAACAACTGTTGGAAAAAATAGACGTGCTTGAAAATTTTAGTAGACAAAATACTATTAAAATTGTTGGTCTTAAATAAGGGATAGAGGGAGAGGATCCAATAAAATTTTTTCAAAAATGGATCAAGGAAAATTTGGAAATGGAAGAGGGAACCCAGTTGATTGAAATCAAAAGGGCCCACAGAACCTTAAGACCAAAACCTCAACCTGATCAAAACCCACGACCGATCTTGATAAAATGCTTAAGATACCAAGATAAAGAAAAGATCCTGAAGGCGGCTGCCCAATGTGCCAGAGAGAGAAAAATTGGCCATTGATGATAGAAGGGAAAGCAGTTCTTTTCTATCCTGATATAAGTTATGACCTTTTGAAGAGAAAGAAGGAATTTAATCCAGCGAAAAAAGTTTTATGGGAAAAGGGTTATAAATTTATATTGCGCCACCCGGCAACACTGATAATTTTTTTGAATGACGGAAAAAGAAGATTCTTTACTGATCATCGGGATGCAGAGGAGTTTGCACAAGAACTCCCAAATATTCGCTAGACACAGTAAAGATTTAAAAGTGAAACAGATTAAAGATGAAGACAGGGACAGTGAAGTGAGTTGATGGACATTAAGGACAGAAGAATATTTAAATATACTTCTAATTATATGATACAGGGGGAAAAAGGTAAAAATCTGAGAAATATTAATTGAGAGTAGTGATATTATTTTTTCTTCTCTTACATATACTTTTTTCATGCTACGGTGTAGCTAGAGGAACAGATCGATCGCTACGGGATTCACGTGTGTAATCATGGCGTTTGCCATTACCCGCACAAAGGAGGAGGGTAATGTTGTGTTTTTTTTCATTCACAACATTAGCGGGGGGGGGGGGGTTGTTGTTTTTTTCTTTATAATCTATTTTTCTTTTATCTTTCTTTCTTTGCCTGGATGATCGGAGGGGAGACACATAGCAACATGGAGAATTTTAAAATAATTCCCCAAGGTACTACGAGAGTTGAAATATTATGTATTATTATAGATTGGAGTAACCCCATTAAAAATAATGACTAATTTAATGAATTTTTAAAGTTTTAATGTTAATGGGCTTAATGGACCGGTGAAAAGAAAAAGAATTTTAACATACATTAAGAAAGTGAAAATAGATACAGCTTTTATACAAGAAACACATTTAACAGAGATAGAACATCAGAAATTAAAGCAAGATTGCGTCGGAAATGTTATTGCAGCTTCATTTAATTCAAAAGCAAGTGGAGTTGCAATTTTGGTTAACAAAACTTTACCAATTAAAGTACAAAATGTATTAATTGTTTCTGCGGGAAGATATGTAATTATACATTGTCAAATCTTTTCAGAACTATGGACTCTTATGAATATTTATCCACCAAATGAAAACGATGTAAAATTTATACAAGAGGTTTTTTTGAATTTGGCTGATGCACACGATAAAATATTAATAGGTGGAGACTTTATCTTTCGTCTAGACCCAGTTTTAGATAGGTCAACAAAGGTTGTTACAAAACCAAAAGTAGCAAAATTAACTTTATCATTGATGAAAGATTTAAATTTGATTAATACATGGAGAAGAATTAACCCAAGAGAAAGAGATTATTCATTTTATTCAAATAGACATTAAACTTATTCAAGGATAGATGTTTTCCTACTTTCAGCGAATATTCAAGACAGGGTGAAAAATATGGAATATAAAGCAAGAATATTGTTAGATCATTCCCCTTGATAATGACAATGATAATGATGGATAAGGAGGAATCGATTTACAGATGGAGATTTAATTCAATATTATTAAAACTTCAAGATTTTTGTGATTTTATGAAAAAACAGATTCAGTTTTTTTTAGATACAAACTCACATTCAGTTGATGATAATTTTATATTATGGGAAGCGATTAAGGCATATTTGAGAGGCCAGATAATAAATTACACTTCTAAAATTAAGAAGGAATACATGGTAGAAATAGATCAATTGGAAAAAGAGATTACAAAATCAGAAAAAGAATCTCAAAGATATATGACAGAAGAAAAGCAAAGACAACTTGTTAATAAGAAACTACAATATAATACACTTCAGACATACCGAACAGAAAAAGCAATTATGAGAACTAAACAGAGATATTATGAACTAGGTGAAAGATCACACAAGATTTTTGCTTGGCAGTTAAAAACAGACCAGGCTTCCAAAACAATAAATGCAATTAGAACAAGTGCAAATAAAATTACTTATAAACCTTTAGAAATCAATGAAACTTTAAAATTTTTTTATTCTGAACTGTATCAATCAGAATCACAGAATGATAATGTTGAGATAGAAAGGTTTTTATCACAAGTAACTCTCCCAAAATTGAATTCGGAAGAACAGAAGGGATTAGATGTGCCTTTTACATTGAAAGAGGTCGAAGAAGCTCTAGGATCACTTCAGAGTAATAAATCTCCAGCAGAAGAGAGTTTTCTGCTTGAATTTTACAAAAAGTTTAAAGATTTATTAATTCCTCCTTTTATGGAGCTAATACACCAAGCGGAAAGAACGCATAAACTTCCAGAATCTTTTTCGACGGCTATTTTAATAGTATTGCCAAAAAAAGACAGAGATCTTTTAAAGCCAACATCATATAGACCTATTTCTTTGTTGAACACGGACTATAAAATAATAGCAAAAATTTTATCTAATAGATTATCTAAATACTTTCCAAAATTAATATACATGGACCAAACAGGATTTATTAAAAATAGACAATCGGCAGATAATGTAACTCGGTTACTTAGCATAATTCATTTGGCACATAAGAGGGAAGAAATGAGTGTGGCAGTTGCTTTGGATGCAGAAAAAGTATTTGATAGATTGGAATGGGATTGTTTATTTAACGTATTGGAAAAATATGGATTAGAAGTATCTTTTATAAAATGGATTAAAACCTTAAATACTAACCCCAAAGCTAAAGTGGTGACAAATGGCCAAATTTCAACATCATTTCCGTTAACAAGGTTGCCCATTATCACCTGCTTTATTTGTGTTGGCGATAGACCCATTAGCTGAATTAATTAGAACTGACTCAGATATTATGGGTTTCAGAGTTAATCAGGAAGAATATAAGATTAACTAATTTGCTGCTGATGTTCTGATTTATCTAACTAATCCATTGCATTCGTTCCGTAAATTATCTTCTAGATTGGAAGAATATGGGAAAATATCAGGGTACAAAATAAATTGGGATAAAAGTGAAATTCTACCCCTTACTAAAGGAGATTATAGTCAATGTCGATTAATAATTCAATTTAGATGGCCGATAAATGGAATAAAGTATTTAGGTATAAGAGTTGATAATGATATAAAGAATTTATATAAACTAAATTATTTGCCATTATTGAAAAAAATTTAAGAGGATCTAGACAAATGGATGATGTTACCAATAACATTAGTAGGTAGAGTCAATGCTGTAAAAATGAATATATTCCCTGGATTACAATATTTATTCCAAACACTATCAATACAATTACTGCAGAAATTTTTTCAAGAGTTAAATAATTTTGTGAGGAAGTTCCTTCAGAAAGGTAAGATGTCAAGAATATCGTTGGAAAAATTGACATGGAAATTTGACCTAGGAGGGTTACAATTACCAAATTTTAAGAATTATTACAAAGCAAATTAACAGATTTATTGCATCTTTTTTTGATGAAGATAAACCGACATGGATTAGAATAGAATTAGATAAAATAGGAGAAAATATACCAGAAGATATTATATATAAATGGGAATCTAAATGGATACGGGAAAAGAAAGAATCTCCTATACTAAAACATCTGATTGATTTATGGAATAAGATAAATGTTGATGCTGAGATAAAGAAATCCTTATTAGCAAAGAGACCTTTAATTCAAAATAAACATTCCTTTTACAATGGATAATCAACTTTTATATAACTGGTTTCACAAAGGGATTAGATATATAGGAGACTGTTTTGAAGGAGGTATATTAATGTCATTTGACCAATTAAATAATAATTACAAAATATCAAATAACACTCTTTTCTGTTATTTCCAATTAAGGGCTTATTTAAGAGATAAACTGGGTCAAACAATGTTATTGCCAAAACCTAATGAAATAAAAACTTTAATTCATAAAGGAAAAACTAAAAACTTTATTTCTGGTATGTATAATTTGATTCAAAAACAGGCAATTAAACAAGGAATTCATAAGTCAAGACAAAAATGGGAAACTGATTTGAATATTAAAATTGATGAAACAAGTTGGTCAAGATTATGTCTTGACAGTATGACAAATACAATAAATGTTCGACTAAGATTAGTACAATATAACTTTTTACATCAATTATATATTACACCACAAAAAATAAATAGATTAAACTCAAATTTATCTGATCAATGTTTTTGATGTAATCAAGAAATTGGTACTTTTTTACAGTCTACTTGATCTTGTTTTAAAATTCAACCTTTTTGGACAAATTTAAGAGTTTTACTGGAACAAATTATTGGAATACAACTTCCACATAATCCAACATTATTTTTACTAGGCGATATTGAAGGGATAAAATCAAAATCCAAATTGAATAAATATCAGAAAGAATTCATAAAAATTGCATTGGCAGTAGCCAAAAAGGCTATTGCAGTTACTTGGAAATCGGATTCATACTTAAGTATAGATTGTTGGAAGAATGAAATTTTTAGCAGCATTCCACTTGAAAAAATTACTTATAATTTACGAGATAAATAAGAAATATTTCTGAAAATTTGGTGTCCTTATTTACAAAAGATAGGATTAAATATATAGGTGCTCTGAAGATAAAATTATTGGTTATCTGGGAAAAGAAATAAATATACATATTAAAGTTATTATGAACTCCGTGGAGCATGTGGGGATCTTCCGATATCCAGGCATTCTTTCTTTCTTTCTTTCTTTCTTTCTTTTTTCTTCTCTTTTTTTCTATAGGGATATGATAGGGGGAGAGGTTAAGGGGGAGGGGGAAGGGTTGATAATTTTTTTTTCTTCTGTAACCTATTTGAAAATTCAATAAAAAAATTTATTTAAAAAAATTTAAAAAAACTTCCTTTCTTGGAGTCTGGTACCAACCTGATTCTCCCAGTCTACCTGCATGTTGAAATCCCCCATTACAACCGTAGCATTACCTTTGTGACATACTAATTTTAACTCTTGATTCAACTTGCACCCTATATCCAGGCGACTGTCTGGGGGCCTGTAGATAACTCCCATTAAGTTCTTTTTACCCTTACAATTTCTCAGTTCTATCCATACTGACTCTACATCTCCTGATTCTATATCACCCCTCACAAGGGACTGAGTTTCATTCCTCATCAACAGCACCACCCCATCCCCTCTGTCCACCTGTCTGTCCTTTCCATAGGACATATACCCTTGAATATTCATTTCCCAGCCCTGGTCCTCTTGCAGCCATGTCTCTGTTATCCCTACAACATCATACTTGCCAATTTCCAACTGAGCCTCAAGCTCATCCACTTTATTTCTTATACTTCGTGCAGTCATATATAATACTTTTAAACCATTACTCCCCTCACTTCTCACACCGATCCCGATTGCACTTGGCCATACTCTCCAATCCCTTCCTGAACTTTCTGCCCTGTTAATTTTGTTGTCTTTCTTAACTTTTCTTATTCTCTCGTTCCCTTTAACTCTGTTATTATATTTCCAGTTCGTCTCCTCCCCCCACTACTTGGTTTAAACACACCTGTGTAGCAGTGGCAAACCTGCCTGTCTGCCAGAATGCTGGTCCCCCGCCTGTTAAGGTGCAACACGTCCCTTTTGTACAATTCATCCCTACCCCAAAACAGAGCCCAGTGGTCCAAGAATGTAAAACCCTGCTTCCCTCACCAGCACGAGGAACTGGAAGCAAACCGGAGATAACCACCCTGGAAGTCCTGCTTTTCAGCCTTCTTCCGAGTTCTCTGAAGTCCCGCTGCAGAATTTCTTTACTCTTCTTCCCAGCGTCATTTGTGCCGACATGCACTACCACTTCCGGCTGTTCACATTCACCCTTGAAGATGCCCTGCAATCGGTCCGTGACATCCTGGATCCTGGCTCCAGGGAGGCAACACACCATCCTTAAATCCCATTTGTTGCCGCAGAAACCCCTTTCCGTACCTCTCACTATGGAGTCCCCTACTACCACGGCTCTGCCTGACGTCTATCTCTTCGGATTTGTTTCAGTGCCAATTTTTGAGTCACAGACCTGTCCGCCCCTCAGACTGGCAGTGTCTTCTGTCCTGACAGCCCCCAAGAGGGAAAACCTGTTTTCAAGAGGCACATCCCCTGGGGTCTCCTGTACTTCAAGCATCCACCTCTTCCTCATCGTTGCCCCCATTCTCTTATCCGGCATATTCGGTGTAACAATCCTACTGTAGGTCCTGTCCAGAAAACTCTCATTTTCCCGGATGAACCTGAGGTCATCCAGTTGCCTCTCCAGTGGCCCAACACGGTCCTTCAGGAGCTGGACATGGACACACTTTCCACAGTTGTAGCGGCCGGAGGAACCATCAGTGTCCCTGACCTCCCACATCAGGCAAGCATCACACTGAATCAGTTTACCCGTCATCTCTTCACCACCTGTCACCCTCTCCAACTGTTGTGTAGTCTCCTCCCTCAGCCTCCTCGCCGAAGACTCTCGAGCCAAAGACTTGAACATTTCTCACAAGGCACTTCCCTCGACAAGGCCATTCCCCGAGTCAAAGCCTCAAAGTTCCACTCCGTTACTGGCCCACTCACTCAATGGCTGCTTTCCAGATAAGGAACAATCTTTTGTAGTTTGGAACTGCCTCTTTGTGTCCTCACCTTCCCGAGGTAGGTCCAGCCATTTACCACTACATTGTGTTAGGAACCGTCTTGTCATGATCAGCATTCCATGTATGAGTTCCGGCTCTACGTCCTGTTCCGAAGGAGGTGTCCTGGCTCTGTGTTCTGTGTTCCTCTCTCCCAAGACCAAGGCTCTGTGTTCCACGTTCCTGTCTCCCAAGACCAAGGCTCTGTGTTCCACGTTCCTGTCTCCCAAGACCAAGGTTTTCCGTTCCACATTCCTGTCTCACAAGACCAAAGGATCTGTGTTTGGTGTGCCTCTCTCCCAAGACCAAGGCTCTGCGTTCCGCGTTCCTGTCTCCCAAGACCAAGGCTCTGTGTTCCACGTTCCTGTCTCCCAAGACCAAGGCTCTGCGTTCCATGTTCCTGTCTCCCAAGAACAAGGCTCTGTGTTCCACGTTCCTGTCTCCCAAGACCGAGGCTCTGTGTTCTGTGTTCCTGTCTCCCAAGACCGAGGCTCTGTGTTCTGTGTTCCTGTCTCCCAAGACCAAGGCTCTGTGTTCTGCGTTCCTGTCTCCCAAGACCGAGGCTCTGTGTTCTGTGTTCCTGTCTCCCAAGACCAAGGTTCTGTGTTCTGTGTTCCTGTCTCCCAAGACAAAGGCTCTGTGTTCCATGTTCCTGTCTCCCAAGACCAAGGTTCTGTGTTCTGTGACCCTGTTTCCCAAGACCAAGGTTCTGTGTTCTGTGTTCCAGTCTCCCAAGACAAAGGTTCTGTGTTCCATGTTCCTGTCTCCCAAGACCAAGGTTCTGTGTTCCGTGTCCCTGTCTCCCAAGACCAAGGCTCTGTGTTCTGTGTTCCTGTCTCCCAAGACCAAGGCTCTGTGTTCTGTGTTCCTGTCTCCCAAGACCAAGGCTCTGTGTTCCGTGTCCCTGTCTCCCAAGACCAAGGTTCTGTGTTCCTGTCTCCCAAGACCAAGGTTCTGTGTTCTGTGACCCTGTTTCCCAAGACCAAGGCTCTGTGTTCTGTGTTCCTGTCTCCCAAGACCAAGGTTCTGCGTTCCTGTCTCCCAAGACCAAGGTTCTGTGTTCTGTGTTCCTGTCTCTCAAGACCAAGGCTCTGTGTTCCTGTCTCCCAAGACCAAGGCTCTGTGTTCTGTGTTCCTGTCTCCCAAGACCAAGGCTCTGTGTTCTGTGACCCTGTTTCCCAAGACCAAGGTTCTGTGTTCTGTGTTCCTGTCTCTCAAGACCAAGGCTCTGTGTTCCTGTCTCCCAAGACCAAGGCTCTGTGTTCTGTGTTCCTGTCTCACAAGACCAAGGCTCTGTGTTCCGCGTTCCTGTCTCCCAAGACCAAGGCTCTGTGTTCTGTGTTCCTGTCTCCCAAGACCAAGGTTCTGTGTTCTGTGTTCCTGTCTCCCAAGACAAAGGCTCTGTGTTCCATGTTCCTGTCTCCCAAGACCAAGGTTCTGTGTTCTGTGATCCTGTCTCCCAAGACCAAGGTTCTGTGTTCTGTGTTCCTGTCTCTCAAGACCAAGGCTCTGTGTTCCTGTCTCCCAAGACCAAGGCTCTGTGTTCTGTGTTCCTGTCTCCCAAGACCAAGGCTCTGTGTTCTGTGATCCTGTCTCCCAAGACCAAGGTTCTGTGTTCTGTGTTCCTGTCTCCCAAGACCAAGGCTCTGTGTTCTGTGTTCCTGTCTCCCAAGACAAAGGCTCTGTGTTCCATGTTCCTGTCTCCCAAGACCAAGGCTCTGTGTTCTGTGTTCCTGTCTCCCAAGACCAAGGTTCTGCGTTCCTGTCTCCCAAGACCAAGGTTCTGTGTTCTGTGTTCCTGTCTCTCAAGACCAAGGCTCTGTGTTCCTGTCTCCCAAGACCAAGGCTCTGCGTTCTGTGTTCCTGTCTCTCAAGACCAAGGCTCTGTGTTCCTCGTTCCTGTCTTCCAAGACCAAGGCTCTGTGTTCCGTGTTCCTGTCTCCCAAGACCAAGGTTCTGTGTTCCTCGTTCCTGTCTCCCAAGACCAAGGTTCTGTGTTCCTCGTTCCTGTCTCCCAAGACCAAGGCACTGTGTTCCGTGTCCCTGTCTCCCAAGACCAAGGCTCTGTGTTCTGTGTTCTGTGATCCTGTCTCCCAAGACCAAGGCTCTGTGTTCTGTGTTCCTCTCTCCCAAGACCAAGGCTCTGTGTTCTGTGTTCCTGTCTCCCAAGACCAAGGTTCTGTGTTCTGTGCTCCTGTCTCCCAAGACCAAGGCTCTGTGTTCCACGTTCCTGTCTCCCAAGACCAAGGTTCTGTGTTCCTGTCTCCCAAGACCAAGGCTCTGTGTTCTGTGTTCCTGTCTCCCAAGACCAAGGCTCTGTGTTCTGTGTTCCTGTCTCCCAAGACCAAGGTTCTGCGTTCTGTGTTCCTGTCTCCCAAGACCAAGGTTCTGTGTTCTGTGCTCCTGTCTCCCAAGACCAAGGCTCTGTGTTCCACGTTCCTGTCTCCCAAGACCAAGGCTCTGTGTTCCACGTTCCTGTCTCCCAAGACCAAGGTTCTGTGTTCCTGTCTCCCAAGACAAAGGCATTGTGTTCCGTGTCCCTGTCTCCCAAGACCAAGGCTCTGTGTTCCTCGTTCCTGTCTCCCAAGACCAAGGTTCTGTGTTCCGTGTTCCTGTCTCCCAAGACCAAGGCTCTGTGTTCTGTGTTCCTGTTTCCCAAGACCAAGACTATGAGTTCTGTGTTCCTGTCTCCGAAGACCAAGGCTCTGCATTTGGCATTCCTGTCTCCCAAGACCAAGGTTCTGTGTTCCTGTCTCCCAAGACAAAGGCACTGTGTTCCATGTTCCTGTCTCCCAAGACCAAGGCTCAGTGTTCCTCATTCCTGTCTCCCAAGACCAAGGTTCTGTGTTCCTCATTCCTGTCTCCCAAGACCAAGGCTCTGTGTTCTGTGTTCCTGTCTCCCAAGACCAAGGCTCTGCGTTTGGCATTCCTGTCTCCCAAGATGAAAGTTTTGTGTTCTGTGTTCCTGTCTCCAAGACCAAGGCTCTGCGTTCCGTGTTCCTGTCTCCCAAGACCAAGCCTCTGCATTTGGCGTTCCTGTTTCCCAAGACCAAGGCTCTATATTCCACGTTCCTGTCTCCCAAGACCAAGGTTCTGTGTTCTGTGTTCCTGTCTCCCAAGACCAAGGCTCTGTGTTCCTCGTTCCTGTCTCCCAAGACCAAGGCTCTGTGTTCCTCGTTCCTGTCTCCCAAGACCAAGGTTCTGTGTTCCTGTCTCCCAAGACCAAGGCTCTGTGTTCTGTGTTCCTGTCTCCCAAGACCAAGGCTCTGTGTTCTGTGTTCCTGTCTCCCAAGACCAAGGCTCTGTATTTGGCGTTCGGAAGGTAGTGGAGGCCAATTATCTGGATACTTTCAAGAAGGAGCTAGCTAGGTATCTTATGGATAGTGGAATCAAGGGATATAGGGACAAGGCAGAAACCGGGTATTGATAGTAGATGATCAGCCATGATCTCAGAATGGAGGTGCAGGCTCGAAGGGCCGAATGTTCTACTTCTGCACCTATTGTCTATTGGGAAGGATTTTAAAAAGATTTGATGCGTAGTGAGAACTGAATTGAAGAAGCAGAGGATGCAGCAGATGGCGCACGAATACAGACGGTGCAGCACAGGACATGGGTCATTGATCAGTACAGGACGGGAACACAGAACACTGATCGATACAGAACGGGAACACGGAACACTGATCGGTACAGCACGGGAACACGGAACAGTGATCGATACAGTATGGGACACAGATCACTGATCTGTACAGGACAGGAACACGGACCACTGATCGCTAAGGCAAGGGAACACAGGACATCAATTGGTACAGCACAGGAACACGAAACACGGAATCCAGATCCATACAGTACGGGGACACGGAACACTGATCCGTACAGGATGGGGACACGGAACACTGATCCGTACAGGACGGGAACACGGAACACTGATCCGTACAAGACGGGGACACAGAACACTGATCGTTTCAGGACGGGAACACAGCACACTGATCGGTACGGCACAGGAACACGGAAAATCGATCAGTAAGGCATGGGAACACGGAACACTGATCCGTACAGGACGGGATCACAAAACATGGATCGGTGCGGCACGGGAACATGGAACATCAATTGATATGACAAGGGAACACGGAACCCTGATCAGTACAGGACGGGAACACAGAACCCTGATCAGTAAAGGATGGGAACACAGAACACTGATCAGTACAGGATGGGAACACAGAACACTGATCAGTACAGGACGGGAACACGGAACACTGATCAGTACAGGACGGGAACACGGAACACACATCGGTACAGCAAGGGAACACAGAACATTGATCAATACAGGACGGGAACATGGAACAATGATCGGTACAGGGGGGGAACACAGAACACTGATCAGTACAGGATGGGAACACAGAACACTGATCAGTACAGGACAGGAACATGGAACAATGATCGGTACGGGGGGGGAACACGGAACACTGATCAGTACAGGATGGGAACATGGAACACGGATCGGTACAGGAGGTGAACAGAGAACACTAATCGGAATGGCACGGGAACACGGAACACTGATCAGTAAGGCACGGGAACACGGAACACTGACCGGTACTGTATGGGAACACGGAATACTGATCGGTACGGCACGAGAACACGGAATACTGATCGGTACAGAACGGGACATGGAACACCAATCGGTACAGCACGGGAACACAGAACACAGCTCAGTACAGGACGGGAACACAGAACACTGATCAGTACAGGATGGGAACACAGATCACTGATCAGTACAGGACGGGAAGACGGAACACTGATCGGTACGGTACGGGAACATGAAACACGGAATCCTGATCCATACAATACGGGGACACAGATCACTGATCAGTAAGGCACAAGAATACAGAACACTGATCAGTACAGGATGGGAACATGGAACACTGATCAGTAAGGCACGGGAACACGGATCCCTTATCAGTACAGGACGGTAACAGGGAAAACTGTTCGGTACAGGACGGGAACACAGAACGCTGATCGGTTCAGGACGGGAACACGGAACACTGATCGGTACGGCACGAGAACACAGAACACAGATCAGTAAGGCATGAGAATACAGAACACTGATCAGTAAAGGACGGGAACACGGAACACTGATCGGTACAACACGGGAACATGGAATCCTTATCAGTACAGGACGGTAACAGGGAAAACTGATCGGTACAGGACGGGAACACAGAACACTGATCAATAAGGTACGGGAACACGGAACCCTAATCAGTACAGGATGGTAACAGGGAAAACTGATTGGTACAGGACGGGACACAGACCACTGATCGGTACGGCACGGGAACACGGAACACTGATCGGTTCAGGACGGGAACACGGAACCCTGATCGGTACGGCACAGGAACAGGGAACATCGATCAGTAAAGCATGGGAACACAGAACCCTGATCCGTACGGCACAGGAACAGGGAACATCGATCAGTAAGGCATGGGAACACAGAACCCTGATCCGTACGGCACAGGAACAGGGAACATCGATCAGTAAGGCACGGGAACACAGAACACTGATCAGTACAGGACGGGAACACAGAACACTGATCAGTACGGCACGGGAACACAGAACACTGATCAGTACAGGATGGGAACACAGATCACTGATCAGTACAGGACGGGAACACGGAACCCTGATCGATACAGAACGGGAACACGGAACACTGATCGGTACAGCACGGGAACACGGAACAGTGATCGATACAGTACGGGACACAGATCACTGATCTGTACAGGACAGGAACACGGACCACTGATCGCTAAGGCAAGGGAACACAGAACATCAATTGGTACAGCACAGGAACACGAAACACGGAATCCAGATCCATACAGTACGGGGACACGGAACACTGATCCGTACAAAACGGGGACACAGAACACTGATCGTTTCAGGAAGCGAACACAGCACACTGATCGGTATGCCAAAGGAACACGGAAAATCGATCAGTAAGGCATGGGAACACGGAACCCTGATCGGTACAGGATGGGGACACGGAACACTGATCCGTACAAGACGGGGACACAGAACACTGATCGTTTCAGGACGGGAACACAGCACACTGAGCGGTACGGCACAGGAACACGGAAAATCGATCAGTAAGGCATGGGAACACGGAACACTGATCCGTACAGGACGGGATCACAAAACATGGATCGGTGTGGCACGGGAACATGGAACATCAATTGATATGACAAGGGAACACGGAACCCTGATCAGTACAGGACGGGAACACAGAACCCTGATCAGTAAAGGATGGGAACACAGAATACTGATCAGTACAGGATGGGAACACAGAACACTGATCAGTACAGGACGGGAACACGGAACACTGATCAGTACAGGACGGGAACACGGAACACACATCGGTACAGCAAGGGAACACAGAACATTGATCAATACAGGACGGGAACACGGAACAATGATCGGTACAGGGGGGGAACACAGAACACTGATCAGTACAGGATGGGAACACGGAACACGGATCGGTACAGGAGGTGAACAGAGAACACTAATCGGAATGGCACGGGAACACGGAACACTGATCAGTAAGGCACGGGAACACGGAACACTGACCGGTACTGTATGGGAACACGGAATACTGATCGGTACGGCACGGGAACACAGAACACAGCTCAGTACAGGACGGGAACACAGAACACTGATCAGTGCAGGATGGGAACACAGATCACTGATCAGTACAGGATGGGAACACGGAACACGGATCGGTACAGGAGGTGAACAGAGAACACTAATCGGAATGGCACGGGAACACGGAACACTGATCAGTAAGGCACGGGAACACGGAATACTGATCGGTACAGAACGGGACATGGAACACCAATCGGTACAGCACGGGAACACAGAACACAGCTCAGTACAGGATGGGAACACAGAACACTGATCAGTACAGGATGGGGACACAGATCACTGATCAGTACAGGATGGGAACACGGGACCCTGATCAGTACAGGACGGGAACACAGAACTCTGATCGGTAAGGCACGGGAAGACAGAACACTGAACGGTACGGTACGGGAACACGAAACACGGAATCCTGATCCATACAATACGGGGACACAGATCACTGATCAGTAAGGCACGAGAATACAGAACACTGATCAGTACAGGATGGGAACATGGAACACTGATCGGTATGGTACGGGAACACGGATCCCTTATCAGTACAGGACGGTAACAGGGAAAACTGTTCGGTACAGGACGGGAACACGGAACACTGATCAGTAAGGTACGGGAACACAGAACACTGATCGGTACGGCACAGGAACAGTGAACATTGATCAGTAAGGCATGGGAACACAGAACACAGATCAGTAAGGCATGAGAATACAGAACACTGATCAGTAAAGGACGGGAACACGGAACACTGATCGGTACAACACGGGAACATGGAACCCTTATCAGTACAGGACGGTAACAGGGAAAACTGATCGGTACAGGACGGGAACACGGAACACTGATCAATAAGGTACGGGAAAACGGAACCCTAATCAGTACAGGATGGTAACAGGGAAAACTGATTGGTACAGGACGGGACACAGACCACTGATCGGTACGGCACGGGAACACGGAACCCTGATCGGTACAGGACGGGAACACGGAACCCTGATCGGTACAGGACAGGGACAGGGAACATCGATCAGTAAGGCATGGGAACACAGAACCCTGATCCGTACAGGACGGGAACACAGAACGCTGATCGGTACAGGACGGGATCACAAACCATCGATCGGTGTGGCACGGGAACATGGAACGTCATTTGATACGACATGGGAAAAACGGAACCCTAATCAGTACAGGAAGGGAACACAGAACCCTGATCAGTACAGGGCGGGAACACGGGACCCTGATCAGTACAGGACGGGAACATGGAAAACTGGTCGGTATAGGACGGGAACACAGAACACTGATCGGTACAGGATGGGAACACAGATCACTGATCAGTACAGGACGGGAACACGGTACAATGATCGGTAAGGCACGGGAATACAGAGCATCAATTGGTACAGCACGGGAACACGAAACACGGAACCCTGATCAGTACAGGACAGAAACACGGGACTCTGATCAGTACAGGACGGGAACACAGAACTCTGATCAGTAAGGCACGGGAAGACAGAACACTGATCGGTACGGTACGGGAACACTAAACACGGAATCCTGATCCATACAATACGGGGACACAGATCACTGATCAGTAAAGCACAAGAATACAGAACACTGATCAGTACAGGATGGGAACACGGAACACTGATCGGTATGGCACAGGAACACGGAACACTGATCGGTATGGCACGGGAACAGGGAACCCTTATTAGTACAGGACGGTAACAGGGAAAACTGATCGGTACAGGACGGGAACACGGAACAATGATCGGTACAATCAGTGTTCTGCATTCCTGTCCTGTACCGATCAGTAAGGCATGGGAACACGGAACCCTGATCCGTACAGGACAGGAACACGGATCACTGATCGGTACAGGACGGGAACATGGAACACTGATCGGTACAGGACAGGAACACAGATCACTGATCGGTACAGGACGGGAACACAGAACACTGATCGGTACGAGATGGGAACACGGAACACTGATCGATACAGAACGGGACACAGATCACTGATCAGTACAGGGCAGGAACACAGAACACTGATCAGTAAGGCACGGAAACACGAAACACGGAATCCAGATCCGTACAGGACGGGGACACGGAACACTGATCCGCACAATACGGGGACACAGGACACTGATCGTATCAGGTCGGGAACACAGAACACTGATCAGTACAGGACGGGAACACAGAACACTGATCGGTACAGGACGGGAACACAGAACACTGATCGATTACAGGACGGCAACACAGAACACTGATCGGTACAGGACGGGAACACGGAACCCTTATCAGTACAGGACGGTAACAGGGAAAACTAATCGGTACAGAACGGGAACACGGAACACTGATCGATACAGGACGGGAACACAGAACACTGATCGGTACAGGACGGGAACACAGAACACTGATCGATACAGGATGGGAACACAGAACACTGATCAGTACAGGACGGGAACACTGAACCCTGATCCGTACAGGACGGGAACACAGAACACTGATCAGTACAGGATGGGAACACAGAACACTGATCCGTACAGGACGGGAACACAGAACACTGATCAGTACAGGATGGGAACACAGAACACTGATCAGTACAGGACGGGAACACAGAACACTGATCGGTACAGGACGGGAACACAGAACACTGATCGATACAGGACGGCAACACAGAACACTGATCGGTACAGGACGGGAACACGGAACCCTTATCAGTACAGGACGGTAACAGGGAAAACTAATCGGTACAGAACGGGAACACGGAACACTGATCGATACAGGACGGGAACACAGAACACTGATCGATACAGGACGGCAACACAGAACACTGATCGGTACAGGACGGGAACACGGAACCCTTATCAGTACAGGACGGTAACAGGGAAAACTAATCGGTACAGAACGGGAACACGGAACACTGATCGATACAGGACGGGAACACAGAACACTGATCGGTACAGGACGGGAACACAGAACACTGATCGATACAGGACGGGATCCAAACCATCGATCGGTGTGGCACGGGAACATGAAACATCATTTGATACGACCCATGAACACGGAACCCTGATCAGTACAGGACGGGAACACAGAACAGTGATCAGTACAGGAAGGGAACACAGAACACTGATCGGTAAGGCACGGGAACACAGAACACTGATCGGTAAGGCACGGGAACACGGAACACTGATCGGTACAGGACGGGAACACATAACACTGATCAGTACAGGACAGGAACACGGAACCCTGATCGGTAAGGCACGGGAACACGGAACACTGATCGGTAAGGCACGGGAAAACGGAACACTGATCAGTACAGGACGGGTACACGAAACACTGATCGGTACAGGACGGGAACACAGAACACTGATCAGTATAGGACGGGAACACAGAACACTGACCGGTGCTGTACGGGAACACGGAACACTGATCTGTAAGGCACAGGAAAACGGAACACTGATCAGTACAGGACGGGTACACAAATCACTGATCGGTACAGGACGGGAACACAGAACACTGACCGGTGCTGTACGGGAACACGGAACACTAATCGTTACAGAACGGGACACGGAACGCCGATCAGTACAGCACGGGAACACGGAATCCTGACCCGTACAATACCGGGACAGAGATCATTGATCAACAAGGCACGGGAACACAGAACACTGATCAGTTCAGGACGGGAACACAGAACACTGATCGGTACAGTACAGCACAGGAACAGGGAACATCGATCAGTAAGGCATGGGAACACAGAACCCTGATCCGTACAGGACGGGAACACGGAATACTGATCGGTACAGGACAGGAACACAGAACACTGATCAGTACAGGATGGGAACACAGAACACTGATCAGTACAGGACGGGAACACTGAACCCTGATCCGTACAGGACGGGAACACAGAACACTGATCAGTACAGGATGGGAACACAGAACACTGATCAGTACAGGACGGGAACACTGAACCCTGATCCGTACAGGACGGGAACACAGAACACTGATCAGTACAGGATGGGAACACAGAACACTGATCAGTACAGGACGGGAACACTGAACCCTGATCCGTACAGGACGGGAACACAGAACACTGATCAGTACAGGATGGGAACACAGAACACTGATCCGTACAGGACGGGAACACAGAACACTGATCAGTACAGGATGGGAACACAGAACACTGATCGGTACAGCACAGGAACAGGGAACATTAATCAGTAAGGCATTGGAACACAGAACCCTGATCCGTACAGGACGGAAACATGGAACGCTGATCGGTACAGGACGGGATCACAAACCATCGATCGGTGTGGCACGGGAACATGGAACATCATTTGATACGACACGGGAACACGGAACCCTAATCAGTACAGGACGGGAACACAGAACACAGCTCAGTACTGGACAGTAACACAGAACACTGATCGGTAAGGCACGGGAACACGGAACACTGATCTGTACAGGATGGGAACACAGAACACTGACCGGTACTGTAAGGGAACACGGAACACTGATCGTTACAGAACAGGACACGGAACACCGATCGGTACAGCACGGGAACACAGAACACAGCTCAGTACAGCACAGGAACAAGGAACGCTGATCGGTAAGGCATGGGTACACAGAACACTGATTGGTACAGGACGGGAACACAAAACATGGATCGGTGATGGGAACATGGAACGTTGATCGGTACAGGACGGGAACACGGGACCCTGATCAGTACAGGACGGGAACATGGAAAACTGGTCGGTATAGGACGGGAACACAGAACACTGATCGGTACAGGATGGGAACACAGATCACTGATCAGTACAGGACGGGAACACGGTACAATGATCGGTAAGGCACGGGAATACAGAGCATCAATTGGTACAGCACGGGAACACGAAACACGGAACCCTGATCAGTACAGGACAGAAACACGGGACTCTGATCAGTACAGGACGGGAACACAGAACTCTGATCAGTAAGGCACGGGAAGACAGAACACTGATCGGTACGGTACGGGAACACGAAACACGGAATCCTGATCCATACAATACGGGGACACAGATCACTGATCAGTAAAGCACAAGAATACAGAACACTGATCAGTACAGGATGGGAACACGGAACACTGATCGGTATGGCACAGGAACACGGAACACTGATCGGTATGGCACGGGAACAGGGAACCCTTATTAGTACAGGACGGTAACAGGGAAAACTGATCGGTACAGGACGGGAACACGGAACAATGATCGGTACAATCAGTGTTCTGCATTCCTGTCCTGTACCGATCAGTAAGGCATGGGAACACGGAACCCTGATCCGTACAGGACAGGAACACGGATCACTGATCGGTACAGGACGGGAACATGGAACACTGATCGGTACAGGACAGGAACACAGATCACTGATCGGTACAGGACGGGAACACAGAACACTGATCGGTACGAGATGGGAACACGGAACACTGATCGATACAGAACGGGACACAGATCACTGATCAGTACAGGGCAGGAACACAGAACACTGATCAGTAAGGCACGGAAACACGAAACACGGAATCCAGATCCGTACAGGACGGGGACACGGAACACTGATCCGCACAATACGGGGACACAGGACACTGATCGTATCAGGTCGGGAACACAGAACACTGATCAGTACAGGACGGGAACACAGAACACTGATCGGTACAGGACGGGAACACAGAACACTGATCGATTACAGGACGGCAACACAGAACACTGATCGGTACAGGACGGGAACACGGAACCCTTATCAGTACAGGACGGTAACAGGGAAAACTAATCGGTACAGAACGGGAACACGGAACACTGATCGATACAGGACGGGAACACAGAACACTGATCGGTACAGGACGGGAACACAGAACACTGATCGATACAGGATGGGAACACAGAACACTGATCAGTACAGGACGGGAACACTGAACCCTGATCCGTACAGGACGGGAACACAGAACACTGATCAGTACAGGATGGGAACACAGAACACTGATCCGTACAGGACGGGAACACAGAACACTGATCAGTACAGGATGGGAACACAGAACACTGATCAGTACAGGACGGGAACACAGAACACTGATCGGTACAGGACGGGAACACAGAACACTGATCGATACAGGACGGCAACACAGAACACTGATCGGTACAGGACGGGAACACGGAACCCTTATCAGTACAGGACGGTAACAGGGAAAACTAATCGGTACAGAACGGGAACACGGAACACTGATCGATACAGGACGGGAACACAGAACACTGATCGGTACAGGACGGGAACACAGAACACTGATCGATACAGGACGGGATCCAAACCATCGATCGGTGTGGCACGGGAACATGAAACATCATTTGATACGACCCATGAACACGGAACCCTGATCAGTACAGGACGGGAACACAGAACAGTGATCAGTACAGGAAGGGAACACAGAACACTGATCGGTAAGGCACGGGAACACAGAACACTGATCGGTAAGGCACGGGAACACGGAACACTGATCGGTACAGGACGGGAACACATAACACTGATCAGTACAGGACAGGAACACGGAACCCTGATCGGTAAGGCACGGGAACACGGAACACTGATCGGTAAGGCACGGGAAAACGGAACACTGATCAGTACAGGACGGGTACACGAAACACTGATCGGTACAGGACGGGAACACAGAACACTGATCAGTATAGGACGGGAACACAGAACACTGACCGGTGCTGTACGGGAACACGGAACACTGATCTGTAAGGCACAGGAAAACGGAACACTGATCAGTACAGGACGGGTACACAAATCACTGATCGGTACAGGACGGGAACACAGAACACTGACCGGTGCTGTACGGGAACACGGAACACTAATCGTTACAGAACGGGACACGGAACGCCGATCAGTACAGCACGGGAACACGGAATCCTGACCCGTACAATACCGGGACAGAGATCATTGATCAACAAGGCACGGGAACACAGAACACTGATCAGTTCAGGACGGGAACACAGAACACTGATCGGTACAGTACAGCACAGGAACAGGGAACATCGATCAGTAAGGCATGGGAACACAGAACCCTGATCCGTACAGGACGGGAACACGGAATACTGATCGGTACAGGACAGGAACACAGAACACTGATCAGTACAGGATGGGAACACAGAACACTGATCAGTACAGGACGGGAACACTGAACCCTGATCCGTACAGGACGGGAACACAGAACACTGATCAGTACAGGATGGGAACACAGAACACTGATCAGTACAGGACGGGAACACTGAACCCTGATCCGTACAGGACGGGAACACAGAACACTGATCAGTACAGGATGGGAACACAGAACACTGATCAGTACAGGACGGGAACACTGAACCCTGATCCGTACAGGACGGGAACACAGAACACTGATCAGTACAGGATGGGAACACAGAACACTGATCCGTACAGGACGGGAACACAGAACACTGATCAGTACAGGATGGGAACACAGAACACTGATCGGTACAGCACAGGAACAGGGAACATTAATCAGTAAGGCATTGGAACACAGAACCCTGATCCGTACAGGACGGAAACATGGAACGCTGATCGGTACAGGACGGGATCACAAACCATCGATCGGTGTGGCACGGGAACATGGAACATCATTTGATACGACACGGGAACACGGAACCCTAATCAGTACAGGACGGGAACACAGAACACAGCTCAGTACTGGACAGTAACACAGAACACTGATCGGTAAGGCACGGGAACACGGAACACTGATCTGTACAGGATGGGAACACAGAACACTGACCGGTACTGTAAGGGAACACGGAACACTGATCGTTACAGAACAGGACACGGAACACCGATCGGTACAGCACGGGAACACAGAACACAGCTCAGTACAGCACAGGAACAAGGAACGCTGATCGGTAAGGCATGGGTACACAGAACACTGATTGGTACAGGACGGGAACACAAAACATGGATCGGTGATGGGAACATGGAACGTTGATCGGTACAGGACGGGAACAGGGAACACTGATCGGTACAGCATGGGAACACGGACCATTGATTAGTACGAGATGGGAACATGGAACACTGATCGATACAGAACGGGACACAGATCACTGATCAGTACAGGACGGGTGCATGAAACACTGATCGGTTCAAGACGGGAACACAGAACACTGATCGGTACGGCACAGGAACAGGGAACACTGTTCGGTACAGGACAGGACATGGAACACTGATCGGTACAGGACGGGAAAACGGAACACTGATCAGTACTGGAAGGGAACATAGATCACTGATCAGTACAGGACGGGAACACGGAACACTGATCGGTACGGCACGGGAAGACGGAACACTGATCGGTACTGTTAGGGAACACGGAACACTGATCGTTACAGAACAGGACACGGAACACCGATCGGTACAGCACGGGAACACAGAACACAGCTCAGTACAGCACAGGAACAAGGAACGCTGATCGGTAAGGCATGGGTACACAGAACACTGATTGGTACAGGACGGGAACACAAAACATGGATCGGTGATGGGAACATGGAACGCTGATCGGTACAGGACGGGAACAGGGAACACTGATCCGTACACGACGTCATCACAAAACATCGATCGGTGTGGCACGGGAACATGGAACATCAATTGATACGACACGAGAACACGGAACCCTAATCAGTACAGGACGGGAACACAGAACACTGATCAGTACAGGACGGGAACACGGGACCCTGATCAGTACAGGACGGGAACACAGAACACTGATCAGTACAGGACAGGAACACGGGACCCTGATCAGTACAGGACGAGAACACGGAACACTGATCGGTACAGCACGGGAACACGGACCATTGATTAGTACGAGATGGGAACATGGAACACTGATCGATACAGAACGGGACACAGATCACTGATCAGTACAGGACGGGTACATGAAACACTGATCGGTTCAAGACGGGAACACAGAACACTGATCGGTACGGCACAGGAACAGGGAACATCGATCAGTAAGGCATGGGAACACAGAACACTGATCCGTACAGAACGGGAACACGGAACACTGATCAGTACAGGACGGGAACACGGAACACTGATCGGTACAGGACGGGAACACGGAATACTGATCGGTACAGGACGGGAACACGGAACACTGATCGGTACAGGACGGGAACACGGAACACTGATCGGTTCAAGACGGGAACACAGAACACTGATCGGTACGGCACAGGAACAGGGAACATCGATCAGTAAGGCATGGGAACACAGAACACTGATCCGTACAGAACGGGAACACAGAACACTGATTGGTACAGGACGGGTACATGAAACACTGATCGGTTCAAGACGGGAACACAGAACACTGATCGGTACGGCACAGGAACAGGGAACATCGATCAGTAAGGCATGGGAACACAGAACACTGATCCGTACAGAACGGGAACACAGAACACCGATCGGTACAGCACGGGAACACAGAACACAGCTCAGTACAGCACAGGAACAAGGAACGCTGATCGGTAAGGCATGGGTACACAGAACACTGATTGGTACAGGACGGGAACACAAAACATGGATCGGTGATGGGAACATGGAACGTTGATCGGTACAGGACGGGAACACGGGACCCTGATCAGTACAGGACGGGAACATGGAAAACTGGTCGGTATAGGACGGGAACACAGAACACTGATCGGTACAGGATGGGAACACAGATCACTGATCAGTACAGGACGGGAACACGGTACAATGATCGGTAAGGCACGGGAATACAGAGCATCAATTGGTACAGCACGGGAACACGAAACACGGAACCCTGATCAGTACAGGACAGAAACACGGGACTCTGATCAGTACAGGACGGGAACACAGAACTCTGATCAGTAAGGCACGGGAAGACAGAACACTGATCGGTACGGTACGGGAACACGAAACACGGAATCCTGATCCATACAATACGGGGACACAGATCACTGATCAGTAAAGCACAAGAATACAGAACACTGATCAGTACAGGATGGGAACACGGAACACTGATCGGTATGGCACAGGAACACGGAACACTGATCGGTATGGCACGGGAACAGGGAACCCTTATTAGTACAGGACGGTAACAGGGAAAACTGATCGGTACAGGACGGGAACACGGAACAATGATCGGTACAATCAGTGTTCTGCATTCCTGTCCTGTACCGATCAGTAAGGCATGGGAACACGGAACCCTGATCCGTACAGGACAGGAACACGGATCACTGATCGGTACAGGACGGGAACATGGAACACTGATCGGTACAGGACAGGAACACAGATCACTGATCGGTACAGGACGGGAACACAGAACACTGATCGGTACGAGATGGGAACACGGAACACTGATCGATACAGAACGGGACACAGATCACTGATCAGTACAGGGCAGGAACACAGAACACTGATCAGTAAGGCACGGAAACACGAAACACGGAATCCAGATCCGTACAGGACGGGGACACGGAACACTGATCCGCACAATACGGGGACACAGGACACTGATCGTATCAGGTCGGGAACACAGAACACTGATCAGTACAGGACGGGAACACAGAACACTGATCGGTACAGGACGGGAACACAGAACACTGATCGATTACAGGACGGCAACACAGAACACTGATCGGTACAGGACGGGAACACGGAACCCTTATCAGTACAGGACGGTAACAGGGAAAACTAATCGGTACAGAACGGGAACACGGAACACTGATCGATACAGGACGGGAACACAGAACACTGATCGGTACAGGACGGGAACACAGAACACTGATCGATACAGGATGGGAACACAGAACACTGATCAGTACAGGACGGGAACACTGAACCCTGATCCGTACAGGACGGGAACACAGAACACTGATCAGTACAGGATGGGAACACAGAACACTGATCCGTACAGGACGGGAACACAGAACACTGATCAGTACAGGATGGGAACACAGAACACTGATCAGTACAGGACGGGAACACAGAACACTGATCGGTACAGGACGGGAACACAGAACACTGATCGATACAGGACGGCAACACAGAACACTGATCGGTACAGGACGGGAACACGGAACCCTTATCAGTACAGGACGGTAACAGGGAAAACTAATCGGTACAGAACGGGAACACGGAACACTGATCGATACAGGACGGGAACACAGAACACTGATCGGTACAGGACGGGAACACAGAACACTGATCGATACAGGACGGGATCCAAACCATCGATCGGTGTGGCACGGGAACATGAAACATCATTTGATACGACCCATGAACACGGAACCCTGATCAGTACAGGACGGGAACACAGAACAGTGATCAGTACAGGAAGGGAACACAGAACACTGATCGGTAAGGCACGGGAACACAGAACACTGATCGGTAAGGCACGGGAACACGGAACACTGATCGGTACAGGACGGGAACACATAACACTGATCAGTACAGGACAGGAACACGGAACCCTGATCGGTAAGGCACGGGAACACGGAACACTGATCGGTAAGGCACGGGAAAACGGAACACTGATCAGTACAGGACGGGTACACGAAACACTGATCGGTACAGGACGGGAACACAGAACACTGATCAGTATAGGACGGGAACACAGAACACTGACCGGTGCTGTACGGGAACACGGAACACTGATCTGTAAGGCACAGGAAAACGGAACACTGATCAGTACAGGACGGGTACACAAATCACTGATCGGTACAGGACGGGAACACAGAACACTGACCGGTGCTGTACGGGAACACGGAACAAAAATCGTTACAGAACGGGACACGGAACGCCGATCAGTACAGCACGGGAACACGGAATCCTGACCCGTACAATACCGGGACAGAGATCATTGATCAACAAGGCACGGGAACACAGAACACTGATCAGTTCAGGACGGGAACACAGAACACTGATCGGTACAGTACAGCACAGGAACAGGGAACATCGATCAGTAAGGCATGGGAACACAGAACCCTGATCCGTACAGGACGGGAACACGGAATACTGATCGGTACAGGACAGGAACACAGAACACTGATCAGTACAGGATGGGAACACAGAACACTGATCAGTACAGGACGGGAACACTGAACCCTGATCCGTACAGGACGGGAACACAGAACACTGATCAGTACAGGATGGGAACACAGAACACTGATCAGTACAGGACGGGAACACTGAACCCTGATCCGTACAGGACGGGAACACAGAACACTGATCAGTACAGGATGGGAACACAGAACACTGATCAGTACAGGACGGGAACACTGAACCCTGATCCGTACAGGACGGGAACACAGAACACTGATCAGTACAGGATGGGAACACAGAACACTGATCCGTACAGGACGGGAACACAGAACACTGATCAGTACAGGATGGGAACACAGAACACTGATCGGTACAGCACAGGAACAGGGAACATTAATCAGTAAGGCATTGGAACACAGAACCCTGATCCGTACAGGACGGAAACATGGAACGCTGATCGGTACAGGACGGGATCACAAACCATCGATCGGTGTGGCACGGGAACATGGAACATCATTTGATACGACACGGGAACACGGAACCCTAATCAGTACAGGACGGGAACACAGAACACAGCTCAGTACTGGACAGTAACACAGAACACTGATCGGTAAGGCACGGGAACACGGAACACTGATCTGTACAGGATGGGAACACAGAACACTGACCGGTACTGTAAGGGAACACGGAACACTGATCGTTACAGAACAGGACACGGAACACCGATCGGTACAGCACGGGAACACAGAACACAGCTCAGTACAGCACAGGAACAAGGAACGCTGATCGGTAAGGCATGGGTACACAGAACACTGATTGGTACAGGACGGGAACACAAAACATGGATCGGTGATGGGAACATGGAACGTTGATCGGTACAGGACGGGAACAGGGAACACTGATCGGTACAGCATGGGAACACGGACCATTGATTAGTACGAGATGGGAACATGGAACACTGATCGATACAGAACGGGACACAGATCACTGATCAGTACAGGACGGGTGCATGAAACACTGATCGGTTCAAGACGGGAACACAGAACACTGATCGGTACGGCACAGGAACAGGGAACACTGTTCGGTACAGGACAGGACATGGAACACTGATCGGTACAGGACGGGAAAACGGAACACTGATCAGTACTGGAAGGGAACATAGATCACTGATCAGTACAGGACGGGAACACGGAACACTGATCGGTACGGCACGGGAAGACGGAACACTGATCGGTACTGTTAGGGAACACGGAACACTGATCGTTACAGAACAGGACACGGAACACCGATCGGTACAGCACGGGAACACAGAACACAGCTCAGTACAGCACAGGAACAAGGAACGCTGATCGGTAAGGCATGGGTACACAGAACACTGATTGGTACAGGACGGGAACACAAAACATGGATCGGTGATGGGAACATGGAACGCTGATCGGTACAGGACGGGAACAGGGAACACTGATCCGTACACGACGTCATCACAAAACATCGATCGGTGTGGCACGGGAACATGGAACATCAATTGATACGACACGAGAACACGGAACCCTAATCAGTACAGGACGGGAACACAGAACACTGATCAGTACAGGACGGGAACACGGGACCCTGATCAGTACAGGACGGGAACACAGAACACTGATCAGTACAGGACAGGAACACGGGACCCTGATCAGTACAGGACGAGAACACGGAACACTGATCGGTACAGCACGGGAACACGGACCATTGATTAGTACGAGATGGGAACATGGAACACTGATCGATACAGAACGGGACACAGATCACTGATCAGTACAGGACGGGTACATGAAACACTGATCGGTTCAAGACGGGAACACAGAACACTGATCGGTACGGCACAGGAACAGGGAACATCGATCAGTAAGGCATGGGAACACAGAACACTGATCCGTACAGAACGGGAACACGGAACACTGATCAGTACAGGACGGGAACACGGAACACTGATCGGTACAGGACGGGAACACGGAATACTGATCGGTACAGGACGGGAACACGGAACACTGATCGGTACAGGACGGGAACACGGAACACTGATCGGTTCAAGACGGGAACACAGAACACTGATCGGTACGGCACAGGAACAGGGAACATCGATCAGTAAGGCATGGGAACACAGAACACTGATCCGTACAGAACGGGAACACAGAACACTGATTGGTACAGGACGGGTACATGAAACACTGATCGGTTCAAGACGGGAACACAGAACACTGATCGGTACGGCACAGGAACAGGGAACATCGATCAGTAAGGCATGGGAACACAGAACACTGATCCGTACAGAACGGGAACACAGAACACTGATCGGTACAGGACGGGAACACGGAACACTGATCGGTACAGGACGGGAACACGGAATACTGATCGGTACAGGACGGGAACACGGAACACTGATCGGTACAGGACGGGAACACGGAACACTGATCGGTAAGGCACGGGAACACGGAACACTGATCAGTACGAGCTGAGAACACGGAACACTGATCGATACAGAACGGGACACAGTTCACTGATCAGTACAGGACAGGAACACGGTACACTGATCAGTAAGGCATGGGAACACGGAATACTGATCGGTACAGGACGGGATCACAAACCATCGATCGGTGTGGCACGGGAACATGGAACGTCATTTGATACGACACGGGAACACGGAACCCTAATCAGTACAGGACGGGAACACAGAACACAGCTCAGTACTGGACAGTAACACAGAACACTGATCGGTAAGGCACGGGAACACGGAACACTGATCTGTACAGGATGGGAACACAGAACACTGATCAGTACAGGACGGGAACACGGAACCCTAATCAGTACAGGACGGGAACACAGAACACAGCTCAGTACTGGACAGTAACACAGAACACTGAACGGTAAGGCACGGGAACACGGAACACTGATCTGTACAGGATGGGAACACAGAACACTGATCAGTACAGGACGGGAACACGGAACCCTAATCAGTACAGGACGGGAACACAGAACACAGCTCAGTACTGGACAGTAACACAGAACACTGATCGGTAAGGCACGGGAACACGGAACACTGATCTGTACAGGATGGGAACACAGAACACTGATCAGTACAGGACGGGAACACGGTACAATGATCGGTAAGGCACGGGAATACAGAGCATCAATTGGTACAGCACGGGAACACGAAACACGGAACCCTGATCAGTACAGGACAGAAACACGGGACTCTGATCAGTACAGGACGGGAACACAGAACTCTGATCAGTAAGGCACGGGAAGACAGAACACTGATCGGTACGGTACGGGAACACGAAACACGGAATCCTGATCCATACAATACGGGGACACAGATCACTGATCAGTAAAGCACAAGAATACAGAACACTGATCAGTACAGGATGGGAACACGGAACACTGATCGGTATGGCACAGGAACACGGAACACTGATCGGTATGGCACGGGAACAGGGAACCCTTATTAGTCAGGACGGTAACAGGGAAAACTGATCGGTACAGGACGGGAACACGGAACAATGATCGGTACAATCAGTGTTCTGCATTCCTGTCCTGTACCGATCAGTAAGGCATGGGAACACGGAACCCTGATCCGTACAGGACAGGAACACGGATCACTGATCGGTACAGGACGGGAACATGGAACACTGATCGGTACAGGACAGGAACACAGATCACTGATCGGTACAGGACGGGAACACAGAACACTGATCGGTACGAGATGGGAACACGGAACACTGATCGATACAGAACGGGACACAGATCACTGATCAGTACAGGGCAGGAACACAGAACACTGATCAGTAAGGCACGGAAACACGAAACACGGAATCCAGATCCGTACAGGACGGGGACACGGAACACTGATCCGCACAATACGGGGACACAGGACACTGATCGTATCAGGTCGGGAACACAGAACACTGATCAGTACAGGACGGGAACACAGAACACTGATCGGTACAGGACGGGAACACAGAACACTGATCGATTACAGGACGGCAACACAGAACACTGATCGGTACAGGACGGGAACACGGAACCCTTATCAGTACAGGACGGTAACAGGGAAAACTAATCGGTACAGAACGGGAACACGGAACACTGATCGATACAGGACGGGAACACAGAACACTGATCGGTACAGGACGGGAACACAGAACACTGATCGATACAGGATGGGAACACAGAACACTGATCAGTACAGGACGGGAACACTGAACCCTGATCCGTACAGGACGGGAACACAGAACACTGATCAGTACAGGATGGGAACACAGAACACTGATCCGTACAGGACGGGAACACAGAACACTGATCAGTACAGGATGGGAACACAGAACACTGATCAGTACAGGACGGGAACACAGAACACTGATCGGTACAGGAAGGGAACACAGAACACTGATCGATACAGGACGGCAACACAGAACACTGATCGGTACAGGACGGGAACACGGAACCCTTATCAGTACAGGACGGTAACAGGGAAAACTAATCGGTACAGAACGGGAACACGGAACACTGATCGATACAGGACGGGAACACAGAACACTGATCGGTACAGGACGGGAACACAGAACACTGATCGATACAGGACGGGATCCAAACCATCGATCGGTGTGGCACGGGAACATGAAACATCATTTGATACGACCCATGAACACGGAACCCTGATCAGTACAGGACGGGAACACAGAACAGTGATCAGTACAGGAAGGGAACACAGAACACTGATCGGTAAGGCACGGGAACACAGAACACTGATCGGTAAGGCACGGGAACACGGAACACTGATCGGTACAGGACGGGAACACATAACACTGATCAGTACAGGACAGGAACACGGAACCCTGATCGGTAAGGCACGGGAACACGGAACACTGATCGGTAAGGCACGGGAAAACGGAACACTGATCAGTACAGGACGGGTACACGAAACACTGATCGGTACAGGACGGGAACACAGAACACTGATCAGTATAGGACGGGAACACAGAACACTGACCGGTGCTGTACGGGAACACGGAACACTGATCTGTAAGGCACAGGAAAACGGAACACTGATCAGTACAGGACGGGTACACAAATCACTGATCGGTACAGGACGGGAACACAGAACACTGACCGGTGCTGTACGGGAACACGGAACACTAATCGTTACAGAACGGGACACGGAACGCCGATCAGTACAGCACGGGAACACGGAATCCTGACCCGTACAATACCGGGACAGAGATCATTGATCAATAAGGCACGGGAACACAGAACACTGATCAGTTCAGGACGGGAACACAGAACACTGATCGGTACAGTACAGCACAGGAACAGGGAACATCGATCAGTAAGGCATGGGAACACAGAACCCTGATCCGTACAGGACGGGAACACGGAATACTGATCGGTACAGGACAGGAACACAGAACACTGATCAGTACAGGATGGGAACACAGAACACTGATCAGTACAGGACGGGAACACTGAACGCTGATCCGTACAGGACGGGAACACAGAACACTGATCAGTACAGGATGGGAACACAGAACACTGATCAGTACAGGACGGGAACACTGAACCCTGATCCGTACAGGACGGGAACACAGAACACTGATCAGTACAGGATGGGAACACAGAACACTGATCAGTACAGGACGGGAACACTGAACCCTGATCCGTACAGGACGGGAACACAGAACACTGATCAGTACAGGATGGGAACACAGAACACTGATCCGTACAGGACGGGAACACAGAACACTGATCAGTACAGGATGGGAACACAGAACACTGATCGGTACAGCACAGGAACAGGGAACATTAATCAGTAAGGCATTGGAACACAGAACCCTGATCCGTACAGGACGGAAACATGGAACGCTGATCGGTACAGGACGGGATCACAAACCATCGATCGGTGTGGCACGGGAACATGGAACATCATTTGATACGACACGGGAACACGGAACCCTAATCAGTACAGGACGGGAACACAGAACACAGCTCAGTACTGGACAGTAACACAGAACACTGATCGGTAAGGCACGGGAACACGGAACACTGATCTGTACAGGATGGGAACACAGAACACTGACCGGTACTGTAAGGGAACACGGAACACTGATCGTTACAGAACAGGACACGGAACACCGATCGGTACAGCACGGGAACACAGAACACAGCTCAGTACAGCACAGGAACAAGGAACGCTGATCGGTAAGGCATGGGTACACAGAACACTGATTGGTACAGGACGGGAACACAAAACATGGATCGGTGATGGGAACATGGAACGTTGATCGGTACAGGACGGGAACAGGGAACACTGATCGGTACAGCATGGGAACACGGACCATTGATTAGTACGAGATGGGAACATGGAACACTGATCGATACAGAACGGGACACAGATCACTGATCAGTACAGGACGGGTACATGAAACACTGATCGGTTCAAGACGGGAACACAGAACACTGATCGGTACGGCACAGGAACAGGGAACACTGTTCGGTACAGGACAGGACATGGAACACTGATCGGTACAGGACGGGAAAACGGAACACTGATCAGTACTGGAAGGGAACATAGATCACTGATCAGTACAGGACGGGAACACGGAACACTGATCGGTACGGCACGGGAAGACGGAACACTGATCGGTACTGTTAGGGAACACGGAACACTGATCGTTACAGAACAGGACACGGAACACCGATCGGTACAGCACGGGAACACAGAACACAGCTCAGTACAGCACAGGAACAAGGAACGCTGATCGGTAAGGCATGGGTACACAGAACACTGATTGGTACAGGACGGGAACACAAAACATGGATCGGTGATGGGAACATGGAACGCTGATCGGTACAGGACGGGAACAGGGAACACTGATCCGTACACGACGTCATCACAAAACATCGATCGGTGTGGCACGGGAACATGGAACATCAATTGATACGACACGAGAACACGGAACCCTAATCAGTACAGGACGGGAACACAGAACACTGATCAGTACAGGACGGGAACACGGGACCCTGATCAGTACAGGACGGGAACACAGAACACTGATCAGTACAGGACAGGAACACGGGACCCTGATCAGTACAGGACGAGAACACGGAACACTGATCGGTACAGCACGGGAACACGGACCATTGATTAGTACGAGATGGGAACATGGAACACTGATCGATACAGAACGGGACACAGATCACTGATCAGTACAGGACGGGTACATGAAACACTGATCGGTTCAAGACGGGAACACAGAACACTGATCGGTACGGCACAGGAACAGGGAACATCGATCAGTAAGGCATGGGAACACAGAACACTGATCCGTACAGAACGGGAACACGGAACACTGATCAGTACAGGACGGGAACACAGAACACTGATCGGTACAGGACGGGAACACGGAATACTGATCGATACAGGACGGGAACACAGAACACTGATCGGTACAGGACGGGAACACGGAACACTGATCGGTACAGGACGGGAACACGGAATACTGATCGGTACAGGACGGGAACACGGAACACTGATCGGTACAGGACGGGAACACGGAACACTGATCGGTTCAAGACGGGAACACAGAACACTGATCGGTACGGCACAGGAACAGGGAACATCGATCAGTAAGGCATGGGAACACAGAACACTGATCCGTACAGAACGGGAACACAGAACACTGATCAGTAAGGCACGGAAACACGAAACACGGAATCCAGATCCGTACAGGACGGGGACACGGAACACTGATCCGCACAATACGGGGACACAGGACACTGATCGTATCAGGTCGGGAACACAGAACACTGATCAGTACAGGACGGGAACACAGAACACTGATCGGTACAGGACGGGAACACAGAACACTGATCGATTACAGGACGGGAACACGGAATACTGATCGGTACAGGACGGGAACACGGAACACTGATCGGTACAGGACGGGAACACGGAACACTGATCGGTAAGGCACGGGAACACGGAACACTGATCAGTACGAGCTGAGAACACGGAACACTGATCAATACAGAACGGGACACAGTTCACTGATCAGTACAGGACAGGAACACGGTACACTGATCAGTAAGGCATGGGAACACGGAATACTGATCGGTACAGGACGGGAACACGGAACCCTAATCAGTACAGGACGGGAACACAGAACACAGCTCAGTACTGGACAGTAACACAGAACACTGATCGGTAAGGCACGGGAACACGGAACACTGATCTGTACAGGATGGGAACACAGAACACTGATCAGTACAGGACGGGAACACGGAACCCTAATCAGTACAGGACGGGAACACAGAACACAGCTCAGTACTGGACAGTAACACAGAACACTGATCGGTAAGGCACGGGAACACGGAACACTGATCTGTACAGGATGGGAACTCAGAACACTGACCGGTACTGTAAGGGAACACGGAACACTGATCGTTACAGAACAGGACACGGAACACCGATCGGTACAGCACGGGAACACAGAACACAGCTCAGTACAGCACAGGAACAAGGAACGCTGATCGGTAAGGCATGGGTACACAGAACACTGATTGGTACAGGACGGGAACACAAAACATGGATCGGTGATGGGAACATGGAACGCTGATCGGTACAGGACGGGAACAGGGAACACTGATCGGTACAGCATGGGAACACGGACCATTGATTAGTACGAGATGGGAACATGGAACACTGATCGATACAGAACGGGACACAGATCACTGATCAGTACAGGACGGGTACATGAAACACTGATCGGTTCAAGACGGGAACACAGAACACTGATCGGTACGGCACAGGAACAGGGAACATCGATCAGTAAGGCATGGGAACACAGAACACTGATCGGTACAGGACGGGAACACAGAACACTGATCGGTACAGGACGGGAACACGGAACACTGATCGGTACGGCACGGGAACACGGAACACTGTTCGGTACAGGACAGGACATGGAACACTGATCGGTACAGGACGGGAAAACGGAACACTGATCAGTACTGGAAGGGAACATAGATCACTGATCAGTACAGGACGGGAACACGGAACACTGATCGGTACGGCACAGGAAGACGGAACACTGATCGGTACTGTTAGGGAACACGGAACACTGATCGTTACAGAACAGGACACGGAACACCGATCGGTACAGCACGGGAACACAGAACACAGCTCAGTACAGCACAGGAACAAGGAACGCTGATCGGTAAGGCATGGGTACACAGAACACTGATTGGTACAGGACGGGAACACAAAACATGGATCGGTGATGGGAACATGGAACGTTGATCGGTACAGGACGGGAACAGGGAACACTGATCGGTACAGCATGGGAACACGGACCATTGATTAGTACGAGATGGGAACATGGAACACTGATCGATACAGAACGGGACACAGATCACTGATCAGTACAGGACGGGTGCATGAAACACTGATCGGTTCAAGACGGGAACACAGAACACTGATCGTTACAGAACAGGACACGGAACACCGATCGGTACAGCACGGGAACACAGAACACAGCTCAGTACAGCACAGGAACAAGGAACGCTGATCGGTAAGGCATGGGTACACAGAACACTGATTGGTACAGGACGGGAACACAAAACATGGATCGGTGATGGGAACATGGAACGCTGATCGGTACAGGACGGGAACAGGGAACACTGATCCGTACACGACGTCATCACAAAACATCGATCGGTGTGGCACGGGAACATGGAACATCAATTGATACGACACGAGAACACGGAACCCTAATCAGTACAGGACGGGAACACAGAACACTGATCAGTACAGGACGGGAACACGGGACCCTGATCAGTACAGGACGGGAACACAGAACACTGATCAGTACAGGACAGGAACACGGGACCCTGATCAGTACAGGACGAGAACATGGAACACTGATCGGTACAGCACGGGAACACGGACCATTGATTAGTACGAGATGGGAACATGGAACACTGATCGATACAGAACGGGACACAGATCACTGATCAGTACAGGACGGGTACATGAAACACTGATCGGTTCAAGACGGGAACACAGAACACTGATCGGTACGGCACAGGAACAGGGAACATCGATCAGTAAGGCATGGGAACACAGAACACTGATCCGTACAGAACGGGAACACGGAACACTGATCAGTACAGGACGGGAACACAGAACACTGATCAGTACAGGACGGGAACACGGGACCCTGATCAGTACAGGACGGGAACACAGAACACTGATCAGTACAGGACAGGAACACGGGACCCTGATCAGTACAGGACGAGAACACGGAACACTGATCGGTACAGCACGGGAACACGGACCATTGATTAGTACGAGATGGGAACATGGAACACTGATCGATACAGAACGGGACACAGATCACTGATCAGTACAGGACGGGTGCATGAAACACTGATCGGTTCAAGACGGGAACACAGAACACTGATCGGTACGGCACAGGAACAGGGAACACTGTTCGGTACAGGACAGGACATGGAACACTGATCGGTACAGGACGGGAAAACGGAACACTGATCAGTACTGGAAGGGAACATAGATCACTGATCAGTACAGGACGGGAACACGGAACACTGATCGGTACGGCACGGGAAGACGGAACACTGATCGGTACTGTTAGGGAACACGGAACACTGATCGTTACAGAACAGGACACGGAACACCGATCGGTACAGCACGGGAACACAGAACACAGCTCAGTACAGCACAGGAACAAGGAACGCTGATCGGTAAGGCATGGGTACACAGAACACTGATTGGTACAGGACGGGAACACAAAACATGGATCGGTGATGGGAACATGGAACGCTGATCGGTACAGGACGGGAACAGGGAACACTGATCCGTACACGACGTCATCACAAAACATCGATCGGTGTGGCACGGGAACATGGAACATCAATTGATACGACACGAGAACACGGAACCCTAATCAGTACAGGACGGGAACACAGAACACTGATCAGTACAGGACGGGAACACGGGACCCTGATCAGTACAGGACGGGAACACAGAACACTGATCAGTACAGGACAGGAACACGGGACCCTGATCAGTACAGGACGAGAACATGGAACACTGATCGGTACAGCACGGGAACACGGACCATTGATTAGTACGAGATGGGAACATGGAACACTGATCGATACAGAACGGGACACAGATCACTGATCAGTACAGGACGGGTACATGAAACACTGATCGGTTCAAGACGGGAACACAGAACACTGATCGGTACGGCACAGGAACAGGGAACACTGTTCGGTACAGGACAGGACATGGAACACTGATCGGTACAGGACGGGAAAACGGAACACTGATCAGTACTGGAAGGGAACATAGATCACTGATCAGTACAGGACGGGAACACGGAACACTGATCGGTACGGCACGGGAAGACGGAACACTGATCGGTACTGTTAGGGAACACGGAACACTGATCGTTACAGAACAGGACACGGAACACCGATCGGTACAGCACGGGAACACAGAACACAGCTCAGTACAGCACAGGAACAAGGAACGCTGATCGGTAAGGCATGGGTACACAGAACACTGATTGGTACAGGACGGGAACACAAAACATGGATCGGTGATGGGAACATGGAACGCTGATCGGTACAGGACGGGAACAGGGAACACTGATCCGTACACGACGTCATCACAAAACATCGATCGGTGTGGCACGGGAACATGGAACATCAATTGATACGACACGAGAACACGGAACCCTAATCAGTACAGGACGGGAACACAGAACACTGATCAGTACAGGACGGGAACACGGGACCCTGATCAGTACAGGACGGGAACACAGAACACTGATCAGTACAGGACAGGAACACGGGACCCTGATCAGTACAGGACGAGAACATGGAACACTGATCGGTACAGCACGGGAACACGGACCATTGATTAGTACGAGATGGGAACATGGAACACTGATCGATACAGAACGGGACACAGATCACTGATCAGTACAGGACGGGTACATGAAACACTGATCGGTTCAAGACGGGAACACAGAACACTGATCGGTACGGCACAGGAACAGGGAACATCGATCAGTAAGGCATGGGAACACAGAACACTGATCCGTACAGAACGGGAACACGGAACACTGATCAGTACAGGACGGGAACACAGAACACTGATCGGTACAGGACGGGAACACGGAATACTGATCGATACAGGACGGGAACACAGAACACTGATCGGTACAGGACGGGAACACGGAACACTGATCGGTACAGGACGGGAACACGGAATACTGATCGGTACAGGACGGGAACACGGAACACTGATCGGTACAGGACGGGAACACGGAACACTGATCGGTTCAAGACGGGAACACAGAACACTGATCGGTACGGCACAGGAACAGGGAACATCGATCAGTAAGGCATGGGAACACAGAACACTGATCCGTACAGAACGGGAACACAGAACACTGATTGGTACAGGACGGGTACATGAAACACTGATCGGTTCAAGACGGGAACACAGAACACTGATCGGTACGGCACAGGAACAGGGAACATCGATCAGTAAGGCATGGGAACACAGAACACTGATCCGTACAGAACGGGAACACAGAACACTGATCGGTACAGGACGGGAACACGGAACACTGATCGGTACAGGACGGGAACACGGAATACTGATCGGTACAGGACGGGAACACGGAACACTGATCGGTACAGGACGGGAACACGGAACACTGATCGGTAAGGCACGGGAACACGGAACACTGATCAGTACGAGCTGAGAACACGGAACACTGATCGATACAGAACGGGACACAGTTCACTGATCAGTACAGGACAGGAACACGGTACACTGATCAGTAAGGCATGGGAACACGGAATACTGATCGGTACAGGACGGGATCACAAACCATCGATCGGTGTGGCACGGGAACATGGAACGTCATTTGATACGACACGGGAACACGGAACCCTAATCAGTACAGGACGGGAACACAGAACACAGCTCAGTACTGGACAGTAACACAGAACACTGATCGGTAAGGCACGGGAACACGGAACACTGATCTGTACAGGATGGGAACACAGAACACTGATCAGTACAGGACGGGAACACGGAACCCTAATCAGTACAGGACGGGAACACAGAACACAGCTCAGTACTGGACAGTAACACAGAACACTGAACGGTAAGGCACGGGAACACGGAACACTGATCTGTACAGGATGGGAACACAGAACACTGATCAGTACAGGACGGGAACACGGAACCCTAATCAGTACAGGACGGGAACACAGAACACAGCTCAGTACTGGACAGTAACACAGAACACTGATCGGTAAGGCACGGGAACACGGAACACTGATCTGTACAGGATGGGAACACAGAACACTGATCAGTACAGGACGGGAACACGGTACAATGATCGGTAAGGCACGGGAATACAGAGCATCAATTGGTACAGCACGGGAACACGAAACACGGAACCCTGATCAGTACAGGACAGAAACACGGGACTCTGATCAGTACAGGACGGGAACACAGAACTCTGATCAGTAAGGCACGGGAAGACAGAACACTGATCGGTACGGTACGGGAACACGAAACACGGAATCCTGATCCATACAATACGGGGACACAGATCACTGATCAGTAAAGCACAAGAATACAGAACACTGATCAGTACAGGATGGGAACACGGAACACTGATCGGTATGGCACAGGAACACGGAACACTGATCGGTATGGCACGGGAACAGGGAACCCTTATTAGTACAGGACGGTAACAGGGAAAACTGATCGGTACAGGACGGGAACACGGAACAATGATCGGTACAATCAGTGTTCTGCATTCCTGTCCTGTACCGATCAGTAAGGCATGGGAACACGGAACCCTGATCCGTACAGGACAGGAACACGGATCACTGATCGGTACAGGACGGGAACATGGAACACTGATCGGTACAGGACAGGAACACAGATCACTGATCGGTACAGGACGGGAACACAGAACACTGATCGGTACGAGATGGGAACACGGAACACTGATCGATACAGAACGGGACACAGATCACTGATCAGTACAGGGCAGGAACACAGAACACTGATCAGTAAGGCACGGAAACACGAAACACGGAATCCAGATCCGTACAGGACGGGGACACGGAACACTGATCCGCACAATACGGGGACACAGGACACTGATCGTATCAGGTCGGGAACACAGAACACTGATCAGTACAGGACGGGAACACAGAACACTGATCGGTACAGGACGGGAACACAGAACACTGATCGATTACAGGACGGCAACACAGAACACTGATCGGTACAGGACGGGAACACGGAACCCTTATCAGTACAGGACGGTAACAGGGAAAACTAATCGGTACAGAACGGGAACACGGAACACTGATCGATACAGGACGGGAACACAGAACACTGATCCGTACAGGACGGGAACACAGAACACTGATCAGTACAGGATGGGAACACAGAACACTGATCAGTACAGGACGGGAACACAGAACACTGATCGGTACAGGAAGGGAACACAGAACACTGATCGATACAGGACGGCAACACAGAACACTGATCGGTACAGGACGGGAACACGGAACCCTTATCAGTACAGGACGGTAACAGGGAAAACTAATCGGTACAGAACGGGAACACGGAACACTGATCGATACAGGACGGGAACACAGAACACTGATCGGTACAGGACGGGAACACAGAACACTGATCGATACAGGACGGGATCCAAACCATCGATCGGTGTGGCACGGGAACATGAAACATCATTTGATACGACCCATGAACACGGAACCCTGATCAGTACAGGACGGGAACACAGAACAGTGATCAGTACAGGAAGGGAACACAGAACACTGATCGGTAAGGCACGGGAACACAGAACACTGATCGGTAAGGCACGGGAACACGGAACACTGATCGGTACAGGACGGGAACACATAACACTGATCAGTACAGGACAGGAACACGGAACCCTGATCGGTAAGGCACGGGAACACGGAACACTGATCGGTAAGGCACGGGAAAACGGAACACTGATCAGTACAGGACGGGTACACGAAACACTGATCGGTACAGGACGGGAACACAGAACACTGATCAGTATAGGACGGGAACACAGAACACTGACCGGTGCTGTACGGGAACACGGAACACTGATCTGTAAGGCACAGGAAAACGGAACACTGATCAGTACAGGACGGGTACACAAATCACTGATCGGTACAGGACGGGAACACAGAACACTGACCGGTGCTGTACGGGAACACGGAACACTAATCGTTACAGAACGGGACACGGAACGCCGATCAGTACAGCACGGGAACACGGAATCCTGACCCGTACAATACCGGGACAGAGATCATTGATCAATAAGGCACGGGAACACAGAACACTGATCAGTTCAGGACGGGAACACAGAACACTGATCGGTACAGTACAGCACAGGAACAGGGAACATCGATCAGTAAGGCATGGGAACACAGAACCCTGATCCGTACAGGACGGGAACACGGAATACTGATCGGTACAGGACAGGAACACAGAACACTGATCAGTACAGGATGGGAACACAGAACACTGATCAGTACAGGACGGGAACACTGAACGCTGATCCGTACAGGACGGGAACACAGAACACTGATCAGTACAGGATGGGAACACAGAACACTGATCAGTACAGGACGGGAACACTGAACCCTGATCCGTACAGGACGGGAACACAGAACACTGATCCGTACAGAACGGGAACACAGAACACTGATCGGTACAGGACGGGTACATGAAACACTGATCGGTTCAAGACGGGAACACAGAACACTGATCGGTACGGCACAGGAACAGGGAACATCGATCAGTAAGGCATGGGAACACAGAACACTGATCCGTACAGAACGGGAACACAGAACACTGATCGGTACAGGACGGGAACACGGAATACTGATCGGTACAGGACGGGAACACGGAACACTGATCGGTACAGGACGGGAACACGGAACACTGATCGGTAAGGCACGGGAACACGGAACACTGATCAGTACGAGCTGAGAACACGGAACACTGATCGATACAGAACGGGACACAGTTCACTGATCAGTACAGGACAGGAACACGGTACACTGATCAGTAAGGCATGGGAACACGGAATACTGATCGGTACAGGACGGGATCACAAACCATCGATCGGTGTGGCACGGGAACATGGAACGTCATTTGATACGACACGGGAACACGGAACCCTAATCAGTACAGGACGGGAACACAGAACACAGCTCAGTACTGGACAGTAACACAGAACACTGATCGGTAAGGCACGGGAACACGGAACACTGATCTGTACAGGATGGGAACACAGAACACTGATCAGTACAGGACGGGAACACGGAACCCTAATCAGTACAGGACGGGAACACAGAACACAGCTCAGTACTGGACAGTAACACAGAACACTGATCGGTAAGGCACGGGAACACGGAACACTGATCTGTACAGGATGGGAACACAGAACACTGATCAGTACAGGACGGGAACACGGAACCCTAATCAGTACAGGACGGGAACACAGAACACAGCTCAGTACTGGACAGTAACACAGAACACTGATCGGTAAGGCACGGGAACACGGAACACTGATCTGTACAGGATGGGAACACAGAACACTGATCAGTACAGGACGGGAACACGGAACCCTAATCAGTACAGGACGGGAACACAGAACACAGCTCAGTACTGGACAGTAACACAGAACACTGATCGGTAAGGCACGGGAACACGGAACACTGATCTGTACAGGATGGGAACTCAGAACACTGACCGGTACTGTAAGGGAACACGGAACACTGATCGTTACAGAACAGGACACGGAACACCGATCGGTACAGCACGGGAACACAGAACACAGCTCAGTACAGCACAGGAACAAGGAACGCTGATCGGTAAGGCATGGGTACACAGAACACTGATTGGTACAGGACGGGAACACAAAACATGGATCGGTGATGGGAACATGGAACGCTGATCGGTACAGGACGGGAACAGGGAACACTGATCGGTACAGCATGGGAACACGGACCATTGATTAGTACGAGATGGGAACATGGAACACTGATCGATACAGAACGGGACACAGATCACTGATCAGTACAGGACGGGTACATGAAACACTGATCGGTTCAAGACGGGAACACAGAACACTGATCGGTACGGCACAGGAACAGGGAACATCGATCAGTAAGGCATGGGAACACAGAACACTGATCGGTACAGGACGGGAACACAGAACACTGATCGGTACAGGACGGGAACACGGAACACTGATCGGTACGGCACGGGAACACGGAACACTGTTCGGTACAGGACAGGACATGGAACACTGATCGGTACAGGACGGGAAAACGGAACACTGATCAGTACTGGAAGGGAACATAGATCACTGATCAGTACAGGACGGGAACACGGAACACTGATCGGTACGGCACAGGAAGACGGAACACTGATCGGTACTGTTAGGGAACACGGAACACTGATCGTTACAGAACAGGACACGGAACACCGATCGGTACAGCACGGGAACACAGAACACAGCTCAGTACAGCACAGGAACAAGGAACGCTGATCGGTAAGGCATGGGTACACAGAACACTGATTGGTACAGGACGGGAACACAAAACATGGATCGGTGATGGGAACATGGAACGCTGATCGGTACAGGACGGGAACAGGGAACACTGATCCGTACACGACGTCATCACAAAACATCGATCGGTGTGGCACGGGAACATGGAACATCAATTGATACAACACGAGAACACGGAACCCTAATCAGTACAGGACGGGAACACAGAACACTGATCAGTACAGGACGGGAACACGGGACCCTGATCAGTACAGGACGGGAACACAGAACACTGATCAGTACAGGACAGGAACACGGGACCCTGATCAGTACAGGACGAGAACACGGAACACTGATCGGTACAGCACGGGAACACGGACCATTGATTAGTACGAGATGGGAACATGGAACACTGATCGATACTGAACGGGACACAGATCACTGATCAGTACAGGACGGGTACATGAAACACTGATCGGTTCAAGACGGGAACACAGAACACTGATCGGTACGGCACAGGAACAGGGAACATCGATCAGTAAGGCATGGGAACACAGAACACTGATCCGTACAGAACGGGAACACGGAACACTGATCAGTACAGGACGGGAACACAGAACACTGATCGGTACAGGACGGGAACACGGAATACTGATCGGTACAGGACGGGAACACAGAACACTGATCGGTACAGGACGGGAACACGGAACACTGATCGGTACAGGACGGGAACACGGAATACTGATCGGTACAGGACGGGAACACAGAACACTGATCGGTACAGGACGGGAACACGGAATACTGATCGGTACAGGACGGGAACACAGAACACTGATCGGTACAGAACGGGAACACGGAACACTGATCGGTACAGGACGGGAACACGGAACACTGATCGGTACAGGACGGGAACACGGAACACTGATTGGTAAGGCACGGGAACACGGAACACTGATCAGTACGAGCTGAGAACACAGAACACTGATCGATACAGAACGGGACACAGTTCACTGATCAGTACAGGACAGGAACACGGTACACTGATCAGTAAGGCATGGGAACACGGAATACTGATCGGTACAGGACGGGATCACAAACCATCGATCGGTGTGGCACGGGAACATGGAACGTCATTTGATACGACACGGGAACACGGAACCCTAATCAGTACAGGACGGGAACACAGAACACAGCTCAGTACTGGACAGTAACACAGAACACTGATCGGTAAGGCACGGGAACACGGAACACTGATCTGTACAGGATGGGAACACAGAACACTGATCAGTACAGGACGGGAACACGGAACCCTAATCAGTACAGGACGGGAACACAGAACACAGCTCAGTACTGGACAGTAACACAGAACACTGATCGGTAAGGCAAGGGAACACGGAACACTGATCTGTACAGGATGGGAACTCAGAACACTGACCGGTACTGTAAGGGAACACGGAACACTGATCGTTACAGAACAGGACACGGAACACCGATCGGTACAGCACGGGAACACAGAACGCAGCTCAGTACAGCACAGGAACAAGGAACGCTGATCGGTAAGGCATGGGTACACAGAACACTGATTGGTACAGGACGGGAACACAAAACATGGATCGGTGATGGGAACATGGAACGCTGATCGGTACAGGACGGGAACAGGGAACACTGATCCGTACACGACGTCATCACAAAACATCGATCGGTGTGGCACGGGAACATGGAACATCAATTGATACGACACGAGAACACGGAACCCTAATCAGTACAGGACGGGAACACAGAACACTGATCAGTACAGGACAGGAACACGGGACCCTGATCAGTACAGGACGAGAACACGGAACACTGATCGGTACAGCACGGGAACATGGACCATTGATTAGTACGAGATGGGAACATGGAACACTGATCGATACAGAACGGGACACAGATCACTGATCAGTACAGGACGGGTACATGAAACACTGATCGGTTCAAGACGGGAACACAGAACACTGATCGGTACAGGACGGGAACACGGAACACTGATCGGTACAGGACGGGAACACGGAATGCTGATCGGTACAGGACGGGAACACAGAACACTGATCGGTACAGGACGGGAACACGGAATACTGATCGGTACAGGACGGGAACACAGAACACTGATCGGTACAGAACGGGATCACGGAACACTGATCGGTGCAGGACGGGAACACAGAACACTGATCGGTACAGGACGGGAACACGGAATACTGATCGGTACAGGACGGGAACACAGAACACTGATCGGTACAAAACGGGAACACGGAACACTGATCGGTACGGCACGGGAACACGGAATCCTGATCGGTACAGGACGGGAACACGGAACACTGATCCGTCCAAAACGGGGACACAGAACACTGATCGTTTCAGGACGGGAACACAGCACACTGATCGGTACGGCACAGGAACACGGAAATTCAATCAGTAAGGCATGGGAACACGGACCACTGATCGGTAAGACACAGGAACACGGAACACTGATCATCACAGGACGGGAACACAGAACACTGATCAGTACAGGACAGGAACACGGGACCCTGATCAGTACAGGACGAGAACACGGAACACTGATCGGTACAGCACGGGAACACGGACCATTGATTAGTACGAGATGGGAACATGGAACACTGATCGATACAGAACGGGACACAGATCACTGATCAGTACAGGACGGGTACATGAAACACTGATCGGTTCAAGACGGGAACACAGAACACTGATCGGTACGGCACAGGAACAGGGAACATCGATCAGTAAGGCATGGGAACACAGAACACTGATCCGTACAGAACGGGAACACGGAACACTGATCGGTACAGGACGGGAACACGGAACACTGATCGGTACAGGACGGGAACACGGAATACTGATCGGTACAGGACGGGAACACAGAACACTGATCGGTACAGGACGGGAAAACGGAACACTGATCGGTACAGGACGGGAACACGGAATACTGATCGGTACAGGACGGGAACACAGAACACTGATCGGTACAGGACGGGAACACGTAATACTGATCAGTACAGGACGGGAACACAGAACACTGATCGGTACAGAACGGGAACACGGAACACTGATCGGTACAGGACGGGAACACAGAACACTGATCGGTACAGGACGGGAACACGGAACACTGATCGGTACAGGACGGGAACACGGAATACTGATCGGTACAGGACGGGAACACGGAACACTGATCGGTACGGCACGGGAACACGGAATCCTGATCGGTACAGGACGGGAACACAGAACACTGATCGGTACAGAACGGGAACACGGAACACTGATCGGTACAGGATGGGAACACGGAATACTGATCGGTACAGGACGGGAACACAGAACACTGATCGGTACAGGACGGGAACACAGAACACTGATCGGTACAGAACGGGAACATGGAACACTGATCGGTACAGGACGGGAACACAGAACACTGATCGGTACAGGACGGGAACACGGAACACTGATCGGTACGGCACGGGAACACGGAACACTGTTCGGTACAGGACAGGACACGGAACACTGATCGGTACATGACGGGAAAACGGAACACTGATCAGTACTGGAAGGGAACATAGATCACTGATCAGTACAGGACGGGAACACGGAACACTGATCGGTACGGCACGGGAAGACGGAACACTGATCGGTACGGTGCGGGAACACGAAACACGGAATCCTGATCCATACAATACGGGGACACAGATCACTGATCAGTAAGGCACGGGAACACAGAACACTGATCGGTACAGGATGGGATCCAAACCATCGATCGGTGTGGCACGGGAACATGGAACCCTAATCAGTACAGGACGGGAACACAGAACACTGATCGGTAAGGCATGGGAACACAGAACAATGATCAGTACAGGACGGGAACATGGAAAACTGATCGGTACAGGAGGGGAACACGGAACACTGATCGGTACGGCACGGGAACATGAAACACGGAATCCCGATCCATACAATACGGGGTCACAGTACACTGATCAGTAAGGCATGGGAACACAGAACCCTGATCGGTTCAGGATGGTAACACAGAACACTGATCGGTACAGCACAGGAACAGGGAACATCGATCAGTAAGGCATTGGAACACAGAACACTGATCGGTACAGGACGGGATCCAAACCATCGATCGGTACGGCACAGGAACAGGGAACACTGATCAGTAAGGCATTGGAACACAGAACCCTGATCCGTACAGGACGGGAACACGGAACACTGATCGGTACAGGACGGGAACACGGAACACTGATCGGTACGGCACGGGAACACCGAACAATGATCGGTACGAGATGGGAACACGGAACACTGATTGATACAGAACGGGACACAGATTACTGATCAGTACAGAACGGGACACAGATCACTGATCAGTACAGAACAGGAACACGGAACACTGATTGGTAAGGCATGGGAACACAGAACATCAATTGGTACAGCACGGGAACACAAAACACGGAATCCAGATCCGTACAGGACGGGGACACGGAACACTGATCGGTACAGGACAGGATCCAAATCATCGATCGGTGTGGCACGGGAACATGGAACATCATTTGATATGACACGGGAACACAGAACCCTGATCAGTAAGGCATGGGAACACAGAACACTGATCAGTACGGCACAGGAACAGGGAACATCGATCAGTAAGGCACGGGAACACAGAACCCTGATCGGTTCAAGACGGGAACACGGAACACTGATCGGTACAGCACAGGAACAGGGAACATCGATCAGTAAGGCACGGGAACACAGAACATCAATTGGTACAGCACGGGAACACGAAACACGGAATCCAGATCCGTACAAGATGGGGACACAGAACACTGATCATTTCAGGACAGGAACACGGAACACTGATCAGTACGGCACGGGAACACGGAACAATGATCGGTACGAGATGGGAACACGGAACACTGATCGATACAGAACGGGACATAGATCACTGATCAGTAAGGCACGGGAACACAGAACATCAATTGGTGTTGCACGGGAACATGAAACACGGAATCCAGATCCGTACAGGACGGGGACACGGAACACTGATCCGTACAGGACGGGAACACGGAATCCAGATCCGTACAGGACGGGAACACGGAATCCAGATCCGTACAGGACGGGGACACGGAACACTTATCCGTACAATACAGGGACAGAACACTAATCGTTTCAGGGCGGGAACACAGCACACTGATCGGTAAGGCATGGGAACACAGAACAATGATCAGTACAGGACGGGAACATGGAAAACTGATCGGTACAGGAGGGGAACACGGAACACTGATCGGTACGGCACGGGAACATGAAACACGGAATCCCGATCCATACAATACGGGGTCACAGTACACTGATCAGTAAGGCATGGGAACACAGAACCCTGATCGGTTCAGGATGGTAACACAGAATACTGATCGGTACAGCACAGGAACAGGGAAAATCGATCAGTAAGGCATTGGAACACAGAACACTGATCGGTACAGGACGGGATCCAAACCATCGATCGGTACGGCACAGGAACAGGGAACACTGATCAGTAAGGCATTGGAACACAGAACCCTGATCCGTAAAGGACGGGAACACGGAACACTGATCGGTACAGGACGGGAACACGGAACACTGATCGGTACGGCACGGGAACACCGAACAATGATCGGTACGAGATGGGAACACGGAACACTGATTGATACAGAACGGGACACAGATTACTGATCAGTACAGAACGGGACACAGATCACTGATCAGTACAGAACAGGAACACGGAACACTGATTGGTAAGGCATGGGAACACAGAACATCAATTGGTACAGCACGGGAACACAAAACACGGAATCCAGATCCGTACAGGACGGGGACACGGAACACTGATCGGTACAGGACAGGATCCAAATCATCGATCGGTGTGGCACGGGAACATGGAACATCATTTGATATGACACGGGAACACAGAACCCTGATCAGTAAGGCATGGGAACACAGAACACTGATCAGTACGGCACAGGAACAGGGAACATCGATCAGTAAGGCACGGGAACACAGAACCCTGATCGGTTCAAGACGGGAACACGGAACACTGATCGGTACAGCACAGGAACAGGGAACATCGATCAGTAAGGCACGGGAACACAGAACATCAATTGGTACAGCACGGGAACACGAAACACGGAATCCAGATCCGTACAAGATGGGGACACAGAACACTGATCATTTCAGGACAGGAACACGGAACACTGATCAGTACGGCACGGGAACACGGAACAATGATCGGTACGAGATGGGAACACGGAACACTGATCGATACAGAACGGGACATAGATCACTGATCAGTAAGGCACGGGAACACAGAACATCAATTGGTGTTGCACGGGAACATGAAACACGGAATCCAGATCCGTACAGGACGGGGACACGGAACACTGATCCGTACAGGACGGGAACACGGAATCCAGATCCGTACAGGACGGGAACACGGAATCCAGATCCGTACAGGACGGGGACACGGAACACTTATCCGTACAATACAGGGACAGAACAGTAATCGTTTCAGGGCGGGAACACAGCACACTGATCGGTACGGCACAGGAACACGGAAAATCGAGTGGTAAGGCATGGGAACATGGAACCCTGATCCGTACAGGACGGGAACACGGAACACTGATCGGTACAGGACGGGAACACAAAACACTGATCGGTACAGGACAGGAACACAGATCACTGATCGGTACAGGACGGGAACACAGATGACTGATTGGTACAGGACGGGAAGACGGAACACTGATCGGTATGGCACGGGAACACGGAACACTGATCAGTACAGGACAGGAACACAGAACACTGATCGGTATGGCACGGGAACACGGAACAATGATCGGTACAATCAGTGTTCTGCATTCCTGTCCTGTACCGATCAGTAAGGCATGGGAACACGGAACCCTGATCCGTACAGGACGGGAACACGGAACACTGATCGGTACAGGACGGGATCACAAACCATCGATCGGTGTGGCACGGGAACATGGAACATCATTTGATACGACACGGGAACACGGAACCCTGATTAGTACTGGACGGGATCACAGAACACTGATCAGTACTGGACAGTAACACTGATCGGTACAGGAAGGGAACACAGAACCCTGATCAGTACAGGATGAGAACACAGAACACTGATCGGTACAGGAAGGGAACACAGAACACTGATCAGTACAGGACGGGAACACAGAACCCTGATCAGTACAGGACGAGAACACAGAACACTGATCAGTACAGGATGAGAACACAGAACACTGATCGGTACAGGAAGGGAACACAGAACACTGATCGGTACAGGACGGGAACACAGAACCCTGATCAGTACAGGACGAGAACACAGAACACTGATCAGTACAGGATGAGAACACAGAACACTGATCGGTACAGGAAGGGAACACAGAACCCTGATCAGTACAGGACGGGAACACAGAACACTGATCAGTACAGGACGAGAACACAGAACACTGATCGGTACAGGACGGGAACACAGAACACTGATCAGTACAGGACGGGAACACAGAACCCTGATCAGTACAGGACGAGAACACAGAACACTGATCAGTACAGGATGAGAACACAGAACACTGATCGGTACAGGAAGGGAACACAGAACACTGATCGGTACAGGACGGGAACACAGAACACTGATCAGTACAGGACGAGAACACAGAACACTGATCAGTACAGGACGAGAACACAGAACACTGATCAGTACAGGATGAGAACACAGAACACTGATCAGTACAGGACGAGAACACAGAACACTGATCAGTACAGGATGAGAACACAGAACACTGATCGGTACAGGACGGGAACACAGAACACTGATCGGTACAGGACGGGAACACAGAACACTGATCAGTACAGGACGAGAACACAAAACATCGATCGGTGTGGCACGGGAATATGGAACATCATTTGATACGACACGGGAACATGAAACACTGATTGGTACAGGACGGGAACACGGAACCCTGATCAGTACAGGTTGAGAACACAGAACCCTGATCAGTACAGGACGGGAACATGAAACACTGATTGGTACAGGACGGGAACACGGAACCCTGATCAGTACAGGATGAGAACACAGAACACTGATCGGTACAGCACGGGAACACGGAACCCTGATCAGTACAGGACGGGAACACAGAACACTGATCGGTACAGGACGGGAACACAGAACACTGATCAGTACAGGACGAGAACACAGAACACTGATCGGTACAGGACGGGAACACGGAACCCTGATCAGTACAGGACGGGAACACAGAACACTGATCGGTACAGGACGGGAACACAGAACACTGATCAGTACAGGACGAGAACACAGAACCCTGATCAGTACAGAACGGGAACACGGAACCCTGATCAGTACAGGACGGGAACACGGAACCCTGATCAGTACAGGATGGGAACACAGAACACTGATCAGTACAGGATGAGAACACAGAACCCTGATCAGTACAGGACGGGAACACGGAACCCTGATCAGTACAGGACGGGAACACAGAACACTGATCAGTACAGGACGAGAACACAGAACACTGATCGGTACAGGACGGGAACACAGAACACTGATCAGTACAGGACGAGAACACAAAACATCGATCGGTGTGGCACGGGAATATGGAACATCAGTTGATACGGCACGGGAACATGAAACACTGATTGGTACAGGACGGGAACACGGAACCCTGATCAGTACAGGACGGGAACACAGAACACTGATCAGTACAGGACGAGAACACAGAACACTGATCGGTACAGAACGGGAACACGGAACACTGATCGGTACAGGATGGGAACACGGAATACTGATCGGTACAGGACGGGAACACAGAACACTGATCGGTACAGGACGGGAAGACAGAACACTGATCGGTACAGAACGGGAACATGGAACACTGATCGGTACAGGACGGGAACACAGAACACTGATCGGTACAGGACGGGAACACAGAACACTGATCGGTACAGGACGGGAACACGGAACACTGATCGGTACGGCACGGGAACACGGAACACTGTTCGGTACAGGACGGGACACGGAACACTGATCGGTACAGGACGGGAAAACGGAACACTGATCAGTACTGGAAGGGAACATAGATCACTGATCAGTACAGGACGGGAACACGGAACACTGATCGGTACGGCACGGGAAGACGGAACACTGATCGGTACGGTGCGAGAACACGAAACACGGAATCCTGATCCATACAATACGGGGACACAGATCACTGATCAGTAAGGCACGGGAACACAGAACACTGATCGGTACAGGATGGGAACACGGAACACTGATCGGTACGGCACAGGAACATGGAACCCTTATCAGTACGGGACGGTAACAGGGAAAACTGATCAGTACAAGATGGGAACATGGAACACTGATCGGTAAGGCACAGGAACATGAAACACGGAATCCCGATCCATACAATACGGGAACACAGAACACTGATCAGTAAGGCATGGGAACACAGAACACTGATCAGTACGGCACAGGAACAGTGAACATCGATCAGTAAGGCATGGGATCACTGAACCCTGATCCGTACAGGACGGGAACACGGAACACTGATCGGTACAGGACGGGATCACAAACCATCGATCGGTGTAGCACGGGAACATGGAACATCATTTGATACGACACGGGAACACGGAACCCTAATCAGTACAGGACGGGAACACAGAACACTGATCGGTAAGGCATGGGAACACAGAACACTGATCAGTACAGGATGGGAACACAGAACACTGATCAGTACAGGACGGGAACATGGAAAACTGATCGGTACAGGAGGGGAACACGGAACACTGATCGGTACGGCACGGGAACATGAAACACGGAATCATGATCCATACAATACGGGGTCACAGTACACTGATCAGTAAGGCATGGGAACACAGAACCCTGATCGGTTCAGGATGGTAACACAGAACACTGATCGGTACAGCACAGGAACAGGGAACATCGATCAGTAAGGCATTGGAACACAGAACACTGATCGGTACAGGACGGGATCCAAACCATCGATCGGTACGGCACAGGAACAGGGAACACAGATCAGTAAGGCATTGGAACACAGAACCCTGATCCGTACAGGACGGGAACACGGAATACTGATCCGTACAGGACGGGAACACGGAATACTGATCCGTACAGGACGGGAACACGGAACACTGATCGGTACAGGACGGGAACACGGAATACTGATCCGTACAGGACGGGAACACGGAACACTGATCGGTACAGGACGGGAACACAGAACACTGATCAGTAAGGCACGGGAACACAGAACACTGATCGGTACGAGATGGGAACACAGAACACTGATCGGTACGAGATGGGAACACGGAACACTGATCGGTACGAGATGGGAACACGGAATACTGATCGGTACAGGACGGGAACACAGAACACTGATCGGTACAGAACGGGAACACGGAATCCTGATCGGTACAGGACGGGAACACAAAACACTGATCGGTACAGAACGGGAACACGGAACACTGATCGGTACAGGATGGGAACACGGAATACTGATCGGTACAGGACGGGAACACAGAACACTGATCGGTACAGGACGGGAACACAGAACACTGATCGGTACAGAACGGAAAAATGGAACACTGATCGGTACAGGACGGGAACACAGAACACTGATCGGTACAGGACGGGAACACGGAACACTGATCGGTACGGCACGGGAACACGGAACACTGTTCAGTACAGGACGGGACACGGAACACTGATCGGTACAGGACGGGAAAACGGAACACTGATCAGTACTGGAAGGGAACATAGATCACTGATCAGTACAGGACGGGAACACGGAACACTGATCGGTACGGCACGGGAAGACGGAACACTGATCGGTACGGTGCGGGAACACGAAACACGGAATCCTGATCCATACAATACGGGGACACAGATCACTGATCAGTAAGGCACGGGAACACAGAACACTGATCGGTACAGGATGGGATCCAAACCATCGATCGGTGTGGCACGGGAACATGGAACCCTAATCAGTACAGGACGGGAACACAGAACACTGATCGGTAAGGCATGGGAACACAGAACAATGATCAGTACAGGACGGGAACATGGAAAACTGATCGGTACAGGAGGGGAACACGGAACACTGATCGGTACGGCACGGGAACATGAAACACGGAATCCCGATCCATACAATACGGGGTCACAGTACACTGATCAGTAAGGCATGGGAACACAGAACCCTGATCGGTTCAGGATGGTAACACAGAACACTGATCGGTACAGCACAGGAACAGGGAACATCGATCAGTAAGGCATTGGAACACAGAACACTGATCGGTACAGGACGGGATCCAAACCATCGATCGGTACGGCACAGGAACAGGGAACACTGATCAGTAAGGCATTGGAACACAGAACCCTGATCCGTACAGGACGGGAACACGGAACACTGATCGGTACAGGACGGGAACACGGAACACTGATCGGTACGGCACGGGAACACCGAACAATGATCGGTACGAGATGGGAACACGGAACACTGATTGATACAGAACGGGACACAGATTACTGATCAGTACAGAACGGGACACAGATCACTGATCAGTACAGAACAGGAACACGGAACACTGATTGGTAAGGCATGGGAACACAGAACATCAATTGGTACAGCACGGGAACACAAAACACGGAATCCAGATCCGTACAGGACGGGGACACGGAACACTGATCGGTACAGGACAGGATCCAAATCATCGATCGGTGTGGCACGGGAACATGGAACATCATTTGATATGACACGGGAACACAGAACCCTGATCAGTAAGGCATGGGAACACAGAACACTGATCAGTACGGCACAGGAACAGGGAACATCGATCAGTAAGGCACGGGAACACAGAACCCTGATCGGTTCAAGACGGGAACACGGAACACTGATCGGTACAGCACAGGAACAGGGAACATCGATCAGTAAGGCACGGGAACACAGAACATCAATTGGTACAGCACGGGAACACGAAACACGGAATCCAGATCCGTACAAGATGGGGACACAGAACACTGATCATTTCAGGACAGGAACACGGAACACTGATCAGTACGGCACGGGAACACGGAACAATGATCGGTACGAGATGGGAACACGGAACACTGATCGATACAGAACGGGACATAGATCACTGATCAGTAAGGCACGGGAACACAGAACATCAATTGGTGTTGCACGGGAACATGAAACACGGAATCCAGATCCGTACAGGACGGGGACACGGAACACTTATCCGTACAATACAGGGACAGAACACTAATCGTTTCAGGGTGGGAACACAGCACACTGATCGGTACGGCACAGGAACACGGAAAATCGAGTGGTAAGGCATGGGAACATGGAACCCTGATCCGTACAGGACGGGAACACGGAACACTGATCGGTACAGGACGGGAACACAAAACACTGATCGGTACAGGACAGGAACACAGATCACTGATCGGTACAGGACGGGAACACAGATGACTGATTGGTACAGGACGGGAAGACGGAACACTGATCGGTATGGCACGGGAACACGGAACACTGATCAGTACAGGACAGGAACACAGAACACTGATCGGTATGGCACGGGAACACGGAACAATGATCGGTACAATCAGTGTTCTGCATTCCTGTCCTGTACCGATCAGTAAGGCATGGGAACACGGAACCCTGATCCGTACAGGACAGGAACACGGATCACTGATCGGTACAGGACGGGAACATGGAACACTGATCGGTACAGGACAGGAAAACGGAACACTGATCAGTACTGGAAGGGAACATAGATCACTGATCAGTACAGGACGGGAACACGGAACACTGATCGGTACGGCACGGGAAGACGGAACACTGATCGGTACGGTGCGGGAACACGAAACACGGAATCCTGATCCATACAATACGGGGACACAGATCACTGATCAGTAAGGCACGGGAACACAGAACACTGATCGGTACAGGATGGGATCCAAACCATCGATCGGTGTGGCACGGGAACATGGAACCCTAATCAGTACAGGACGGGAACACAGAACACTGATCGGTAAGGCATGGGAACACAGAACAATGATCAGTACAGGACGGGAACATGGAAAACTGATCGGTACAGGAGGGGAACACGGAACACTGATCGGTACGGCACGGGAACATGAAACACGGAATCCCGATCCATACAATACGGGGTCACAGTACACTGATCAGTAAGGCATGGGAACACAGAACCCTGATCGGTTCAGGATGGTAACACAGAACACTGATCGGTACAGCACAGGAACAGGGAACATCGATCAGTAAGGCATTGGAACACAGAACACTGATCGGTACAGGACGGGATCCAAACCATCGATCGGTACGGCACAGGAACAGGGAACACTGATCAATAAGGCATTGGAACACAGAACCCTGATCCGTACAGGACGGGAACACGGAACACTGATCGGTACAGGACGGGAACACGGAACACTGATCGGTACGGCACGGGAACACCGAACAATGATCGGTACGAGATGGGAACACGGAACACTGATTGATACAGAACGGGACACAGATTACTGATCAGTACAGAACGGGACACAGATCACTGATCAGTACAGAACAGGAACACGGAACACTGATTGGTAAGGCATGGGAACACAGAACATCAATTGGTACAGCACGGGAACACAAAACACGGAATCCAGATCCGTACAGGACGGGGACACGGAACACTGATCGGTACAGGACAGGATCCAAATCATCGATCGGTGTGGCACGGGAACATGGAACATCATTTGATATGACACGGGAACACAGAACCCTGATCAGTAAGGCATGGGAACACAGAACACTGATCAGTACGGCACAGGAACAGGGAACATCGATCAGTAAGGCACGGGAACACAGAACCCTGATCGGTTCAAGACGGGAACACGGAACACTGATCGGTACAGCACAGGAACAGGGAACATCGATCAGTAAGGCACGGGAACACAGAACATCAATTGGTACAGCACGGGAACACGAAACACGGAATCCAGATCCGTACAAGATGGGGACACAGAACACTGATCATTTCAGGACAGGAACACGGAACACTGATCAGTACGGCACGGGAACACGGAACAATGATCGGTACGAGATGGGAACACGGAACACTGATCGATACAGAACGGGACATAGATCACTGATCAGTAAGGCACGGGAACACAGAACATCAATTGGTGTTGCACGGGAACATGAAACACGGAATCCAGATCCGTACAGGACGGGGACACGGAACACTTATCCGTACAATACAGGGACAGAACACTAATCGTTTCAGGGTGGGAACACAGCACACTGATCGGTACGGCACAGGAACACGGAAAATCGAGTGGTAAGGCATGGGAACATGGAACCCTGATCCGTACAGGACGGGAACACGGAACACTGATCGGTACAGGACGGGAACACAAAACACTGATCGGTACAGGACAGGAACACAGATCACTGATCGGTACAGGACGGGAACACAGATGACTGATTGGTACAGGACGGGAAGACGGAACACTGATCGGTATGGCACGGGAACACGGAACACTGATCAGTACAGGACAGGAACACAGAACACTGATCGGTATGGCACGGGAACACGGAACAATGATCGGTACAATCAGTGTTCTGCATTCCTGTCCTGTACCGATCAGTAAGGCATGGGAACACGGAACCCTGATCCGTACAGGACAGGAACACGGATCACTGATCGGTACAGGACGGGAACATGGAACACTGATCGGTACAGGACAGGAAAACGGAACACTGATCAGTACTGGAAGGGAACATAGATCACTGATCAGTACAGGACGGGAACACGGAACACTGATCGGTACGGCACGGGAAGACGGAACACTGATCGGTACGGTGCGGGAACACGAAACACGGAATCCTGATCCATACAATACGGGGACACAGATCACTGATCAGTAAGGCACGGGAACACAGAACACTGATCGGTACAGGATGGGATCCAAACCATCGATCGGTGTGGCACGGGAACATGGAACCCTAATCAGTACAGGACGGGAACACAGAACACTGATCGGTAAGGCATGGGAACACAGAACAATGATCAGTACAGGACGGGAACATGGAAAACTGATCGGTACAGGAGGGGAACACGGAACACTGATCGGTACGGCACGGGAACATGAAACACGGAATCCCGATCCATACAATACGGGGTCACAGTACACTGATCAGTAAGGCATGGGAACACAGAACCCTGATCGGTTCAGGATGGTAACACAGAACACTGATCGGTACAGCACAGGAACAGGGAACATCGATCAGTAAGGCATTGGAACACAGAACACTGATCGGTACAGGACGGGATCCAAACCATCGATCGGTACGGCACAGGAACAGGGAACACTGATCAGTAAGGCATTGGAACACAGAACCCTGATCCGTACAGGACGGGAACACGGAACACTGATCGGTACAGGACGGGAACACGGAACACTGATCGGTACGGCACGGGAACACCGAACAATGATCGGTACGAGATGGGAACACGGAACACTGATTGATACAGAACGGGACACAGATTACTGATCAGTACAGAACGGGACACAGATCACTGATCAGTACAGAACAGGAACACGGAACACTGATTGGTAAGGCATGGGAACACAGAACATCAATTGGTACAGCACGGGAACACAAAACACGGAATCCAGATCCGTACAGGACGGGGACACGGAACACTGATCGGTACAGGACAGGATCCAAATCATCGATCGGTGTGGCACGGGAACATGGAACATCATTTGATATGACACGGGAACACAGAACCCTGATCAGTAAGGCATGGGAACACAGAACACTGATCAGTACGGCACAGGAACAGGGAACATCGATCAGTAAGGCACGGGAACACAGAACCCTGATCGGTTCAAGACGGGAACACGGAACACTGATCGGTACAGCACAGGAACAGGGAACATCGATCAGTAAGGCACGGGAACACAGAACATCAATTGGTACAGCACGGGAACACGAAACACGGAATCCAGATCCGTACAAGATGGGGACACAGAACACTGATCATTTCAGGACAGGAACACGGAACACTGATCAGTACGGCACGGGAACACGGAACAATGATCGGTACGAGATGGGAACACGGAACACTGATCGATACAGAACGGGACATAGATCACTGATCAGTAAGGCACGGGAACACAGAACATCAATTGGTGTTGCACGGGAACATGAAACACGGAATCCAGATCCGTACAGGACGGGGACACGGAACACTGATCCGTACAGGACGGGAACACGGAATCCAGATCCGTACAGGACGGGAACACGGAATCCAGATCCGTACAGGACGGGGACACGGAACACTTATCCGTACAATACAGGGACAGAACACTAATCGTTTCAGGGCGGGAACACAGCACACTGATCGGTACGGCACAGGAACACGGAAAATCGAGTGGTAAGGCATGGGAACATGGAACCCTGATCCGTACAGGACGGGAACACGGAACACTGATCGGTACAGGACGGGAACACAAAACACTGATCGGTACAGGACAGGAACACAGATCACTGATCGGTACAGGACGGGAACACAGATGACTGATTGGTACAGGACGGGAACACGGAACACTGATCAGTACAGGACAGGAACACAGAACACTGATCGGTATGGCACGGGAACACGGAACACTGATCGGTACAGGACGGGATCACAAACCATCGATCGGTGTGGCACGGGAACATGGAACATCATTTGATACGACACGGGAACACGGAACCCTGATTAGTACTGGACGGGATCACAGAACACTGATCAGTACTGGACAGTAACACTGATCGGTACAGGAAGGGAACACAGAACCCTGATCAGTACAGGATGAGAACACAGAACACTGATCGGTACAGGAAGGGAACACAGAACACTGATCAGTACAGGACGGGAACACAGAACCCTGATCAGTACAGGACGAGAACACAGAACACTGATCAGTACAGGATGAGAACACAGAACACTGATCGGTACAGGAAGGGAACACAGAACACTGATCGGTACAGGACGGGAACACAGAACCCTGATCAGTACAGGACGAGAACACAGAACACTGATCGGTACAGGACGGGAACACAGAACACTGATCAGTACAGGACGGGAACACAGAACCCTGATCAGTACAGGACGAGAACACAGAACACTGATCAGTACAGGATGAGAACACAGAACACTGATCGGTACAGGAAGGGAACACAGAACACTGATCGGTACAGGACGGGAACACAGAACACTGATCAGTACAGGACGAGAACACAGAACACTGATCGGTACAGGACGAGAACACAGAACACTGATCAGTACAGGATGAGAACACAGAACACTGATCAGTACAGGACGAGAACACAGAACACTGATCAGTACAGGATGAGAACACAGAACACTGATCGGTACAGGACGGGAACACAGAACACTGATCGGTACAGGACGGGAACACAGAACACTGATCAGTACAGGACGAGAACACAAAACATCGATCGGTGTGGCACGGGAATATGGAACATCATTTGATACGACACGGGAACATGAAACACTGATTGGTACAGGACGGGAACACGGAACCCTGATCAGTACAGGACGGGAACATGAAACACTGATTGGTACAGGACGGGAACACGGAACCCTGATCAGTACAGGATGAGAACACAGAACACTGATCGGTACAGCACGGGAACACGGAACCCTGATCAGTACAGGACGGGAACACAGAACACTGATCGGTACAGGACGGGAACACAGAACACTGATCAGTACAGGACGAGAACACAGAACACTGATCGGTACAGGACGGGAACACGGAACCCTGATCAGTACAGGACGGGAACACAGAACACTGATCGGTACAGGACGGGAACAAAGAACACTGATCAGTACAGGACGAGAACACAGAACCCTGATCAGTACAGGACGGGAACACGGAACCCTGATCAGTACAGGACGGGAACACGGAACCCTGATCAGTACAGGATGGGAACACAGAACACTGATCAGTACAGGATGAGAACACAGAACCCTGATCAGTACAGGACGGGAACACGGAACCCTGATCAGTACAGGACGGGAACACAGAACACTGATCAGTACAGGACGAGAACACAGAACACTGATCGGTACAGGACGGGAACACAGAACACTGATCAGTACAGGACGAGAACACAAAACATCGATCGGTGTGGCACGGGAATATGGAACATCAGTTGATACGGCACGGGAACATGAAACACTGATTGGTACAGGACGGGAACACGGAACCCTGATCAGTACAGGACGGGAACACAGAACACTGATCAGTACAGGACGAGAACACAGAACACTGATCGGTAAGGAAGGGGAACACAGATCACTGATCAGTAAGGAACGGGAACACAGATCACTGATCAGTACAGGACGGGAACACGGAACCCTGATCGGTACAGGACGAGAACACAGAACACTGATCAGTACAGGATGGGAACACAGAACGCTGATCAGTACAGGACAGGAACATGGAACCTTGATCAGTACAGGACGGGAACACGGAACACTGATTAGTACAGGACAGGAACACAGAACACTGATCGGTATGGCACGGGAACACGGAACACTGATCGGTACAGGACGGGATCACAAACCATTGATCGGTGTGGCACGGGAACATGGAACATCATTTGATACGACACGGGAACACGGAACCCTGATTAGTACTGGACGGGATCACAGAACACTGATCAGTACTGGACAGTAACACTGATCGGTACAGGAAGGGAACACAGAACCCTGATCAGTACAGGATGAGAACACAGAACACTGATCGGTACAGGAAGGGAACACAGAACACTGATCAGTACAGGACGGGAACACAGAACCCTGATCAGTACAGGACGAGAACACAGAACACTGATCAGTACAGGATGAGAACACAGAACACTGATCGGTACAGGAAGGGAACACAGAACACTGATCGGTACAGGACGGGAACACAGAACCCTGATCAGTACAGGACGAGAACACAGAACACTGATCGGTACAGGACGGGAACACAGAACACTGATCAGTACAGGACGGGAACACAGAACCCTGATCAGTACAGGACGAGAACACAGAACACTGATCAGTACAGGATGAGAACACAGAACACTGATCGGTACAGGAAGGGAACACAGAACACTGATCGGTACAGGACGGGAACACAGAACACTGATCAGTACAGGACGAGAACACAGAACACTGATCGGTACAGGACGAGAACACAGAACACTGATCAGTACAGGATGAGAACACAGAACACTGATCAGTACAGGACGAGAACACAGAACACTGATCAGTACAGGATGAGAACACAGAACACTGATCGGTACAGGACGGGAACACAGAACACTGATCGGTACAGGACGGGAACACAGAACACTGATCAGTACAGGACGAGAACACAAAACATCGATCGGTGTGGCACGGGAATATGGAACATCATTTGATACGACACGGGAACATGAAACACTGATTGGTACAGGACGGGAACACGGAACCCTGATCAGTACAGGTTGAGAACACAGAACCCTGATCAGTACAGGACGGGAACATGAAACACTGATTGGTACAGGACGGGAACACGGAACCCTGATCAGTACAGGATGAGAACACAGAACACTGATCGGTACAGCACGGGAACACGGAACCCTGATCAGTACAGGACGGGAACACAGAACACTGATCGGTACAGGACGGGAACACAGAACACTGATCAGTACAGGACGAGAACACAGAACACTGATCGGTACAGGACGGGAACACGGAACCCTGATCAGTACAGGACGGGAACACAGAACACTGATCGGTACAGGACGGGAACAAAGAACACTGATCAGTACAGGACGAGAACACAGAACCCTGATCAGTACAGGACGGGAACACGGAACCCTGATCAGTACAGGACGGGAACACGGAACCCTGATCAGTACAGGATGGGAACACAGAACACTGATCAGTACAGGATGAGAACACAGAACCCTGATCAGTACAGGACGGGAACACGGAACCCTGATCAGTACAGGACGGGAACACAGAACACTGATCAGTACAGGACGAGAACACAGAACACTGATCGGTACAGGACGGGAACACAGAACACTGATCAGTACAGGACGAGAACACAAAACATCGATCGGTGTGGCACGGGAATATGGAACATCAGTTGATACGGCACGGGAACATGAAACACTGATTGGTACAGGACGGGAACACGGAACCCTGATCAGTACAGGACGGGAACACAGAACACTGATCAGTACAGGACGAGAACACAGAACACTGATCGGTAAGGAAGGGGAACACAGATCACTGATCAGTAAGGAACGGGAACACAGATCACTGATCAGTACAGGACGGGAACACGGAACCCTGATCGGTACAGGACGAGAACACAGAACACTGATCAGTACAGGATGGGAACACAGAACGCTGATCAGTACAGGACGGGAACATGGAACCTTGATCAGTACAGGACGGGAACACGGAACACTGATTAGTACAGGACAGGAACACAGAACACTGATCGGTACGGCACGGGAACACGGAACAATGATCGGTATAATCAGTGTTCTGCATTCCTGTCCTGTACCGATCAGTAAGGCATGGGAACACGGAACCCTGATCCGTACAGGACGGGAACACGGAATACTGATCGGTACAGGACGGGATCACAAAACATCAATCGGTGTGGCACGGGAACATGGAACATCATTTGATACGACACGGGAACACGGAATACTGATCAGTACAGGACGGGAACACGGAATACTGATCGGTACAGGACGGGAACACAGAACACTGATCAGTACAGGACGAGAACACAAAACATCGATCGGTGTGGCACGGGAATATGGAAAATCAGTTGATACGGCACGGGAACATGAAACACTGATTGGTACAGGACGGGAACACGGAACCCTGATCAGTACAGGATGGGAACACAGAACACTGATCAGTACAGGACGGGAACACGGAACCCTGATCAGTACAGGACGGGAACACGGAACCCTGATCAGTACAGGATGAGAACACAGAACACTGATCGGTACAGGACGGGAACACAGAACACTGATCAGTACGGCACAGGAACAGGGAACATCGATCAGTAAGGCACGGGAACACAGAACCCTGATCGGTTCAAGACGGGAACACGGAACACTGATCGGTACAGCACAGGAACAGGGAACATCGATCAGTAAGGCACGGGAACACAGAACATCAATTGGTACAGCACGGGAACACGAAACACGGAATCCAGATCCGTACAAGATGGGGACACAGAACACTGATCATTTCAGGACAGGAACACGGAACACTGATCAGTACGGCACGGGAACACGGAACAATGATCGGTACGAGATGGGAACACGGAACACTGATCGATACAGAACGGGACATAGATCACTGATCAGTAAGGCACGGGAACACAGAACATCAATTGGTGTTGCACGGGAACATGAAACACGGAATCCAGATCCGTACAGGACGGGGACACGGAACACTTATCCGTACAATACAGGGACAGAACACTAATCGTTTCAGGGTGGGAACACAGCACACTGATCGGTACGGCACAGGAACACGGAAAATCGAGTGGTAAGGCATGGGAACATGGAACCCTGATCCGTACAGGACGGGAACACGGAACACTGATCGGTACAGGACGGGAACACAAAACACTGATCGGTACAGGACAGGAACACAGATCACTGATCGGTACAGGACGGGAACACAGATGACTGATTGGTACAGGACGGGAAGACGGAACACTGATCGGTATGGCACGGGAACACGGAACACTGATCAGTACAGGACAGGAACACAGAACACTGATCGGTATGGCACGGGAACACGGAACAATGATCGGTACAATCAGTGTTCTGCATTCCTGTCCTGTACCGATCAGTAAGGCATGGGAACACGGAACCCTGATCCGTACAGGACAGGAACACGGATCACTGATCGGTACAGGACGGGAACATGGAACACTGATCGGTACAGGACAGGAAAACGGAACACTGATCAGTACTGGAAGGGAACATAGATCACTGATCAGTACAGGACGGGAACACGGAACACTGATCGGTACGGCACGGGAAGACGGAACACTGATCGGTACGGTGCGGGAACACGAAACACGGAATCCTGATCCATACAATACGGGGACACAGATCACTGATCAGTAAGGCACGGGAACACAGAACACTGATCGGTACAGGATGGGATCCAAACCATCGATCGGTGTGGCACGGGAACATGGAACCCTAATCAGTACAGGACGGGAACACAGAACACTGATCGGTAAGGCATGGGAACACAGAACAATGATCAGTACAGGACGGGAACATGGAAAACTGATCGGTACAGGAGGGGAACACGGAACACTGATCGGTACGGCACGGGAACATGAAACACGGAATCCCGATCCATACAATACGGGGTCACAGTACACTGATCAGTAAGGCATGGGAACACAGAACCCTGATCGGTTCAGGATGGTAACACAGAACACTGATCGGTACAGCACAGGAACAGGGAACATCGATCAGTAAGGCATTGGAACACAGAACACTGATCGGTACAGGACGGGATCCAAACCATCGATCGGTACGGCACAGGAACAGGGAACACTGATCAGTAAGGCATTGGAACACAGAACCCTGATCCGTACAGGACGGGAACACGGAACACTGATCGGTACAGGACGGGAACACGGAACACTGATCGGTACGGCACGGGAACACCGAACAATGATCGGTACGAGATGGGAACACGGAACACTGATTGATACAGAACGGGACACAGATTACTGATCAGTACAGAACGGGACACAGATCACTGATCAGTACAGAACAGGAACACGGAACACTGATTGGTAAGGCATGGGAACACAGAACATCAATTGGTACAGCACGGGAACACAAAACACGGAATCCAGATCCGTACAGGACGGGGACACGGAACACTGATCGGTACAGGACAGGATCCAAATCATCGATCGGTGTGGCACGGGAACATGGAACATCATTTGATATGACACGGGAACACAGAACCCTGATCAGTAAGGCATGGGAACACAGAACACTGATCAGTACGGCACAGGAACAGGGAACATCGATCAGTAAGGCACGGGAACACAGAACCCTGATCGGTTCAAGACGGGAACACGGAACACTGATCGGTACAGCACAGGAACAGGGAACATCGATCAGTAAGGCACGGGAACACAGAACATCAATTGGTACAGCACGGGAACACGAAACACGGAATCCAGATCCGTACAAGATGGGGACACAGAACACTGATCATTTCAGGACAGGAACACGGAACACTGATCAGTACGGCACGGGAACACGGAACAATGATCGGTACGAGATGGGAACACGGAACACTGATCGATACAGAACGGGACATAGATCACTGATCAGTAAGGCACGGGAACACAGAACATCAATTGGTGTTGCACGGGAACATGAAACACGGAATCCAGATCCGTACAGGACGGGGACACGGAACACTTATCCGTACAATACAGGGACAGAACACTAATCGTTTCAGGGTGGGAACACAGCACACTGATCGGTACGGCACAGGAACACGGAAAATCGAGTGGTAAGGCATGGGAACATGGAACCCTGATCCGTACAGGACGGGAACACGGAACACTGATCGGTACAGGACGGGAACACAAAACACTGATCGGTACAGGACAGGAACACAGATCACTGATCGGTACAGGACGGGAACACAGATGACTGATTGGTACAGGACGGGAAGACGGAACACTGATCGGTATGGCACGGGAACACGGAACACTGATCAGTACAGGACAGGAACACAGAACACTGATCGGTATGGCACGGGAACACGGAACAATGATCGGTACAATCAGTGTTCTGCATTCCTGTCCTGTACCGATCAGTAAGGCATGGGAACACGGAACCCTGATCCGTACAGGACAGGAACACGGATCACTGATCGGTACAGGACGGGAACATGGAACACTGATCGGTACAGGACAGGAAAACGGAACACTGATCAGTACTGGAAGGGAACATAGATCACTGATCAGTACAGGACGGGAACACGGAACACTGATCGGTACGGCACGGGAAGACGGAACACTGATCGGTACGGTGCGGGAACACGAAACACGGAATCCTGATCCATACAATACGGGGACACAGATCACTGATCAGTAAGGCACGGGAACACAGAACACTGATCGGTACAGGATGGGATCCAAACCATCGATCGGTGTGGCACGGGAACATGGAACCCTAATCAGTACAGGACGGGAACACAGAACACTGATCGGTAAGGCATGGGAACACAGAACAATGATCAGTACAGGACGGGAACATGGAAAACTGATCGGTACAGGAGGGGAACACGGAACACTGATCGGTACGGCACGGGAACATGAAACACGGAATCCCGATCCATACAATACGGGGTCACAGTACACTGATCAGTAAGGCATGGGAACACAGAACCCTGATCGGTTCAGGATGGTAACACAGAACACTGATCGGTACAGCACAGGAACAGGGAACATCGATCAGTAAGGCATTGGAACACAGAACACTGATCGGTACAGGACGGGATCCAAACCATCGATCGGTACGGCACAGGAACAGGGAACACTGATCAGTAAGGCATTGGAACACAGAACCCTGATCCGTACAGGACGGGAACACGGAACACTGATCGGTACAGGACGGGAACACGGAACACTGATCGGTACGGCACGGGAACACCGAACAATGATCGGTACGAGATGGGAACACGGAACACTGATTGATACAGAACGGGACACAGATTACTGATCAGTACAGAACGGGACACAGATCACTGATCAGTACAGAACAGGAACACGGAACACTGATTGGTAAGGCATGGGAACACAGAACATCAATTGGTACAGCACGGGAACACAAAACACGGAATCCAGATCCGTACAGGACGGGGACACGGAACACTGATCGGTACAGGACAGGATCCAAATCATCGATCGGTGTGGCACGGGAACATGGAACATCATTTGATATGACACGGGAACACAGAACCCTGATCAGTAAGGCATGGGAACACAGAACACTGATCAGTACGGCACAGGAACAGGGAACATCGATCAGTAAGGCACGGGAACACAGAACCCTGATCGGTTCAAGACGGGAACACGGAACACTGATCGGTACAGCACAGGAACAGGGAACATCGATCAGTAAGGCACGGGAACACAGAACATCAATTGGTACAGCACGGGAACACGAAACACGGAATCCAGATCCGTACAAGATGGGGACACAGAACACTGATCATTTCAGGACAGGAACACGGAACACTGATCAGTACGGCACGGGAACACGGAACAATGATCGGTACGAGATGGGAACACGGAACACTGATCGATACAGAACGGGACATAGATCACTGATCAGTAAGGCACGGGAACACAGAACATCAATTGGTGTTGCACGGGAACATGAAACACGGAATCCAGATCCGTACAGGACGGGGACACGGAACACTGATCCGTACAGGACGGGAACACGGAATCCAGATCCGTACAGGACGGGAACACGGAATCCAGATCCGTACAGGACGGGGACACGGAACACTTATCCGTACAATACAGGGACAGAACACTAATCGTTTCAGGGCGGGAACACAGCACACTGATCGGTACGGCACAGGAACACGGAAAATCGAGTGGTAAGGCATGGGAACATGGAACCCTGATCCGTACAGGACGGGAACACGGAACACTGATCGGTACAGGACGGGAACACAAAACACTGATCGGTACAGGACAGGAACACAGATCACTGATCGGTACAGGACGGGAACACAGATGACTGATTGGTACAGGACGGGAAGACGGAAAACTGATCGGTATGGCACGGGAACACGGAACACTGATCAGTACAGGACAGGAACACAGAACACTGATCGGTATGGCACGGGAACACGGAACAATGATCGGTACAATCAGTGTTCTGCATTCCTGTCCTGTACCGATCAGTAAGGCATGGGAACACGGAACCCTGATCCGTACAGGACGGGAACACGGAACACTGATCGGTACAGGACGGGATCACAAACCATCGATCGGTGTGGCACGGGAACATGGAACATCATTTGATACGACACGGGAACACGGAACCCTGATTAGTACTGGACGGGATCACAGAACACTGATCAGTACTGGACAGTAACACTGATCGGTACAGGAAGGGAACACAGAACCCTGATCAGTACAGGATGAGAACACAGAACACTGATCGGTACAGGAAGGGAACACAGAACACTGATCAGTACAGGACGGGAACACAGAACCCTGATCAGTACAGGACGAGAACACAGAACACTGATCAGTACAGGATGAGAACACAGAACACTGATCGGTACAGGAAGGGAACACAGAACACTGATCGGTACAGGACGGGAACACAGAACCCTGATCAGTACAGGACGAGAACACAGAACACTGATCAGTACAGGATGAGAACACAGAACACTGATCGGTACAGGAAGGGAACACAGAACCCTGATCAGTACAGGACGGGAACACAGAACACTGATCAGTACAGGACGAGAACACAGAACACTGATCGGTACAGGACGGGAACACAGAACACTGATCAGTACAGGACGGGAACACAGAACCCTGATCAGTACAGGACGAGAACACAGAACACTGATCAGTACAGGATGAGAACACAGAACACTGATCGGTACAGGAAGGGAACACAGAACACTGATCGGTACAGGACGGGAACACAGAACACTGATCAGTACAGGACGAGAACACAGAACACTGATCAGTACAGGACGAGAACACAGAACACTGATCAGTACAGGATGAGAACACAGAACACTGATCAGTACAGGACGAGAACACAGAACACTGATCAGTACAGGATGAGAACACAGAACACTGATCGGTACAGGACGGGAACACAGAACACTGATCGGTACAGGACGGGAACACAGAACACTGATCAGTACAGGACGAGAACACAAAACATCGATCGGTGTGGCACGGGAATATGGAACATCATTTGATACGACACGGGAACATGAAACACTGATTGGTACAGGACGGGAACACGGAACCCTGATCAGTACAGGATGAGAACACAGAACCCTGATCAGTACAGGACGGGAACATGAAACACTGATTGGTACAGGACGGGAACACGGAACCCTGATCAGTACAGGATGAGAACACAGAACACTGATCGGTACAGCACGGGAACACGGAACCCTGATCAGTACAGGACGGGAACACAGAACACTGATCGGTACAGGACGGGAACACAGAACACTGATCAGTACAGGACGAGAGCACAGAACACTGATCGGTACAGGACGGGAACACGGAACCCTGATCAGTACAGGACGGGAACACAGAACACTGATCGGTACAGGACGGGAACACAGAACACTGATCAGTACAGGACGAGAACACAGAACCCTGATCAGTACAGGACGGGAACACGGAACCCTGATCAGTACAGGACGGGAACACGGAACCCTGATCAGTACAGGATGGGAACACAGAACACTGATCAGTACAGGATGAGAACACAGAACCCTGATCAGTACAGGACGGGAACACGGAACCCTGATCAGTACAGGACGGGAACACAGAACACTGATCAGTACAGGACGAGAACACAGAACACTGATCGGTACAGGACGGGAACACAGAACACTGATCAGTACAGGACGAGAACACAAAACATCGATCGGTGTGGCACGGGAATATGGAACATCAGTTGATACGGCACGGGAACATGAAACACTGATTGGTACAGGACGGGAACACGGAACCCTGATCAGTACAGGACGGGAACACAGAACACTGATCAGTACAGGACGAGAACACAGAACACTGATCGGTAAGGAAGGGGAACACAGATCACTGATCAGTAAGGAACGGGAACACAGATCACTGATCAGTACAGGACGGGAACACGGAACCCTGATCGGTACAGGACGAGAACACAGAACACTGATCAGTACAGGATGGGAACACAGAACGCTGATCAGTACAGGACGGGAACATGGAACCTTGATCAGTACAGGATGGGAACACGGAACACTGATTAGTACAGGACAGGAACACAGAACACTGATCGGTACGGCACGGGAACACGGAACAATGATCGGTACAATCAGTGTTCTGCATTCCTGTCCTGTACCGATCAGTAAGGCATGGGAACACGGAACCCTGATCCGTACAGGACGGGAACACGGAATACTGATCGGTACAGGACGGGATCACAAAACATCGATCGGTGTGGCACGGGAACATGGAACATCATTTGATACGACACGGGAACACGGAATACTGATCAGTACAGGACGGGAACACGGAATACTGATCGGTACAGGACGGGAACACAGAACACTGATCAGTACAGGACGAGAACACAAAACATCGATCGGTGTGGCACGGGAATATGGAAAATCAGTTGATACGGCACGGGAACATGAAACACTGATTGGTACAGGACGGGAACACGGAACCCTGATCAGTACAGGATGGGAACACAGAACACTGATCAGTACAGGACGGGAACACGGAACCCTGATCAGTACAGGACGGGAACACGGAACCCTGATCAGTACAGGATGAGAACACAGAACACTGATCGGTACAGGACGGGAACACGGAACCCTGATCAGTACAGGATGGGAACACAGAACACTCATCAGTACAGGACGGGAACACGGAACCCTGATCAGTACAGGACGGGAACACGGAACCCTGATCAGTACAGGACAGGAACACAGAACACTGATCAGTACAGGACGGGAACACAGATCACTGATCAGTACAGGACGGGAACACGGAACCCTGATCAGTACAGGACGAGAACACGGAACACTGATCAGTACAGGACGAGAACACAGAACACTGATCAGTACAGGATGGGAACACAGAACGCTGATCAGTACAGGACGGGAACATGGAACCTTGATCAGTACAGGACGGGAACACGGAACACTGATCAGTACAGGACAGGAACACAGAACACTGATCGGTACGGCACGGGAACACGGAACAATGATCGGTACAATCAGTGTTCTGCATTCCTGTCCTGTACCGATCAGTAAGGCACGGGAACACGGAACCCTGATCCGTACAGGACGGGAACACGGAATACTGATCGGTACAGGACGGGATCACAAAACATCAATCGGTGTGGCACGGGAATATGGAAAATCAGTTGAAACGGCACGGGAACATGAAACATTGATTGGTACAGGACGGGAACACGGAACCCTGATTGGCACGGCACGGGAACACGGAACCCTGATCAGTACAGGACGGGAACACGGAACAATGATCGGTACAATCAGTGTTCTGCATTCCTGTCCTGTACCGATCAGTAAGGCATGGGAACACGGAACCCTGATCCGTACAGGACGGGAACACGGAATACTGATCGGTACAGGACGGGATCACAAAACATCGATCGGTGTGGCACGGGAATATGGAAAATCAGTTGATACGGCACGGGAACATGAAACACTGATTGGTACAGGACGGGAACACGGAACCCTGATCAGTACAGGACGGGAACACGGAACCTTGATCAGTACAGAACGGGAACACGGAACACTGATTGGCACGGCACGGGAACATGGAACAGGCCCATGATGTCAGTTTGCACCAGTATCCCAATTAAACCTAATGCTCATAGTCCTGGAGCAAAAGAGACAGACTGACTTCCTGTTTGAGTTGAACAAAATCATGAGGAATGTTGATGGACATTTTCCGGTGGCATTGACTAATGAAAAGACACTGGTTTGGCATGTGAGAAGATTTTCTGATGATACGTGCAGCTTAGGTGTTGGACAGATAAAGAGACTCAAAGACTGTCTTCGAGCATCCCTGAAGAACATAGCACTGCAAACAATGAGATCCGAGTTGTTTTAGTCAGAGACAATCAGAACAGAAATTGGCCCTTTTTTTTATCTAGTCCATGCCATAGCCTTCTCCCTGCACTGGGTCCACATCTCTCCTTAGCCCTGTATATACCCAAACTTCTCATAAACTTTGAAATTGAGCTTGCATACACCACTTGCACAGGCAGCTGATTCCACCCTCCCACAACCATCTGAGTGAAGAAGACAGCCCTCATGTTCCCCTTGAACTTCTCAACTTTGACCCTTAATCTATGACTTCCGGTTGTAGTCCCACCCAATCTCAATGGAAAATGCCTATTTGTATTTCCCCTATCTATACCCGTCATAATTTTGTAAACTCCTATGAAATCTCCTCTCGGTGTTCTACGTTCTAAAGAATACAGTCATAACCTGTTCAATCTTATAACTCAGACCCAACAACATCCTTGTACATTTTCTCTGTACTCCTTCAACCTTGTCTAGAACCTTGTCCAAAATTGCACACAATACTCCATATTGGGTCTCACCAATGTCTAATGCAACTTCAACGTGACATCTCATGTCCTGAATTTGAAGCTTTGATTTATGAAGGGCAATGCGCCAAAGCTTTCTTTACGACCCTATCTGCCTGTAATGCCACTTTAATTACGGACCTGTATTCCCAGATCCTTTTGTCCTACCACACTCCTCAGTGCCCTACCATTCACTGTGTGAGATCCACCCTGGTTGGTCCTCCCTCCTGTCTGCACTAAATTCCATCTGTCATTTTTCCAGTTGCTGCAGATCCCTTTGCAGGCCATGGTACCCGCCACTTCACCGCAGATATCAAATTTGATCCAGTTAACCATATTATTATCCATATAATTGATATTGATGATAAACAACAAAGGACCCAGCACTGATCCTTGCAGCACACGACAAGTCACAGTCATCCAGCGAGAGGCAACCCTTGATGACCACTCTCTGGCTTCTCCCACTAAGCCAATGTCTAACGATGTCCTGACGAAGGGTCTCGGCCCGAAACGTCGACAGTGCTTCTCCCTCTCGATGCTGCCTGGCCTGCTGTGTCCCACCAGCATCTTGTGTGTGTTGTAAGCCAATGTCTAACGATGTCCTGACGAAGGGTCTCGGCCCGAAACGTCGACAGTGCTTCTCCCTATAGATGCTGCCTGGCCTGCTGTGTCCCACCAGCATCTTGTGTGTGTCGTAAGCCAATGTCTAACGATGTCCTGACAAAGGGTCTAGGCCCGAAACGTCGACAGTGCTTCTCCCTCTCGATGCTGCCTGGCCTTCTGTGTTCCACCAGCATCTTGTGTGTGTTGTAAGCCAATGTCTAACGATGTCCTGACGAAGGGTCTAGGCCCGAAACGTCGACAGTGCTTCTCCCTCTCGATGCTGCCTGGTCTGCTGTGTTCCACCAGCATCTTGTGTGTGTTGTAAGCCAATGTCTAACGATGTCCTGATGAAGGGTCTCGACCCGAAACGTCGACAGAGCTTCTCCCTGTAGATGCTGCCTGGTCTGCTGTGTTCCACCAGCGTTTTGTGTGTGTTGTAAGCCAATGTCTAATCCAGTTTGCCACCTCATCCTGAATTCTGAGCAACTGAACCTCCCATGCCTCACTTTCAAACATTAAATGCCTTTCCTTCATTCACTCTCTGGTAGCTTCAGTAAGAAATGTCTGTAAGATCAGAAAGATATGACCTACCACACACAAAGCCATGCTGGCTATCCTTAATCAGTCTGTGTCTATCCAAACACTTGTATATCCCATCCCTTAGAATACCTTCCAATAACTTTCCCTTAACTGTGGTCAGACTCATCAGCCTATCCGTTTAAGTTTAGAGTCTTTTTTAAAATAATGCAACAACACTGACTATCTTCCAATCCTCTTGTACCTCCCCTACCTCTGGGAATGATTTAAATGTCTCTGTGAGGGCCACAGCAATTTCTGCACATGCCTTGCTAAGACTTGAGGGAACACCTTGTCAGGCCCTGGGGATTTATCCACCCTGGTTTGTCTCAGAGTAGTAAACACCTTCTTTTGTTTGCTGTACACCCTGTCTTCGTTATATGTGGGGGATACGTTCCTCACAGTTGACGCATAATGTGAATAATTATTGAAATGGAGAAAATAGGGATGTGTTCCAGAGGGCTTCCTAAATATGTTTTATCTGTAATTTATTCACATTTTCATACCAATACGACACAAAAGCAGTACCACAAGGCACATTCGTATTATATTTCATCAATCTGAGGTAATATTCAATGTAATAGATCATAGCAAGTTAACATACTAGGGTGTACAGAACTCACCAACAGTGGCAGGTGTGTTCACTCTGGGAGATGAGTGGTTGTTGTGGTGTCGGGCAGCTTTACGTGGATAAGGTGCATGGATGGTTGTGGTCGTCAGGATCGTATCAAGCACAGCAAGGGGTGAAGGAAGACTCACAGAACTCTTAGAACTGCCGGCACCGGTTTGAAGAAAGTGGTGAGGGTTGTTCGTTTGGCAGCATTTTGTTTTTCAGCATAAGTTTGCTTGCAGGCAAAAAGGGTTGATGGCAGAGAATGACTGAAATGTTGACTCCGTTCTAAACTTGGGTCCATGCCCATCGCCATTTGTGCCAAGTGTTCCAACTTCCACCATTCCCTCACCGTTGGTAAACTCCTGGAATTTTCAAAATCACCTGTTGCTTGCAGCATCTGAGCGATAGTTCGCCATTAAAAAAAATGCCTTGAATGTGGATCACACCTTGGGCGAGTGGTTGAATCAGCGATGTTGTGTTAGGTGGCAGGAAACGCACTGTTATATTACGATGAACGCTGTCCAAATGTTTAGGATGGGCTGGCGCATTGTCAAGCAACAAAAGAACTTTAAAGGCAAGATTCTGTTCCCAGCAGTAGCATCCCAGCTGTGTTACCTCCACCTGATGCTGCACTGTTTATAATTTACAACTTTTTTTTCAAGTGTTAAAGTAGGCCAGCTGATGGCCTAGGATATGACATCGGATGCTTAGGAGGCATAGTTAAATATTTCAAGCACAAAATCACTGCACTGTGTGAGACCGGCAAAAGTTTAAGAGCAAGATCAAACATCCACACCTTGCCAAAACCAATGTGAAACTGGCGGGAGTGAGACTGTGAGGCGCGCGCAAGTGACTTGTATTCGTGGGAAAGCGGTGCTCCTCGCATAACTGTCAGTTTTGAACGCATATAAGGAGGCGTTGGTAGAAATAGGTTCCTCGCATAACTGTGAATCCGCATAGTCTGAAGACCCATATAACGAGGATAGGGTGTTCCTGCTTAAAAAAAGATGTTCAATTTATGGGGAAGATAGCAGAGATACGAGATACGTAAATCAAAAATTAGGAACTGATGCAACACACACAAAATGCTGGTGGAACGCAGCAGGCCAGGCAGAAGCACTGTCGATGTTTCGGGCCGAGAACCCTGCTGCCTGGCCTGCTGCATTCCACCAGCATTTTGTGTGTGTTGTTTGAATTTCCAGCATCTGAGATTTCCTCGTGTTGCTTTTTAAATTAGGAACTGATGTTAGTTTAGGAAGTGTGTGCAGAATGCTGTAAATGAGAAAGTGGTGGAGACAGGAGCGATCAGAATGTTTAGGAAGTGTGTGCAGAATGTTGTAAATGAGAAAGTGGTGGAGACAGGAGCGATCAGAATGTTTAGGAAGTGTGTGCAGAATGTTGTAAATGAGCAAGTGGTGGAGACAGGAGCGATCAAAATGTTTAGGAAGTGTGTGCAGAATGTTGTAAATGAGCAAGGGGTGGAGACAGGAGCGATCAGAATGTTTAGGAAGTGTGTGCAGAATGTTGTAAATGAGAAAGGGGTGGAGACAGGAGCGATCAGAATGTTTAGGAAGTGTGTGCAGAATGTTGAAAATGAGAAAGGGGTGGAGACAGGAGCGATCAGAATGTTTAGGAAGTGTGTGCAGAATGCTGTAAATGAGAAAGGGGTGGAGACAGGAGCGATCAGAATGTGAAGGAAGTGTGCGCAGAATGTTGTAAATGAGAAAGGGGTGGAGACAGGAGCGATCAGAATGTTTAGGAAGTGTGTGCAGAATGTTGTAAATGAGAAAGGGGTGGAGACAGGAGCGATCAGAATGTTTAGGAAGTGTGTGCAGAATGTTGTAAATGAGCAAGGGGTGGAGACAGGAGCGATCAGAATGTTTAGGAAGTGTGTGCAGAATGTTGTAAATGAGCAAGGGGTGGAGACAGGAGCGATCAGAATGTTTAGGAAGTGTGTGCAGAATGTTGTAAATGAGCAAGTGGTGGAGACAGGAGCGATCAGAATGTTTAGGAAGTGTGTGCAGAATGTTGTAAATGAGCAAGTGGTGGAGACAGGAGCGATCAGAATGTTAAGGAAGTGTGTGCAGAATGTTGTAAATGAGCAAGGGGTGGAGACAGGAGCGATCACAATGTTTAGGAAGTGTGTGCAGAATGCTGTAAATGAGCAAGGGGTGTTGACAGGAGCGATCAGAATGTTTAGGAAGTGTGTGCAGAATGTTGTAAATGAGCAAGGGGTGGAGACAGGAGCGATCAGAATGTTTAGGAAGTGTGTGCAGAATGTTGTAAATGAGCAAGGGGTGGAGACAGGAGCGATCAGAATGTTTAGGAAGTGTGTGCAGAATGTTGTAAATGAGGAAGGGGTGGAGACAGGAGCGATCACAATGTTTAGGAAGTGTGTGCAGAATGTTGTAAATGAGAAAGGGGTGGAGACAGGAGCGATCAGAATGTTTAGGAAGTGTGTGCAGAATGTTGTAAATGAGCAAGTGGTGGAGACAGGAGCCATCAGAATGTTTAGGAAGTGTGTGCAGAATGTTGTAAATGAGAAAGTGGTGGAGACAGGAGCGATCAGAATGTTTAGGAAGTGTGTGCAGAATGTTGTAAATGAGAAAGTGGTGGAGACAGGAGCGATCAGAATGTTTAGGAAGTGTGTGCAGAATGTTGTAAATGAGAAAGGGGTGGAGACAGGAGCGATCAGAATGTTTAGGAAGTGTGTGCAGAATGTTGTAAATGAGAAAGGGGTGGAGACAGGAGCGATCACAATGTTTAGGAAGTGTGTGCAGAATGTTGTAAATGAGAAAGGGGTGGAGACAGGAGCGATCAGAATGTTTAGGAAGTGTGTGCAGAATGTTGTAAATGAGAACGGGGTGGAGACAGGAGCGATCAGAATGTTTAGGAAGTGTGTGCAGAATGTTGTAAATGAGAAAGGGGTGGAGACAGGAGCGATCAGAATGTTTAGGAAGTGTGTGCAGAATGCTGTAAATGAGAAAGTGGTGGAGACAGGAGCGATCAGAATGTTTAGGAAGTGTGTGCAGAATGTTGTAAATGAGCAAGTGGTGGAGACAGGAGCGATCAGAATGTTTAGGAAGTGTGTGCAGAATGTTGTAAATGAGAAAGTGGTGGAGACAGGAGCGATCAGAATGTTTAGGAAGTGTGTGCAGAATGTTGTAAATGAGAAAGGGGTGGAGACAGGAGCGATCAGAATGTTTAGGAAGTGTGTGCAGAATGTTGTAAATGAGCAAGTGGTGGAGACAGGAGCAATCAGAATGTTTAGGAAGTGTGTGCAGAATGTTGTAAATGAGAAAGGGGTGGAGACAGGAGCGATCAGAATGTTTAGGAAGTGTGTGCAGAATGTTGTAAATGAGAAAGGGGTGGAGACAGGAGCGATCAGAATGTTTAGGAAGTGTGTGCAGAATGTTGTAAATGAGCAAGGGGTGGAGACAGGAGCGATCACAATGTTTAGGAAGTGTGTGCAGAATGTTGTAAATGAGAAAGGGGTGGAGACAGGAGCGATCAGAATGTTTAGGAAGTGTGTGCAGAATGTTGTAAATGAGAAAGTGGTGGAGACAGGAGCGATCAGAATGTTTAGGAAGTGTGTACAGAATGCTGTAAATGAGAAAGTGGTGGAGACAGGAGCGATCAGAATGTTTAGGAAGTGTGTGCAGAATGTTGTAAATGAGAAAGTGGTGGAGACAGGAGCGATCAGAATGTTTAGGAAGTGTGTGCAGAATGCTGTAAATGAGAAAGAGGTGGAGACAGGAGCGATCAGAATGTTTAGGAAGTGTGTGCAGAATGTTGTAAATGAGAAAGGGGTGGAGACAGGAGCGATCAGAATGTTTAGGAAGTGTGTGCAGAATGCTGTAAATGAGCAAGGGGTGGAGACAGGAGCGATCAGAATGTTTAGGAAGTGTGTGCAGAATGCTGTAAATGAGAAAGTGGTGGAGACAGGAGCGATCAGAATGTTTAGGAAGTGTGTGCAGAATGTTGTAAATGAGAAAGGGGTGGAGACAGGAGCGATCAGAATGTTTAGGAAGTGTGTGCAGAATGCTGTAAATGAGAAAGGGGTGGAGACAGGAGCGATCAGAATGTTTAGGAAGTGTGTGCAGAATGCTGTAAATGAGAAAGTGGTGGAGACAGGAGCGATCACAATGTTTAGGAAGTGTGTGCAGAATGCTGTAAATGAGCAAGGGGTGGAGACAGGAGCGATCAGAATGTTTAGGAAGTGTGTGCAGAATGCTGTAAATGAGAAAGTGGTGGAGACAGGAGCGATCAGAATGTTTAGGAAGTGTGTGCAGAATGTTGTATATGAGCAAGTGGTGGAGACAGGAGCGATCAGAATGTTTAGGAAGTGTGTGCAGAATGCTGTAAATGAGAAAGGGGTGGAGACAGGAGCGATCAGAATGTTTAGGAAGTGTGTGCAGAATGCTGTAAATGAGAAAGTGGTGGAGACAGGAGCGATCACAATGTTTAGGAAGTGTGTGCAGAATGTTGTAAATGAGCAAGGGGTGGAGACAGGAGCGATCAGAATGTTTAGGAAGTGTGTGCAGAATGCTGTAAATGAGAAAGGGGTGGAGACAGGAGCGATCAGAATGTTTAGGAAGTGTGTGCAGAATGTTGTAAATGAGAAAGGGGTGGAGACAGGAGCGATCAGAATGTTTAGGAAGTGTGTGCAGAATATTGTAAATGAGAAAGGGGTGGAGACAGGAGCGATCACAATGTTTAGGAAGTGTGTGCAGAATGTTGTAAATGAGAAAGGGGTGGAGACAGGAGCGATCAGAATGTTTAGGAAGTGTGTGCAGAATATTGTAAATGAGAAAGGGGTGGAGACAGGAGCGATCACAATGTTTAGGAAGTGTGTGCAGAATGTTGTAAATGAGAAAGGGGTGGAGACAGGAGCGATCAGAATGTTTAGGAAGTGTGTGCAGAATGTTGTAAATGAGAAAGGGGTGGAGACAGGAGCGATCACAATGTTTAGGAAGTGTGTGCAGAGTCAGGGCTGGGATAACTTTCTTTGCACTGTGACTGCACTGCGGCTCCCAACAATTCTTGGCAGTGTAATTCCCAGGATTCATCGGCAGCACGCATGCTCCTTTGGACTACATTTCCCATGAATCGGCCTGAAGGTCCCGGCGTGCATTGCGCAGGGAGGGGCTGTCGGACAGCGGCCATCTTGTGGTGTTGCGCGGTCGTTCCGTGTTCGGTCGCTCTCGATCTCTCTCCCGCTCCCGGACATACTGTACATCGGTTAGCAGCGGCAGCGCCAACAGCTTTTCGTTCCCCAAACGTCTTTCTACTAATATCGCATGTCCACTATTCAGAACCTCCAATCTTTTGGTGAGTCGCTCGGTTGGCGCCGGCGGGTGGCTGCGGGAGAGGGACGGGTGGTCTCGCCCAGGGACCGGCCTTTGTTCACAGCTGCGTGAAATGGCGGCGTCCGGGCGGGGGGATTGCAGGGAACGGACCGGAGAAGGGGTCGGGTGGCGGCTGGGGAGTGCATCCGAGCACGGTGTGGGCTGGTTGGAGGCAAGAGAGTGAATCGGGCTGGAGGGAGAGGGACGTGGCGGCGTGGACGCGCCCGTCCAACGGCGGGGGGGGTAGGGAGGTGGCGTGGACGCGCCCGGCCCACGACGGGGGGCTGGGAGGTGGCGTGAGCGCGCTCGGCCCACGACGGGGGGGGGGGGGCAGAGAGGCGTCGTGGACGCGCCCGGCCCACGGCGGGGGGGGCAGGGAGGTGGCGTGGACGCGCCCGGCCCACGGCGGGGGGGGCAGGGAGGTGGCGTGGACGCGCCCGTCCAACGGCGGGGGGGGCAGGGAGGTGGCGTGGACGCGCCCGTCCAACGGCGGGGGGCAGGGAGGTGGCGATGAGCGCGCCCGGCCCACGACGGGGGGGGGGCAGGGAGGCGGCGTGGACGCGCCCGTCCAACGGCGGGGGGGGCAGGGAGGTGGCGTGGACGCACCCGGCCCACGGCGGGGGGGGCAGGGAGGTGGCGTGGACGCGCCCGTCCAACGGCGGGGGGGGGCAGGGAGGCCGCGTGGACGCGCCCGTCCAACGGCGGGGGGCAGGGAGGTGGCGATGAGCGCGCCCGGCCCACGGCGGGGGGGGGGGTCAGGGAGGCCGCGTGGGCGCGCCCGCGTGCGGTGGGTGTTGGGGTTGGGGAGAGGTATATTTGGGGTGGGAAAGGCAGGAGTGGGGGTGTTTATTTGGGAGATTGGTGTGATGGCTGCGATAGGAGGAACAGGAATGCGGGTAACATGGCTTGTCTGGGCAGTTGGCGGGTGGGTGGGCTGAGAGTATTTGTCCTGTTCAGAAATACTGGGAACATGCTATTGTTTCTTCCGTAGTTTGGAAGTTCATGATCCACGAAACTTGTTGCGTTCTTTGCTTGTAATTTGCATTAGTTTTACTATTCTGAAGTTCATGAACTCATTTTACTGTGACATGTTTTGTTTTGCTGCCCTTAATATGTTGCAGACCCCTTTGCTGATGCAACTAAGGGTGACGACCGCCTCCCGGCAGGGACTGAAGAGTACATCCATATAAGAATTCAGCAACGTAACGGCAGGAAAACACTGACCACAGTCCAAGGCATTGCTGATGATTATGACAAGAAGAAGCTTGTGAAAGCCTTTAAAAAGGTATCATTTCTACATTGCTGCATTTCTATTTCAGATATTATAATTGTTGGCTTTAGTTTAAAAAATGGACAAGGGCAGCAAAACTGCAGGTCTTCACCATAACGGAATTGGTAAAATGGTAGTTCAAGATCCTTGATTCTTAACTAACTTTTTGGGAACCCCTTTAAAAGGAATGCTGTGGAGTATCATGCCAGTTCAAAACCAAACTTAGTAGCACTGATTTTTATGGTACCTACACTGGAATTTAGTTCCTGCAAATTATTAATTTAGAAGTGTGTATTTGTTTCATTCTAATTATCTTGGGTTTGGTTTGATGTAAGCTGTTTGATCTACAAGTCTTTCTGTGAGGATTGGTTTGCTTTATTGAAGAAAATGGTTTTGCTTTTTGAGGAAAGACAGACTTTGGGGGATGTTTGGATATGGAGCTGGCAAGAGGGCTTTTTCTTAATTTTGATAAATGTTGACTTTGTCGTAATTATCTCTTGGAAACTAAACTAGGTGCACCTTGTTCCAGTACGAAGAATATTTTGCAGTGATCGTTTAGTGCGTAGTTATTGTTGTCTTTGTCAGTCAAGGAGAATATATTGTGGTTTTATTTCAAATATTACATGTATTTGAATAGTTTCAAAGTATTTGCAGGAATTAATGATCCAACCTCTTTCTTTACAGAAATTTGCCTGCAATGGTACTGTGATAGAGCACCCTGAATACGGTGAGGTAATCCAGCTTCAGGGTGATCAGCGGAAGAATATCTGCCAATTTCTACTGGAGGTGAGAAAGAAATGTCTGGAAGTTAGGTGTGGCAATACATCAGCTTTGAGATCAGCTTCAGCTTGCTGTACTTCTACTAGTCCATATTGTTATAAAGTAGTTGATAGTGATAGCATGGGGGGGGGGGAGTGTTGCTTGCAATGTCCCCCTATGTGGTGTTCATGTGTTTCATCAACTGAAATCAGCAAATCTGTTTTAAAGCTCAACACTTTTTGTTTTCAATGGCCATTGATTCCATTGTAGTTTGTTTGCAGTGCATTCATATTTCTTGTAATGACTGAGCCCATGATTTGAAGAATGCATCATTGATTTAAAACCAATTGAAACTGCAAATTTTTATGGCATGTAGGAAGAAGTAATTAGACGCATTGTCTAGATTGTTCTCTATGTTCTTTTCCTTTATTTACTAACAAGATTTCTGAAATTATTTTATACCCAGGGAGCAAGGAAGGCATTCTGCAAGTTAGAAAATAGCACTGTTAGAGCTGTTTGGCTATATTGCATCACACCCGCATTCTAATGGGTTTCTTTCGTATTTTGCACACAGGTTGGCATTGTGAAGGAGGAGCAGTTGAAAGTCCACGGCTTCTAAAGGATGTGTTTATCAGCTGAGGTTTCTTGTATGGCTGGTTCTCTTTATATTTGTTAGCTAATTATATATAGATGCACACACAGATGTACGTATACTATGCAGAAATAAATTACTACAGTAAATGGACTTCCCATGTGATTGGATCTTCAGAATTTAACTCCGATATGCATGATGACAGAGAAAGTATGCTATTTAGGCTGGTAACTCATAAGAAAACCACTATAAGATGGTAACTAAAATGCCAGACATGTATATTTAGCACATTTCCAATGGAAATGTTTAGTGCTAATTGTTCTACTTAAACTTTCCTGATTTTGAGTTTTTGTTGTATTAAAACCATGTATGTTGTATAAGGCAATTAACAATAAACCAGCTATGTATTCTGACGGATGTAATTTGTTAATGGGAAATGAGTGTAGAGTTTCAAACACTGACTAGTGTGTTCTGCTGATATATTTATTTTAGCATTCTTGTTTACTGTTGGCCTTGGGGATTTAATAAACATAGAAACCATTTCGTAAACTATCCCTTTTCAACACATGCAGTTTGGCCTGTGGAATCATCTTCTGTTTGACCTTCTGAATGAAGTTGATTCCATTGCAATATCTGAACACAGTCATATTAAGCACATTATAAACAATTTGGAGAAAATGAGTTTAGGGTTTAATTGGGACAAGTGCTTAAGTTTAAGCCCTTTTTGGTCATATTCTGTAATGTATAATTACAGAGCGAGGCAAAGTAGAGAAAATGACTAATAAGTTGGCAGGGCAGGAAAATGGGTGAAGTCAGGTGACATTTTGATTTGGTTTCTTGGGTAGTGGTCTAATAATTGAATATAAACGGTAGCTGCAATGGTAACATTTCCAAATTAATTTGTTTGCTTTTGAGTTTCTGGTAGGCTGCTGAATACTGCATGCAATGCTGACACGTTCTGTCAGTACAGGTTAATAATAATTTATCTTAAAGGTGTGCTCATTTAGAATTTTTATTCTCTTTCTTGAATGGCTTACCAGTGTTTCCAGACTAGCCACAGGAGATAGTAACTCCTTTCCTTCAAACACATAAGCATTTTGCATATTTCAATGAAATCACTTATTTTAATGTTGAGTGCAGTCCTATTCCCTCGAAGGACAAACCACTTGATTTAACCTGTTGAGCTTTCACTACAACATCTTTCATCAAAAATATGTACTCAAAACAAGATCGGTTCTGTATATGCTTCCCAGCGGCTCACTACAACTGAACTGTTTCTCTGCTTTCAAATGAAATTTTCTTTCATATCTCTGACCTGTATTTTGAACTTCAGTTGAATTGTTACTCGAGTTATTTATTAGTCCATGCAGATTTGGTCAAATTCACAGGAGTTAAATTTTTGATTTAATATCCTGATATGTTGTAGAAGCATAGAAAACCTGCAACACAACACAGGCCGTTCGACCCACAAAGCTGTGCCGAGCATGTCCTTACCTTAGAACTGCCTAGGCTTACCCATAACCCTCTAATTTTCTAAACACCATGTTATCTGAATATAATTTGGATATTGAAAGACTTTGCCAGAACGATGCCCAGGACTGTGCAGGGGTTTAGAGTTTCCTATTTCAGATGGATTTTCTTGTTAGCTGATACAACCATCCAAGTGCTTCTTAAGTTATCTATTGTACCTGCCTCACACACTCCCCTCTCATCCCAAGTATAGGCCCCCTATCTATGGGCTTCTCTTAACTCGGGGATCCTAACAGTCCTCGTAGGATGGCTTGGAACATAACCACTTTAGTACCTACTTGGCCTCTAAAGAATCAATACATCTGTTGCTGAACATATTATCCTCATAGTTACCCTTGATGAATACGAAGTATTAATTTAGGAGCAACACACAAAATACTAGAAGAACTCAGTGAGTCAGACAGCATCTATGGAAGTGAATAAAAAGTCAAAGTTTTGTCTGAGACTTCCATGGGGACTAGAAAGATGCTGGGATAAAAAGGTGGTGGGGGAGGGGTTTAGCTAGACGGTGATGGGTGCACATTCCCTAGCCCTACACAATTTTTTTCCTTTGGTCACATGGGAGGAATGGGACCTCTTGATCCTAATACACTTGTGGAATAAAGGACTGTAAGTACACCACTTTTCAGGCCATTTGGTCTGCAGTTTTGTGCAGATCACACAACTTGGAATTCCCCTTAACCTTGCCTGACAAGAATATTAGTAAGTTGCTTTGCCCTTCTAATTTCCTTAAGTACTCTTGCACCATTCATATTGCTTACCTCATTATAGCTGTGGCATTGCCACATTCTTTATTCTGATCAGATTTGTAATAACCTTTATCATCTAGCCTTCTGTAATCCTGCCATCTTATCACCCTTACCATAACATTCTACCTCGAAATTTCAAAACTTAACTCAAAGATCAATTTCATGCTTTCACCCAGAGTCACCTGCTCTCAATTTGATTTTTGCTAGGTTTCACTTGCTCTATTGAAGTTGGCCTTCCCTCAGCCTCTCCCCCAAATTCAAAGCCTAACCTGACCAGAAAGTGTGGTCACTTTTTTCCCAAACTGTGCCCCCATACAGCCTTAACTCAATTTCTCTGATGTACCAAGATGAGATCATGTACAGCCCCTTCACTGATAGTATTTCAACTATCTTGGATGCACTTAAATTCTGTTCAATCTAAACAATCCCAATCAACATGAGGGAAATAAAATATCTCCCACTATGAGAAACCCATTTTGTATGTTTATATGATTTGCTTCCATAATCCCTCAAATTCCTGCTGAATGCTCCCCTTTTCTTCCTTTATTGGTCTTGTTTACAATCCTGGCAGGAAGTCTTGTGATGCTTTCCCTTGTAAGCAGTGTGAGTGAAGGCCTGAAACTAATCAGTACCCTTCAGCTTCAGCATTGCTACCATTCTGTCACTTCATTTAACCACATGTCTGTGATTGCAATAACATAATTACATATGCTGATCCTTGCTCTCAGCTCACCTGCCTTGAGCTTGATCTCTTTATAATTAATTCAGTTGTCTGTTCCCTGTGTTGGACCTTCTTGACCTCATACTTGGGATTGATCTCCCAGATGCTACCAGTGTTTTTCATCCCTCTAGTTCAAACCACCCTGAGTATCATAAACAAACCTTTCTTGCAAGGAAATTGGAATGCTTACAATTCAAGTGTTACCTGTCTTTGTAAATCTTTCATTTATCCCAGAATCAAACTAGATGATCCAGATACCTCAAGCCTTCTTTCACTCCAGTTCGTTCTACTTCCCATTTTTTAAAATTATTAACTGTATCCCAACATCTGTTGCCATATCTTTGACATAGCTTTGGCATTTCTGCTCAAGTACTATGATTTGTAATGGATCACTGGGGATGAGGAGCATAACATTAACAGCTCATTCAGGGTTTCTGTAAATAATGGAACAGCATATGTGGCCTACTCAATTTGTGATTGGAGAGTTTACCCTGTTTAAGTGATTGAAGTATTTTAAAGGGTAATCAACCCTGGTTTTTGGGTCACGTCATACACAAATTGACATGTCCAGAAACCAGGGTTAATTACTTATCAATGGTGCATCCCTTTCATTTTCCTCATTTCCACCCATGTAGCTTCAGTAGGCAAGGGCTCTAGTCTGTTCTAAATTAGCACTGCCGTGACACTTTTCCTGACTAGTCATACCACTCCTGCTCCTTTAATAATCCCACCCATCTATCGTGTCTAAAGCTCTGAAACTCTGGAATATTGAGATGCTAGTCCTGCCTGTCTTGCAACAAACTCTTACCAATGACTACAGTATCATAATTCCATGTGTTGATTCATGCTCCATAGTTCCCCTGCCTTACTTACAATACTCCTTGCTTTGAAAGAGAAGCAGCGGTTCCTTTTGGTTCCTCTCTTTGTGTGTAGGCTGAACTAGCTGCTCTGGTATTCTGTTTCCCATCGCCTGCAACCCTTGGAGCTACCCTAGCAAATAATCCCACAAGAATATTGGTCCCTCCAGTTCAGGTTCAAACTGTCCCATTCGTACAGCTCTGACCTTCCCTGGAAGAGCCCACTGACCCAAAACTCTGAAGCCCTCGCTCCTGCACCATCTTCTTAGTCACATATTTAACTATATTATTTTCCTATTTCTAGCCTCACTATCAGTGGCACCTAACTGAATTCACTCTGCAAGACCTCATCACCTTTCCTGCCTATGTCAAAGGTACTGACGTGGACTAGGACCTCTGACTGCTCACCCTTATCAATGCTATGTACGCAGTCCAAGATTCTGCTTACCCAGGCAACTGGGGGAAAATATGCCATATGGGAATCAACTCACAAACAAAAGAAAATCTGCAGGCACTGGTTATCCAAGCAACACACAAAAAATGCTGGAGGAACTCAAACAAGCCAGGCAATGTCTATGGAAAAAAGTACAGTCGGCATTTTGGCCTGTGACACCTTCAGCAGGACTAGAGAATAAAAAATGAGGAGTAGGTTTAAAAGGTGGGGAGAGGAGAGAGAAACACAAGGTGACAGGTGAAACTGGGAGGGGGAGGGATGAAATAAAAATCTGGGAAGTTGATTGATGAAAGAGATATAAGCTGGAGAAGGGGGAGTCTGCCAGGAGAGAACAAAAGGCCATGGAAGAAAGAAAAGGGGGGGGAGGAGCACCAGAGGGAGGTGATGGGCAGGCCATGAGATATGGTAAGAGAGGGAAAAGGGGTGGAGAATGGTGAAGGGGGTAGGGGGCATTACCATAAATTCAAGAAGTCGTACATGCCATCAGGTTGGAGGCTACCCAGACGGAATATGAGGAGTTGCTCCTCCAACCTGAGTGTGACATCGCAACAGTTGAGGAGGCCATGGATTGACATATGGGAATGGGAAGTGGAATTGAAATAGGTGGCCATGGGGAGATTCCCTGTGGACAGTGCATAGGTGCACGGTGAAACGGTCTCTTGATTGACTTTGGATCTCACCGATATACAGGAGACCACACCAGGAGCACCAAACAAGAGTAAACCTCACCTGGAAGGATTGCTTTGGGCCCTGAATGGTAGTGTGGGAGGAGGTGCAGGGGCAGGTGTAGTGCTTGTTCCACTTGCAAGGATAAGTATCAGGAGGGAGATCAGTGGGGAGGAATGAATGGACAAGGGAGTTGCATAAGGAAACTGAGGGGGAGGGAAAGATGGTGGTAGGATCCCGTTGGAGATGGTGGAAGCTCTGGAGAATTATGTGCTGGGGTGGTAGGTGAGGACAAGAGGAACCCTATCCCTGATAGAGTGTCGGGAGGATGGTGTAAGAGCAGATGTGTGAAATGGAAGAGATTCAGTTGAGGGCAGTGTTAATGATGGAGGAAGGGAACCCCTTTCTTTGAAAAAGGAGGACATCCTTTTCTGCAATGAGAGCAGTTGTGGCAGAGATGGAGGAATTGAGAGAAGAGGGTGGCATTTTTACAAGTAACGGTGGGAAGAGGTGTAGGCCAGGTAGCTGTGAGAGTCCATGGGTTTATAATAGACATCAGTAAATAAGCTGTCTCCTGAGAGAGACAGTGAGATCAAGACGGGAGGGATGTGTTAGAAATGGACCAGGTAAATTTGAGGGCAGGGTGGAAGTTGGAGGCAAAGTTGATATAGTAGATGAACGAACAGCGTGGGTGCAGTAAGCAGCACCAATGCAGTTGGCGATGTAGTGTAGGACAAGTGGGGGATGGACACCAGTGTAGGCTTGGAATATAGACTGTTACATGCATCTAGCAAAAGGGAGGCATAGCTGGGACCCATGTGAGTGCCCAAGGCTACACCTTTTGTTTGAAGGAAGTGCAAGGAGCCAAAGGAGAAATTAGTTAGAGTGATGACAGGTTCTGCTAGGTGGAAGAGAGTGGTGGTGGAGGGGAATTGGTTGGGTCTGGTGTCCAGAAGGAAACGGAGAACATTGAGGCCTTCCTGGCAGATACAATATAGCAATCTGGTTCCTGTCCACAGAACCTCCCGTCTGTTTCCCTAACTAATAAATCTCCTATCACTTTTATTCTCCTCTTCTAAACACTTCCTTTCTGAAGAGCTAGATTCAATGTCAGAGATCTGTGGCTTCCCTCTACTAGAACTCACTTCCATCTCCCTTATAGTATCCAAAACAAAAAGCAATTCTTTGATAGTGTGGATCTGTACTTAGAGATATGATGTGGTTACAGAGACTTGGATGACTCAGGGACAGGATTGGTTACTTCAAGTGCCGGGTTTTAGATGTTTCAAAAAAGTCAGGGAGGGATTCAAAAGAGGTGGGGGGTGTGGCACTGTTGATCAGAGATAGTGTCACAGCTGCAGAAAAGGTGGACACCATGGCGGGATTGTCTACAGAGTCTCTGTGGGTGGAGGTTAGGAACAGGAAGGAGTCAATAACTTCACTGGGTTTTTTTATAGGCCACCTAATAGTAACAGGGACATCGAAGAGCAGATAGGGAAACATCCTGGAAAGGTGTAATAATAATAATAGAGTTGTCATGATGGGAGATTTTAATTTCCTAAATATCGATTGGCATCTCCCTTGAGCAAGAAGTTTAAATGGGGTGGAGTTTGTTAGGTGTGTTCAGGAAGGTTTCTTGACACAGTATGTAGATTAAGGAGAGGCTGTACTTGATCTGGTATTGGGAAATAAAACTAGTCAGGTGTCAGGTCTCTCAGTGGGAGAGCATTTTGGTGATAGTGATCATAATTCTATCTCCTTTACAATAGCATTGGAGAGAGATAGGAACAGACAAATTAGAAAAGCGTTTAATTGGAGTAAGGGGAATTATGAGGCTATCAGGCAGGAAATTGGAAGCTTAAATTGGAAACGAATGTTCTCGTGGAAAAGTACAGAAGAAATGTGGCAAATATTCAAGGGATATTTGTGTAGAGCTCTGTATAGCTGTGTTCCAATGAGACAGGGTAGTTATGGTGGGGTACAGGAACTGTGGTGTACAAAGGCAGTAATAAGTCTAGTCAAGAAGAAAATAAAAGCTTACAAAGGGTTCAGGGAGCTAGGTAATGTTAGAGATCTATAAGATTATGCTACTAGGAAACAGCTCAAGAAGGAAATTAGGAGAACCAGAAAGGGCCATGAGAAGGCCTTGGTGGGCTGAATTAAGGAAAACCCCAAGGCATTATACAAGTATGCGAAGAGCAAGAGGATAAGACGTGAAAGAATAGGACTTAGCTGCAGTGAGTTGTCCACTCAGTGGAGAAGATCCTTGGCTGTCAATGAAGAAAAGAGCTGAAAAAAATAACTGCTGACTCCACCAATCCTAGCAATCACCTATTCAAGATGCTACAAGTCCATCACTACCTGGACTACACATCACCTCTGAAGCTTGTTTCCTGAAGCTATCCAGTTTCACAACTAAACTCACTCACCCTGTCTGTCCCTGCAGTATGGTCTTTCCTGCTCTCCTTGTTCATATGTTCACCTTTGTTTAAGTTTTATTATTGACATTTGCGCAAGTGACTGTTAGAGCCACAGAAAAGTAAAGCATAGAAACAGGCCCTTTGGCCCATCTGGTCCGTGTGAACCATTTAAACTGTCTACACCACTTGACCATAGGCCTCCATACAATCCATATGCCTATCCAAACTTCTCTTAAATGTTAAAATTGAGCATACACAAATGCACTACTTGCACTGGCAGCTTATTCCACACACTCAGGACCCTCTGAGTGAAGAAGCTTCACCATGTTCCTCTTGAAATGTTCACCTTTCACCCTTAACCCATGACCTCTAGTTGCAGACCAATCCAAACTCAGTGGAAAATGCCTGCCTGCATTTAGCCTATCTATATCCCTCATAGTTTTGTATACCTCTATCTAATCTCCTCTCAGCTTTCTACATTCCAAGGAATAAAGTCCTAATGTATTCAGTCTTTCCACATAACTCAGGTCCTTCAAGCCTGGCAACATCCTTGTAAATCTCCTCTGCACTCTTTCAACCTTATTTACATCTTTTCTGTAGGAAGGTGACCAAAACTGCACACAATAATCCAAATTAGGTCTCATCAATGTCTTATACAACTTCAACATAGCATCCCGTCTCCTGTGCTCAGTACAAACAAGAGAAAATCTGCAGAGGCTGGAAAACTATGCAACACACACAAAATGCTGGAGGAACTCAGCAAACCAGAGAGCACCATGGAAAAAAGACAATAGTATCCTTGCAGGGGAAACTAGTGCTACACCTGTCCCAACACCTCCTCCCTCACTACCATTCAGGGTCTCAAACTGTCCTTCCGGCTAATGTGACACCTCCTCTCTCACTACCATTCAGGGCCTCAAACAGTCCTTCCGGCTAAGGTGACACTTCAGATATGAGTCTGTTGGGGTCATATACAATGTCCAGTGCACCCAGTGTGGCCTCCTGTATATCATAGAAACATAGAAAACCTAAAGCACAATACAGGCCCTTCAGCCCACGAAGTTGTGCTGAACATGTCCCTACCTTAGAAATTACTAGGTACCCATAGCCCTCTATTTTTCTAAGCTCCATGTACCTATCCAAAAGTCTCTTAAAAGATCCTATCGTATCTGTCTCCACCACTGTTGCTGGCAGCCCATTCTACGCACTCACCACTCTCTGCATAAAAAACTTACCCCCGACATCTCCTCTGTACCTACTCCCAAGCACCTTAAACCTGTACCCTCTTGTGGCAGCCATTTCAGCCCTGGGAAAAAGCCTCTTACTATCCATACAATCAATGCCTCTCATCATCTTGTACACCTCTATCAGGCCATCTCTCATGCTCTGTTGCTCCAAGGAGAAAAGGCTGAGTTCACTCAACCTATTCTCATAAGGCATGCTCCCCAATCCAGGCAACATCCTTGTAAATTTCTTCTGCACACTTTCTATGGTTTCCACATCCTTCCTGAAATGAGGTGACCAGAACTGAGCACAGTACTCCAAGTGGGGTCTGACCAGGGTCCTATATAGCTGCAACATTACCTTTCGTCTCCTAAATTCAATTCCACGATTGATGAAGGCCAGTACACCATACGCCTTCTTAACCACAGAGTCAACCTGCGCAGCTGCTTTGAGCGTCCTATGGACTTGGATCCCTCTGATCCTCCAAGAGTTTTACCATTAATACTATATTCTGCCATCATATTTGACCTACCAAAATGAACCACTTCACACTGACCTGGGTTGAACTCCATTTGCCATTTCTCAGCCCAGTTTTGTATCCTATCAATGTTTCGCTGTAACCTCTGACAGCCCTACACACTATCCACAACACCTCCAACCTTTGTGTCATCAGCAAACTTACTAACCCATCCCTCCACTTCCTCATCCAGGTCACTTATAAAAATCATTTATAAGGGTCCCTGAGCAGATCCCTGAGACCCAATGTAGATTGGGAGACCATTTCACTAAGCACCTACACTCCATCATCCAGAAGAAGTGGGATCTCCCAGTGGCCACCTATTCTAATTCCCCGTCCCATTCCCATTCCGACATGTCAATCCATGGCCTCGTTTACTGTCACGATGAGGCCACACTCAGGTTGGTGGAGCACCACATATTCTCTCTGAGCAGTCTCCAACCTGATGGCATGAACATCGATTTCTCAAACTTCCAGTAATCCCCCCCCCCCTTCTCTATTCCCCATCCCCCTTTCCCTCTCTCACCTTACATCCTTGCCTGCCCATTGCCTCCCTCTGGTCACAGTCTGAGGTCTCTCAACAAATTTATTCATCTGAGTCCCACGGAATGTTGAGGGGTTTTGCAATATAGCCCCATTAACATGTTCGTACCTTTCTTATTACTCAGTTTTACCCGTAAAAGTTCACTAGACGAATTCTCCTAGTCTGTATTGACTGAGCACTGCTGTGACATTTTCTATGATTAGTGTTGCCAGTCCTCCTCCTTTAATCTCTCCCACTCTGTTGCATCTACAACAATGGAACCCTGAAATATTGAGCTGCCTGTCCTGTCCATCCTGCAGCCAAGTCTCACTAATGGCTACAATTTCATAATTCCATGTGTTGATCCATGCCCTGAGCTCATCTGCCTTTCCTACGATACCTCCTGCACTGAAACATACACAGCTCAAGTCATTAATTGCAATACACTCAACCTTTTGATTCCTGACTTTGTCTGAAGTCTTAACAACAGTTGTCTCCACAACCTCAAATTGTTGTTTGCTCATGACTGTTTGCACTATTTTCTTGTGAACATTTGGTTGCTATTGTGTTGCCTGTTACTGGGATTGTGCTGTATTTTATGAACCATAATCATTTCTGGTATGTTTCGCATATTGGTAATGAAGTGATTCTGATTACAGTGATTGCACCTTTCTAACAAGCTTTTGTGTTGTATCTATATAAACTGTGGATAAGCCCTCCATTAAGTCCCCACTGAGTGAGTCCTGTTTAATACTGCATCGTCCCCCATCTATTTCCTCCATCTCTATCTTCTCTAAACATCAATACCCTGGAACATTAAGCATCCAGTTGTTTCCCTCTTTCAATCAAGTCTTTGAAATGGTCGCAACAACATAGTTCCATTAATGTTCATCGCCATTACCCCTAAAGCTCCCAGCATTAAAATAAACACATTTCAAACCATTCATCCATTGTGTCTAATACCTCACTTCTGTTTGTTCTTCCTTTTTTTTTCCTAAATCTTTTTATTAGTATTAGTAATATGGACAGAATACAAATGATATATTGATAAAGAAATTACCAACATACACATTCCATTACATATGAAAAAAAACATACATAATAGTTACAATATATATGAGTTTACCAAGACCTAAGCCATAAGATATATGTATGGACATAGTAAATCTAAATATTTCATAATGTATAATATAAAGAAAACAGAAAAAGGAAAAAAAAACAAAACAAAAAAAATTTATAATGCAAAACTAGCTATTCTAATAACTATAATAAGTAATAAAAAAAAAGAAACAAAAAAAAGAGAAGGAAAAAAAAAGGGGGGCTGTTTATAATATCTCACAAAAATAAGTATTCATCAATGCCGTCACTTCCGGTCCTCTCAAAATACATAAGCTAAAAGATGGGAAATCAAATGAACTTGGCACAGGGTCATATTACATCATATGAAAATGTTGAATAAATGGTCTCCATAACTTTTCAAATTTAATAGAAGTCTCAAAAGTACCACTTCTAATTTTTTCTAAATTTAAACATAACATAGTTTGAGAGAACCAATTAAATACAGTGGGAGGATGGGGGGTGGGGGGATGGTCTGTTTTCTAATTCTATTTTTTTTGTACCAGTTTGTGTTAGTTTTTTTATTTGGGCTTGTTTTTGAACTTCAAATATGTCTGTGTTGTCGTCACTTCCGGGTCTTCTCACTAATTTTGTTCTCTTCTGGGTGCATGAGTTTATAAGTTGGTTAACCCTTTTTATACCAAAGGGTTGATTATAGAGTTATGGCTCAGACCATTAATTTTGTGTCTTGGAATACTAATGGTTTAAATCATCCAATTAAATGAAAGAAGATTTTCAAAGTATTCCAAAGACTTAATGCTCATATCATTTTTGTACAAGAAACTCATGTTCTTCCTGACAGAGTTGGACTCGTGGCATCTATTTTTCTCTCAATCCCTGCACATTCAGAGTTGGTGCTCTGGTTCCCATCTCCTTGCCAAACTAGTTTAAGCAATGCCGAGCAGAACTAGCCAAGCTCCCAGTCACTGGGAAGGGAAAGAGTTATGGTAAAGAACCAGCCAAGCTCCCAGTCACTGGGAAGGGAAAGAGTTATGGTAAAGAACCAGCCAAGCTCCCAGTCACTGGGAAGGGAAAGAGTTATGGTAAAGAACCAGCCAAGCTCCCAGTCACCGGGAAGGGAAAGAGTTATGGTAAAGAACCAGCCAAGCTCCCAGTCACTGGGAAGGGAAAGAGTTATGGTAAAGAACCAGCCAAGCTCCCAGTCACTGGGAAGGGAAAGAGTAATGGTAAAGAACCAGCCAAGCTCCCAGTCACTGGGAAGGGAAAGAACCTGTGACTTGTCTATGGTTCCCAGGACTAAGCATGAGCATTGGTCTGTCCACTCCCCACCCATATCCTCTAAAGAACTTAACGGAAACTTTCAATGTTTTGTATGTTATAATACTGTGAGTCCTTTCACAATCCCCTAATGTCCTGTGGCAGTGAGCAGATGCAAGAATCTTCCTAATCTGTAGTTTTCTAATGTCAGGGCAATTCATGCTTTGCAAAAAGGTGAACCAGTGGTGGAGCCCCAGCTGGCAGGACTGGTAGTACATACCATTACATATAAAAGGTGTTTCAATAGCCGGCTGATCTTAAGGTATAGGAATAAAAACATTAACACAGCTTTGACTAAGGATGAAGACTAGATGACAAAAGAAGGGATGTAGTGAGGATAAGGTACTCTGGGCCTCATCTCCATCCTCCATCACCTCTGCCAGCATTTCATCCTCTCAGCCTTCCAAAGGGCACTTCCCTTTCTGACTTCTAATTCTTTTAAACTCTGTTCTCCTTCTCACAGCACTTTCCTGCACAGCTGCTGGATGTGCAGCCCTGTCCTCTCACACATCCCTTCCCACCAAGCAGAACCACAAACAATCCTTCCAGGCAAATCAGCAATTTATTTGCACTTTTTCCAATCTTGTGTACTGCATCAGTGTTTGGAATATGGTTTCCTTCATCTGCACAAACCAAAAGCAGATTTGGTGGTTGTTTTGTTGAACATCTCTATTCAATGTGTGAAGGTTTCAAAAAGTACAGTTAATGTCAGAGAAATGTACACAATATACATCCTAAAGTGCTTTTTCTTCAGAACTATCCTCAAAAACAGAGGAGTGCCAAAAAAGAAAGAATAACAGTTAAATGTTAGAACCCCACAGTTTTTCCCCGACCAGCTCCCCTCCCTCCTGTGTGCAAGTGGCAGCAAGCAGCAATCCCCCCTCTCCCCACCAGCAATAAAAAGCATCAGCATCCGCCAAGCTTGAGCAAAGCAACAGCAAAGACACAGACTTGCAGTATCACCAAAGACTTTGTGTTTCACCCAGTATACGACATACCACAGGCTCTCTCTCTCTCCCTAATAAGGGAGGAAAAGGTGTCTCCTTTTCACAGTGAGAGGGGAGATATAACAAACAACTCACTGATTTATGATGTTAAAAGACCATTGCATTGCCTTTTCCGAGCTCTGTACCCAAAGTTCTTGGGTCTCTGGACACACAGCCAGAGATCTTTCATCTCCCACGACACACTGATCTCTGCCCAGACACCAACCTTGGATCGCCCCATCTCCAGAGCCATGAGATCTCGAAACTCTGAAGGCGAGCTGAGCTCTTCGTCCGAGCCCTTGGCGTGCTGAATAGCAGCCAGTCGTGAAACCTCAAGAGCAGGTCCCATTCCCTCAAAGAACCATAGTCAGCGTGTAACTCCAGGCCATGGTCTTCAAAAGAACCCTGAAAGGGAAAATTTCAGATATTAAATATAGAAATAGAGCTGTTTCCGAAGATGCAAGCAAAGGAGTCGCCGTTAAGTGCCATTAATCCTCCTAAAGGTGAACCCAACCTTCAGTCACCTGTCACGTAGGCATCCCACTCTCTCTTTGGCCTCCTACACTATTTCAGCACAAAGTTAAGGCAGAACACAACACCTTCTGTCTAAGCATGTTACAACCCTCAAAGCTCAGCTTTGAACTCAACAATTTCACATAATTAACCATTCCAATTTTGTATCTGACATTTTCAGCCTCCTCTATCATATTTCATATTTCATTCTCCTTTTCCTTTCTTCCTCCAAACCTTCCTCTTCGCCTCTCTCTGAGCCAGCACCTCCAATTGTGACAGTCAGCCTCTCATAGTCTTCCTCTATCTCTATATGTCCTTCTGCTGGAATTTCAAAATTGTTTAATTTTGAGCTTTCATAGCCCTGCAGGGTTGACTTGATATCTCTACACAGATGCTGCCTCATATGCTGGATGTTTATTGCACTAAAAAATTCTGTGTTAAATTAAACAAGGTTGTAACTTCTCATCATCCGGTTATTACAGTTTGTCTGCTAATTTCTAGTGCCATTATTTTAATTATCAAGTTCCTGAACTTCACAAGACAAATTCTGCAGGGATCATGGAAACCTTTCTCAGGATCCTCAGATCATTTCACTTAATTTGTGTTTATGGTGGAGAAAAATACGTACAAATATTTAGCCAAACAATCAAAGATTTATGATCCACTGTTGTTTAGTTAAAATATGTAGCTATTCTGCTTGGCTGTTTACAGTGCAGTGGGGAGATTGTGATTAGCTCCAAAAATCGTTTAGGTCTCGTTTTCTCCTGGTTTTGGATTGGGTTGGATCTGTGCTGCCACATTGGAGCACCACTCCCGAGAGCCGGTGGAGACCGGAGCCTCAAATTGTTTGGTACAGTCTCTCTCATTGCCAGTGTCAAGTACAAATGGCTACTGTGCAGATTCACAGTGGCCACAATGTGCCAGTCAGCTCCACAAGGAACTGGAGGAGGAACAAAGAGGGCTCCTGTGTATTGTGATTTTGTGTTGTATGAAGGCACCATGTCACCTAGTCTTTGAGAGAGTCAAGATGGGTGTTGTACCAGAACACAGAACATAGAACAGTACAGCACGGAAACAGGCCTTTCTACCTATGATGTAGTGCTAATGACAGCTAATCTCTTCTGCTTGAATACAGCCCACATCCCTCCATTCTCTGCATGTACATGTGCCTACCTAAAAGCCTCTTAAACACTTCTATCATATTAGCTTCCACCACCACCCTTGTAAAGGCATCCCAGACATCTATCTCACACTTCGCAAAAAAACTTGCTACACCTCACAAAAACCTCTCCCAGACTTGCTTTAAAATACATGTCCTCTGGTGTTATGCATTTCAAACCTGCCTACTCTATCTTTGCTTCTCAGACTTCTATCAGGTCTCCCTTCAGCCAAAACTATTCCAGAGAAACTTCTCTAATTTGCCAAATCAAGCCCTGTAATCCAGGCTGCATCTTAGTAAAGCCTCCACATCCATCCTATTAGAGGGCAGCCTAACCGGAATATTATAAAGTTGTAACATAGTGTAACTTCCTAGCTCTTGAACTCAATGCCTCGACTAATAAAAGCAAACATGTCATACATCTTCTTTACCACTATGTCAAATTGTGTGATGTTCAGAGAGCTGCAGACTTAGACCCCAGATCCCTCTGCATATCAGGGTCCGGTCCGGAATCCGCGTTCCGGGTCTCGATCCGGTCTGAGGGCTCCGGACTCTGGGTCCTGCAGTTGTCCCTCCCGTCACCAGTGATCTAGTTAGGATCCTCCTGGCTCAAGGAGACACACCTGTGACTCATTGAGCTGCAGGTGCTTATAACGGGCCTTAGGACTGGGACCAGGCGGATGACTATTTTGTTCTGTTTCCTGTTTTCCGCTGACTCCGAACTCTTCTCTGCATTCTGTTACCCTGCCCGGGCTCAGATCTACTCCTCATCATGCTTCTCTGCCCCGTACCAGTATTGCCAGGTTGGTCCACTCCCCCACCTTTCTTCCCATGCGCTGGTCCCGCTTCTCCGCTCGTTTGTGTTGTTAGCACGGACGCACTGTCTGCCGGCCTTTCCCGATTTTCCTGTTATCATGACTGTTGTGTTGGTCACCCTGGACCTATGCCTGTTCCTACCCCTTCCTATGTCGGGCAGACTCGGCCGGTCTGCCGCTGCCCGGCGTGGGTTCTGCCCTGTCCTCCTCTTCCGCCAGAACCCTGGGATTGTGCCCTGCACCCACCTAGGGGTCCACATCATGCCCAGGCCTCCAGTATTTCCGCCTGGGAGGCAGCCCTACCCGGGATATATGCAGCCCGCCCAGGGAGGGCTCTCTTCTGCCTTGTCCTCCTTTTCCACCCGAACCCTGGGATTGTGCCCCGCATCCACCCAGGGGTCCGCGTCGTGCCCGGGCCTCTGGTGTTTCCGCCTGGGAGGCAGCCCTACCCGGGATATATGTGTCCCACCCAGGGAGGGCGCTCCGCCAGCTTATCTAGCCACCTAGACAAGTCTGCCTGCCTGAACCCCGGGGACCTGTCTGCCTGCCTGAACCCCGGGGACCTGTCTTCCTGCCTGAACCACGGGGACCTGTCTGTCTGCCTGAACCCCAGGGTCCTGTCTTCCTGCCTGCCTGAACCCCAGGGTCCTGTCTTCCTGCCTGCCTGAACCCCGGGGACCTGTCTTCCTGCCTGAACCCCGGGGACCTGTCTTCCTGCCTGCCTGAACGCCAGGGACCTGTCTTCCTGCCTGAACCCCGGGGACCTGTCTTCCTGCCTGCCTGAACCCCGGGGACCTGTCGTCCTGTCTGCCTGAACCCCGGGGACCTGTCTGCCTGCCTGCCTGAACCCCGGGGAATTGTCTGTCTGCCTGAACCCCGGGGACCTGCCTGAACCCGGGGACCTGCCTGCTTGCCTGCCTGAACCCTGGGGACCAGTCTTCCTGTCTGCCTGAACCCCGGGGACCTGTCTTCCTGCCTGAACCCCGGGGACCTGTCTGTCTGCCTGCTTGAACCCCGGGGACCTGTCTGTCTGCCTGAACCCCGGGGACCTGCCTGAACCCCGGGGACATGTCTGTCTGCCTGAACCCCGGGGACCTGTCTGAACCCCGGGGACCTGTCTGCCTGTCTGCCTGAACCCCGGGGACCTGCCTGAACCCCGGGGACTTGTCTTCCTGTCTGCCTAAACCCCGGGGACCTGTCTTCCTGTCTGCCTGAACCCCGGGGACCTGTCTGCCTGCCTGAACCCCGGGGACCTGTCTGTCTGCCTGAACCCTGGGGACCTACCTGAACCCAGGGGACCTGTCTGTCTGCCTGAACCCCGGGGACCTGCCTGTCTGCCTGAACCCCAGGGACCTGTCTGTCTGCCTGAACCCTGGGGACCTGCCTGAACCCCAGGGACTTCTGAACCCCGGGGACTTGTCTGTCTGCCTGAACCCCGGGGACCTGTCTGCCTGAAACCCGGGGACCTGTCTTCCTGTCTGCCTGAACCCCGAGGACCTGTCTGCCTGCCTGAACCCCGGGGACCTGTCTGTCTGCCTGAACCCTGGGGACCTGCCTGAACCCCGGGGACCTGCCTGTCTGTCTGCCTGAACCCCGGGGGCCTGCCTGTCTGCCTGAACCCCGGGGACCTGTCTGTCTGTCTGCCTGAACCACGGGGACCTGCCTGTCTGCCTGAACCCTGGGGACCTGCCTGAACCCCGGGATCCTGTCTTCCTGCCTGCCTGAATCCCGGGGACCTGTCTTCCTGTCTGCCTGCCTGCCTGAACCCCGGGGACTTGTCTGTCTGCCTGAACCCCGGGGACCTGTCTTCCTGCCTGCCTGAACCCCGGGGACCTGTCTGTCTGCCTGAACCCTGGGGACCTGCCTGAACCCCGGGGACCTGTCTTCCTGCCTGAACCCCGGGGACCTGTCTTCCTGTCTGCCTGAACCCCGGGGACCTGTCTTCCTGCCTGCCTGTACGCCAGGGACCTGTCTTCCTGTCTGCCTGAACCCCGGGGACCTGTCTTCCTGCCTGAACCCTGGGGACCTGTCTTCCTGTCTGCCTGAACCCTGGGGTCCTGTCTTCCTGCCTGAACCCCGGGGACCTGTCTTCCTGTCTGCCTGAACCCCGGGGACCTGTCTTCCTGCCTGAACCCTGGGGACCTGTCTTCCTGCCTGCCTGAATCCCGGGGACCTGTCTTCCTGTCTGCCTGCCTGCCTGAACCCCGGGGACCTGTCTTCCTGCCTGAACCCCGGGGACCTGTCTGTCTGCCTGCTTGAACCCCGGGGACCTGTCTGTCTGCCTGAACCTCGGGGACCTGCCTGAACCCCGGGGACCTGTCTGCCTGCCTGAACCCCGGGGACCTGTCTGTCTGCCTGAACCCTGTCTGCCTGCCTGAACCCCGGGGACCTGTCTGTCTGCCTGAACCCTGGGGACCTGCCTGAACCCCGGGGACCTGTCTGTCTGCCTGCCTGAACCCCGTGGTCCTGTCTTCCTGCCTGAACCCCGGGGACCTGTCTTCCTGCCTGCCTGAATGCCAGGGACCTGTCTTCCTGCCTGCCTGAACCCCGGGGACCTGTCTTCCTGCCTGCCTGAACCCCGGGGACCTGTCTTCCTGTCTGCCTGAACCCCGGGGACCTGTCTGTCTGCCTGCCTGAACCCCGGGGACCTGTCTGTCTGGCTGCCTGAACCCCGGGGACCAGTCTGTCTGCCTGAACCGAGGGGACCTGTCTTCCTGCCTGAACCCTGGGGACCTGTCTTCCTGTCTGCCTGAACCCCGGGGACCTGTCTGTCTGCCTGCCTGAACCCCGGGGACCTGTCTGTCTGTCTGCCTGAACCCCGGGGACCTGTCTGTCTGCCTGCCTGAACCCCGGGGACCTGTCTGTCTGCCTGCCTGAACCCCGGGGACCAGTCTGTCTGCCTGAACCGCGGGGACCTGTCTTCCTGCCTGAACCCCGGGGACCTGCCTGAACCCCGGGGACCTGTCTTCCTGCCTGCCTGAATCCCGGGGACCTGTCTTCCTGTCTGCCTGCCTGCCTGAACCCCGGGGACCTGCCTGTCTGTCTGCCTGAACCCCGGGGGCCTGCCTGTCTGCCTGAACCCCGGGGACCTGTCTGTCTGTCTGCCTGAACCACGGGGACCTGCCTGTCTGCCTGAACCCTGGGGACCTGCCTGAACCCCGGGATCCTGTCTTCCTGCCTGCCTGAATCCCGGGGACCTGTCTTCCTGTCTGCCTGCCTGCCTGAACCCCGGGGACTTGTCTGTCTGCCTGAACCCCGGGGACCTGTCTTCCTGCCTGCCTGAACCCCGGGGACCTGTCTGTCTGCCTGAACCCTGGGGACCTGCCTGAACCGCGGGGACCTGTCTTCCTGCCTGAACCCCGGGGACCTGCCTGAACCCCGGGGACCTGTCTTCCTGCCTGCCTGAATCCCGGGGACCTGTCTTCCTGTCTGCCTGCCTGCCTGAACCCCGGGGACCTGCCTGTCTGTCTGCCTGAACCCCGGGGGCCTGCCTGTCTGCCTGAACCCCGGGGACCTGTCTGTCTGTCTGCCTGAACCACGGGGACCTGCCTGTCTGCCTGAACCCTGGGGACCTGCCTGAACCCCGGGATCCTGTCTTCCTGCCTGCCTGAATCCCGGGGACCTGTCTTCCTGTCTGCCTGCCTGCCTGAACCCCGGGGACTTGTCTGTCTGCCTGAACCCCGGGGACCTGTCTTCCTGCCTGCCTGAACCCCGGGGACCTGTCTGTCTGCCTGAACCCTGGGGACCTGCCTGAACCCCGGGGACCTGTCTTCCTGCCTGAACCCCGGGGACCTGTCTTCCTGTCTGCCTGAACCCCGGGGACCTGTCTTCCTGCCTGCCTGTACGCCAGGGACCTGTCTTCCTGTCTGCCTGAACCCCGGGGACCTGTCTTCCTGCCTGAACCCTGGGGACCTGTCTTCCTGTCTGCCTGAACCCTGGGGTCCTGTCTTCCTGCCTGAACCCCGGGGACCTGTCTTCCTGTCTGCCTGAACCCCGGGGACCTGTCTTCCTGCCTGAACCCCGGGGACCTGTCTTCCTGCCTGCCTGAATCCCGGGGACCTGTCTTCCTGTCTGCCTGCCTGCCTGAACCCCGGGGACTTGTCTGTCTGCCTGAACCCCGGGGACCTGTCTTCCTGCCTGAACCCCGGGGACCTGTCTGTCTGCCTGCTTGAACCCCGGGGACCTGTCTGTCTGCCTGAACCTCGGGGACCTGCCTGAACCCCGGGGACCTGTCTGCCTGCCTGAACCCCGGGGACCTGTCTGTCTGCCTGAACCCTGTCTGCCTGCCTGAACCCCGGGGACCTGTCTGTCTGCCTGAACCCTGGGGACCTGCCTGAACCCCGGGGACCTGTCTGTCTGCCTGCTTGAACCCCGGGGACCTGTCTGTCTGCCTGAACCTCGGGGACCTGCCTGAACCCCGGGGACCTGTCTGCCTGCCTGAACCCCGGGGACCTGTCTGTCTGCCTGAACCCTGTCTGCCTGCCTGAACCCCGGGGACCTGTCTGTCTGCCTGAACCCTGGGGACCTGCCTGAACCCCGGGGACCTGTCTGTCTGCCTGCCTGAACCCCGTGGTCCTGTCTTCCTGCCTGAACCCCGGGGACCTGTCTTCCTGCCTGCCTGAATGCCAGGGACCTGTCTTCCTGCCTGCCTGAACCCCGGGGACCTGTCTTCCTGCCTGCCTGAACCCCGGGGACCTGTCTTCCTGTCTGCCTGAACCCCGGGGACCTGTCTGTCTGCCTGCCTGAACCCCGGGGACCTGTCTGTCTGGCTGCCTGAACCCCGGGGACCAGTCTGTCTGCCTGAACCGAGGGGACCTGTCTTCCTGCCTGAACCCTGGGGACCTGTCTTCCTGTCTGCCTGAACCCCGGGGACCTGTCTGTCTGCCTGCCTGAACCCCGGGGACCTGTCTGTCTGTCTGCCTGAACCCCGGGGACCTGTCTGTCTGCCTGCCTGAACCCCGGGGACCTGTCTGTCTGCCTGCCTGAACCCCGGGGACCAGTCTGTCTGCCTGAACCGCGGGGACCTGTCTTCCTGCCTGAACCCCGGGGACCTGCCTGAACCCCGGGGACCTGTCTTCCTGCCTGCCTGAATCCCGGGGACCTGTCTTCCTGTCTGCCTGCCTGCCTGAACCCCGGGGACCTGCCTGTCTGTCTGCCTGAACCCCGGGGGCCTGCCTGTCTGCCTGAACCCCGGGGACCTGTCTGTCTGTCTGCCTGAACCACGGGGACCTGCCTGTCTGCCTGAACCCTGGGGACCTGCCTGAACCCCGGGATCCTGTCTTCCTGCCTGCCTGAATCCCGGGGACCTGTCTTCCTGTCTGCCTGCCTGCCTGAACCCCGGGGACTTGTCTGTCTGCCTGAACCCCGGGGACCTGTCTTCCTGCCTGCCTGAACCCCGGGGACCTGTCTGTCTGCCTGAACCCTGGGGACCTGCCTGAACCCCGGGGACCTGTCTTCCTGCCTGAACCCCGGGGACCTGTCTTCCTGTCTGCCTGAACCCCGGGGACCTGTCTTCCTGCCTGCCTGTACGCCAGGGACCTGTCTTCCTGTCTGCCTGAACCCCGGGGACCTGTCTTCCTGCCTGAACCCTGGGGACCTGTCTTCCTGTCTGCCTGAACCCTGGGGTCCTGTCTTCCTGCCTGAACCCCGGGGACCTGTCTTCCTGTCTGCCTGAACCCCGGGGACCTGTCTTCCTGCCTGAACCCCGGGGACCTGTCTTCCTGCCTGACTGAATCCCGGGGACCTGTCTTCCTGTCTGCCTGCCTGCCTGAACCCCGGGGACTTGTCTGTCTGCCTGAACCCCGGGGACCTGTCTTCCTGCCTGAACCCCGGGGACCTGTCTGTCTGCCTGCTTGAACCCCGGGGACCTGTCTGTCTGCCTGAACCTCGGGGACCTGCCTGAACCCCGGGGACCTGTCTGCCTGCCTGAACCCCGGGGACCTGTCTGTCTGCCTGAACCCTGTCTGCCTGCCTGAACCCCGGGGACCTGTCTGTCTGCCTGAACCCTGGGGACCTGCCTGAACCCCGGGGACCTGTCTGTCTGCCTGCCTGAACCCCGTGGTCCTGTCTTCCTGCCTGAACCCCGGGGACCTGTCTTCCTGCCTGCCTGAATGCCAGGGACCTGTCTTCCTGCCTGCCTGAACCCCGGGGACCTGTCTTCCTGTCTGCCTGAACCCCGGGGACCTGTCTTCCTGTCTGCCTGAACCCCGGGGACCTGTCTGTCTGCCTGCCTGAACCCCGGGGACCTGTCTGTCTGGCTGCCTGAACCCCGGGGACCAGTCTGTCTGCCTGAACCGAGGGGACCTGTCTTCCTGCCTGAACCCTGGGGACCTGTCTTCCTGTCTGCCTGAACCCCGGGGACCTGTCTGTCTGCCTGCCTGAACCCCGGGGACCTGTCTGTCTGTCTGCCTGAACCCCGGGGACCTGTCTGTCTGCCTGCCTGAACCCCGGGGACCTGTCTGTCTGCCTGCCTGAACCCCGGGGACCAGTCTGTCTGCCTGAACCGCGGGGACCTGTCTTCCTGCCTGAACCCCGGGGACCTGCCTGAACCCCGGGGACCTGTCTTCCTGCCTGCCTGAATCCCGGGGACCTGTCTTCCTGTCTGCCTGCCTGCCTGAACCCCGGGGACTTGTCTGTCTGCCTGAACCCCGGGGACCTGTCTTCCTGCTTGAACCCCGGGGACCTGTCTGTCTGCCTGAACCCCGGGGACCTGTCTGAACCCCGGGGACCTGTCTGCCTGAACCCCGGGGACCTGTCTTCCTGCCTGAACCCCGGGGTCCTGTCTTCCTCGCTGAACCCCGGGGACCTGTCTTCCTGTCTGCCTGAACCCCGGGGACCTGTCTTCCTGCCTGCCTGAACGCCAGGGACCTGTCTTCCTGTCTGCCTGAACCCCGGGGTCCTGTCTTCCTGCCTGAACCTCGGGGACCTGTCTTCCTGCCTGCCTGAACCCTGGGGTCCTGTCTTCCTGCCTGAACCCCGGGGATCTGTCTTCCTGTCTGCCTGAACCCCGGGGACCTGTCTTCCTGCCTGAACCCCGGGGACCTGTCTTCCTGCCTGCCTGAACCCTGGGGTCCGGTCTTCCTGCCTGAACCCCGGGGACCTGTCTTCCTGCCTGAACCCCGGGGACCTGTCTTCCTGTCTGCCAGAACCCCGGGGACCTGTCTTCCTGCCTGAACCCTGGGGACCTGCCTGAACCGCGGGGACCTGTCTGTCTGTCTGCCTGAACCCCGGGGACCTGACTTCCTGCCTGAACCCTGGGGACCTGCCTGAACCCCGGGGACCTGTCTGTCTGCCTGCCTGAACCACGGGGTCCTGTCTTCCTGCCTGAACCCCGGGGACCTGTCTTCCTGCCTGCCTGAACCCCGGGGTCCTGTCTTCCTGCCTGCCTGAACCCCAGGGACCTGTCTTCCTGTCTGCCTGAACCTCGGGGACCTGTCTGTCTGCCTGCCTGAACCCCGGGGACCTGTCTGTCTGTCTGCCTGAACCCCGGGGACCAGTCTGTCTGCCTGAACCGAGGGGACCTGTCTTCCTGCCTGAACCCTGGGGACCTGTCTTCCTGTCTGCCTGAACCCCGGGGACCTGTCTGTCTGCCTGCCTGAACCCCGGGGACCTGTCTGTCTGTCTGCCTGAACCCCGGGGACCTGTCTGTCTGCCTGCCTGAACCCCGGGGACCTGTCTGTCTGCCTGAACCCTGTCTGCCTGCCTGAACCCCGGGGACCTGTCTGTCTGCCTGAACCCTGGGGACCTGCCTGAACCCCGGGGACCTGTCTGTCTGCCTGCCTGAACCCCGTGGTCCTGTCTTCCTGCCTGAACCCCGGGGACCTGTCTTCCTGCCTGCCTGAATGCCAGGGACCTGTCTTCCTGCCTGCCTGAACCCCGGGGACCTGTCTTCCTGCCTGCCTGAACCCCGGGGACCTGTCTTCCTGTCTGCCTGAACCCCGGGGACCTGTCTGTCTGCCTGCCTGAACCCCGGGGACCTGTCTGTCTGGCTGCCTGAACCCCGGGGACCAGTCTGTCTGCCTGAACCGAGGGGACCTGTCTTCCTGCCTGAACCCTGGGGACCTGTCTTCCTGTCTGCCTGAACCCCGGGGACCTGTCTGTCTGCCTGCCTGAACCCCGGGGACCTGTCTGTCTGTCTGCCTGAACCCCGGGGACCTGTCTGTCTGCCTGCCTGAACCCCGGGGACCTGTCTGTCTGCCTGCCTGAACCCCGGGGACCAGTCTGTCTGCCTGAACCGCGGGGACCTGTCTTCCTGCCTGAACCCCGGGGACCTGCCTGAACCCCGGGGACCTGTCTTCCTGCCTGCCTGAATCCCGGGGACCTGTCTTCCTGTCTGCCTGCCTGCCTGAACCCCGGGGACTTGTCTGTCTGCCTGAACCCCGGGGACCTGTCTTCCTGCTTGAACCCCGGGGACCTGTCTGTCTGCCTGAACCCCGGGGACCTGTCTGAACCCCGGGGACCTGTCTGCCTGAACCCCGGGGACCTGTCTTCCTGCCTGAACCCCGGGGTCCTGTCTTCCTCGCTGAACCCCGGGGACCTGTCTTCCTGTCTGCCTGAACCCCGGGGACCTGTCTTCCTGCCTGCCTGAACGCCAGGGACCTGTCTTCCTGTCTGCCTGAACCCCGGGGTCCTGTCTTCCTGCCTGAACCTCGGGGACCTGTCTTCCTGCCTGCCTGAACCCTGGGGTCCTGTCTTCCTGCCTGAACCCCGGGGATCTGTCTTCCTGTCTGCCTGAACCCCGGGGACCTGTCTTCCTGCCTGAACCCCGGGGACCTGTCTTCCTGCCTGCCTGAACCCTGGGGTCCGGTCTTCCTGCCTGAACCCCGGGGACCTGTCTTCCTGCCTGAACCCCGGGGACCTGTCTTCCTGTCTGCCAGAACCCCGGGGACCTGTCTTCCTGCCTGAACCCTGGGGACCTGCCTGAACCGCGGGGACCTGTCTGTCTGTCTGCCTGAACCCCGGGGACCTGACTTCCTGCCTGAACCCTGGGGACCTGCCTGAACCCCGGGGACCTGTCTGTCTGCCTGCCTGAACCACGGGGTCCTGTCTTCCTGCCTGAACCCCGGGGACCTGTCTTCCTGCCTGCCTGAACCCCGGGGTCCTGTCTTCCTGCCTGCCTGAACCCCAGGGACCTGTCTTCCTGTCTGCCTGAACCTCGGGGACCTGTCTGTCTGCCTGCCTGAACCCCGGGGACCTGTCTGTCTGTCTGCCTGAACCCCGGGGACCAGTCTGTCTGCCTGAACCGAGGGGACCTGTCTTCCTGCCTGAACCCTGGGGACCTGTCTTCCTGTCTGCCTGAACCCCGGGGACCTGTCTGTCTGCCTGCCTGAACCCCGGGGACCTGTCTGTCTGTCTGCCTGAACCCCGGGGACCTGTCTGTCTGCCTGCCTGAACCCCGGGGACCTGTCTGTCTGTCTGCCTGAACCCTGGGGACCTACCTGAACCCAGGGGACCTGTCTGTCTGCCTGAACCCCGGGGACCTGCCTGTCTGCCTGAACCCCAGGGACCTGTCTGTCTGCCTGAACCCTGGGGACCTGCCTGAACCCCAGGGACTTCTGAACCCCGGGGACTTGTCTGTCTGCCTGAACCCCGGGGACCTGTCTGCCTGAAACCCGGGGACCTGTCTTCCTGTCTGCCTGAACCCCGGGGACCTGTCTGCCTGCCTGAACCCCGGGGACCTGTCTGTCTGCCTGAACCCTGGGGACCTGCCTGAACCCCGGGGACCTGCCTGTCTGTCTGCCTGAACCCCGGGGGCCTGCCTGTCTGCCTGAACCCCGGGGACCTGTCTGTCTGTCTGCCTGAACCCCGGGGACCTGCCTGTCTGCCTGAACCCTGGGGACCTGCCTGAACCCCGGGGTCCTGTCTTCCTGCCTGAACCCCGGGGACCTGTCTTCCTGTCTGCCTGAACCCCGGGGACCTGTCTTCCTGCCTGCCTGTACGCCAGGGACCTGTCTTCCTGTCTGCCTGAACCCCGGAGTCCTGTCTTCCTGCCTGAACCCCGGGGACCTGTCTTCCTGCCTGCCTGAACCCTGGGGTCCTGTCTTCCTGCCTGAACCCCGGGGACCTGTCTTCCTGTCTGCCTGAACCCCGGGGACCTGTCTTCCTGCCTGAACCCTGGGGACCTGTCTTCCTGTCTGCCTGAACCCTGGGGTCCTGTCTTCCTGCCTGAACCCCGGGGACCTGTCTTCCTGTCTGTCTGAACCCCGGGGACCTGTCTTCCTGCCTGAACCCCGGGGACCTGTCTTCCTGTCTGTCTGCCTGCTTGAACCCCGGGGACCTGTCTGTCTGCCTGAACCCCGGGGACCTGCCTGAACCTCGGGGTCATGTCTGTCTGCCTGAACCCTGGGGACCTGTCTGAACCCCGGGGACCTGTCTGCCTGAACCCCGGGGACCTGTCTTCCTGTCTGCCTGAACCCTGGGGACCTGTCTGCCTGCCTGAACCCCGGGGACCTGTCTGTCTGCCTGAACCCTGGGGACCTGCCTGAGCCCCGGGGACCTGCCTGTCTGCCTGAACCCTGGGGACCTGCCTGTCTGCCTGAACCCCGGGGACCTGCCTGAACCCCGGGGACCTGTCTTCCTGTCTGCCTGAACCCCGGGGACCTGTCTGCCTGCCTGAACCCCGGGGACCTGTCTGTCTGCCTGAACCCTGGGGACCTGCCTGAACCCCGGGGACCTGCCTGTCTGTCTGCCTGAACCCCGGGGACCTGTCTGTCTGCCTGAACCCCGGGGACCTGCCTGTCTGCCTGAACCCCGGGGACCTGCCTGAACCCCGGGGACCTGCCTGTCTGCCTGAACCCTGGGGACCTGCCTGAATCCCGGGTACCTGCCTGTCTGCCTGAACCCTGGGGACCTGTCTGTCTGTCTGCCTGAACCCCGGGGACCTGTCTGTCTGCCTGAACACTGGGGACCTGCCTGAACCCCGGGTACCTGTCTGTCTGCCTGAACCCCAGGGACCTGTCTGTCTGCCTGAACCCTGGGGACCTGCCTGAACCCCGGGGACCTGTCTGTCTGCCTGAACCCTGGGGACCTGTCTGTCTGCCTGAACCCTGGGGACCAGTCTGTCTGCCTGCCTGAAACCCGGGGACCTGTCTGTCTGCCTACCTGAACCCCGGGGACCTGTCTTCCTGTCTGCCTGAACCCCGGGGACCTGTCTTCCTGCCTGAACCCTGGGGACCTGCCTGAACCCCGGGGACCTGTCTGTCTGTCTGCCTGAACCCCGGGGACCTGCCTGTCTGCCTGAACCCTGGGGACCTGCCTGAACCCCGGGTACCTGCCTGTCTGCCTGAACCCCGGGGACCTGCCTGTCTGCCTGAACCCTGGGGACCTGCCTGTCTGCCTGAACCCTGGGGACCTGCCTGAACCCCGGGGACCTGCCTGTCTGCCTGAACCCTGGGGACCTGTCTGTCTGCCTGTACCCTGGGGACCTGCCTGAACCCCGGGGACCTGCCTGTCTGTCTGCCTGAACCCCGGGGGCCTGCCTGTCTGCCTGAACCCCGGGGACCTGTCTGTCTGTCTGCCTGAACCCCGGGGACCTGCCTGTCTGCCTGAACCCTGGGGACCTGCCTGAACCCCGGGGTCCTGTCTTCCTGCCTGAACCCCGGGGACCTGTCTTCCTGTCTGCCTGAACCCCGGGGACCTGTCTTCCTGCCTGCCTGTACGCCAGGGACCTGTCTTCCTGTCTGCCTGAACCCCGGAGTCCTGTCTTCCTGCCTGAACCCCGGGGACCTGTCTTCCTGCCTGCCTGAACCCTGGGGTCCTGTCTTCCTGCCTGAACCCCGGGGACCTGTCTTCCTGTCTGCCTGAACCCCGGGGACCTGTCTTCCTGCCTGAACCCTGGGGACCTGTCTTCCTGTCTGCCTGAACCCTGGGGTCCTGTCTTCCTGCCTGAACCCCGGGGACCTGTCTTCCTGTCTGCCTGAACCCCGGGGACCTGTCTTCCTGCCTGAACCCCGGGGACCTGCCTGAACCCCGGGGTCATGTCTGTCTGCCTGAACCCCGGGGACCTGTCTGAACCCCGGGGACCTGTCTGCCTGAACCCCGGGGACCTGTCTTCCTGTCTGCCTGAACCCTGGGGACCTGTCTGCCTGCCTGAACCCCGGGGACCTGTCTGTCTGCCTGAACCCTGGGGACCTGCCTGAACCCCGGGGACCTGCCTGTCTGCCTGAACCCTGGGGTCCTGCCTGTCTGCCTGAACCCCGGGGACCTGCCTGAACCCCGGGGACCTGTCTTCCTGTCTGCCTGAACCCCGGGGACCTGTCTTCCTGTCTGCCTGAACCCCGGGGACCTGTCTGCCTGCCTGAACCCCGGGGACCTGTCAGTCTGCCTGAACCCTGGGGACCTGCCTGAACCCCGGGGACCTGCCTGTCTGTCTGCCTGAACCCCGGGGACCTGTCTGTCTGCCTGAACCCCGGGGACCTGCCTGTCTGCCTGAACCCCGGGGACCTGCCTGAACCCCGGGGACCTGCCTGTCTGCCTGAACCCTGGGGACCTGCCTGAACCCCGGGTACCTGCCTGTCTGCCTGAACCCTGGGGACCTGTCTGTCTGTCTGCCTGAACCCCGGGGACCTGTCTGTCTGCCTGAACACTGGGGACCTGCCTGAACCCCGGGTACCTGTCTGTCTGCCTGAACCCCAGGGACCTGTCTGTCTGCCTGAACCCTGGGGACCTGCCTGAACCTCGGGGACCTGTCTGTCTGCCTGAACCCTGGGGACCTGTCTGTCTGCCTGAACCCTGGGGACCAGTCTGTCTGCCTGCCTGAAACCCGGGGACCTGTCTGTCTGCCTGCCTGAACCCCGGGGACCTGTCTTCCTGTCTGCCTGAACCCCGGGGACCTGTTGGCTTGCCTGCCTGAACCCCGGAGACCTGTCTTCCTGCCTGCCTGAACCCCGGGGACCTGTCTTCCTGCCTGAAACCTGGGGACCTGCCTGAACCCCGGGGACCTGTCTGTCTGTCTGCCTGAACCCCGGGGACCTGCCTGTCTGCCTGAACCCTGGGGACCTGCCTGAACCCCGGGTACCTGCCTGTCTGCCTGAACCCCGGGGACCTGTCTGTCTGCCTGAACCCCGGGGACCTGCCTGTCTGCCTGAACCCTGGGGATCTGCCTGTCTGCCTGAACCCTGGGGACCTGCCTGAACCCCGGGGACCTGCCTGTCTGCCTGAACCCTGGGGACCTGTCTGTCTGCCTGAACCCCGGGGACCTGCCTGTCTGCCTCAACCCTGGGGACCTGCCTGTCTGCCTGAACCCTGGGGACCTGTCTGTCTGCCTGAACCCCGGGGACCTGCCTGTCTGCCTGAACCCTGGGGACCTGCCTGTCTGCCTGAACCCTGGGGATCTGCCTGAACCCCGGGTACCTGCCTGTCTGCCTGAACCCTGGGGACCTGCCTGAACCCCGGGGACCTGTCTGTCTGTCTGCCTGAACCCCGGGGACCTGACTTCCTGCCTGAACCCTGGGGACCTGTCTGTCTGCCTGCCTGAACCCCGTGGTCCTGTCTTCCTGCCTGAACCCCGGGGACCTGTCTTCCTGCCTGAACCCCGGGGACCTGTCTTCCTGCCTGCCTGAATGCCAGGGACCTGTCTTCCTGCATGCCTGAACCCCGGGGACCTGTCTTCCTGCCTGCCTGAACCCCGGGGACCTGTCTTCCTGTCTGCCTGCACCCCGGGGACCTGTCTGTCTGCCTGCCTGAACCCCGGGGACCTGTCTGTCTGGCTGCCTGAATCCCGGGGACCAGTCTGTCTGCCTGAACCGAGGGGACCTGTCTTCCTGCCTGAACCCTGGGGACCTGTCTTCCTGCCTGAACCCTGGGGACCTGTCTGTCTGTCTGCCTGAACCCCGGGGACCTGTCTTCCTGCCTGAACTCCGGGGACCTGTCTGTCTGTCTGCCTGAACCCCGGGGACCTGTCTTCCTGCCTGAACCCTGGGGACCTGCCTGAACTCCGGGGACCTGTCTGTCAGTCTGCCTGAACCCCGGGGACCAGTCTGTCTGCCTGAACCGCGGGGACTTGTCTTCCTGCCTGAACCCTGGGGACCTGCCTGAACTCCGGGGACCTGTCTGTCAGTCTGCCTGAACCCCGGGGACCTGTCTTCCTGCCTGAACCCCGGGGTCCTGTCTTCCTGCCTGAACCCCGGGGTCCTGTCTTCCTCGCTGAACCCCGGGGACCTGTCTTCCTGTCTGCCTGAACCCCGGGGACCTGTCTTCCTGCCTGCCTGAACGCCAGGGACCTGTCTTCCTGTCTGCCTGAACCCCGGGGTCCTGTCTTCCTGCCTGAACCCCGGGGACCTGTCTTCCTGCCTGCCTGAACCCTGGGGTCCTGTCTTCCTGCCTGAACCCCGGGGACCTGTCTTCCTGTCTGCCTGAACCCCAGGGACCTGTCTGCCTGCCTGAACCCTGGGGACCTGTCTTCCTGTCTGCCTGAACCCTGGGGTCCTGTCTTCCTGCCTGAACCCTGGGGACCTGTCTTCCTGTCTGTCTGAACCCCGGGGACCTGTCTTCCTGCCTGAACCCCGGGGACCTGCCTGAACCCCGGGGACCTGTCTTCCTGTCTGTCTGCCTGCTTGAACCCCGGGGACCTGTCTGTCTGCCTGAACCCCGGGGACCTGCCTGAACCTCGGGGTCATGTCTGTCTGCCTGAACCCCGGGGTCCTGTCTGCCTGAAACCCGGGGACCTGTCTGTCAGCCTGCCTGAACCCCGGGGACCTGTCTTCCTGTCTGCCTGAACCCCGGGGACCTGTCTGTCTGTCTGCCTGAACCCCGGGGACCTGTCTGTCTGCCTGCCTGAACCCCGGGGACCTGTCTTCCTGTCTGCCTGAACCCCAGGGACCTGTCTGTCTGTCTGCCTGAACCCCGGGGACCTGTCTGTCTGCCTGCCTGAACCCCGGGGACCAGTCTGTCTTCCTGCCTGAACCCCGGGGACCTGTCTTCCTGCCTGCCTGAATGCCAGGGACCTGTCTTCCTGCCTGCCTGAACCCTGGGGACCTGTCTTCCTGCCTGCCTGAACCCCGGGGACCTGTCTTCCTGTCTGCCTGAACCCCGGGGACCTGTCTGTCTGCCTGCCTGAACCCCGGGGACTTGTCTGTCTGTCTGCCTGAACCCTGGGGACCAGTCTGTCTGCCAGAACCGAGGGGACCTGTTTTCCTGCCTGAACCCTGGGGACCTGTCTTCCTGTCTGCCTGAACCCCGGGGACCTGTCTGTCTGCCTGCCTGAACCCCGGGGACCTGCCTGTCTGCCTGAACCCCGGGGACCTGTCTTCCTGCCTGAACCCCGGGGACCTGTCTTCCTGTCTGCCTGAACCCCGGGGACCTGTCTTCCTGCCTGAACCCCGGGGACCTGTCTTCCTGCCTCCCTGAACCCCGGGGACCTGTCTTCCTGTCTGCCTGAACCCCGGGGACCTGTCTGTCTGCCTGCCTGAACCCCGGGGACCAGTCTGTCTGCCTGAACCGCGGGGACCTGTCTTCCTGCCTGAACCCTGGTTACCTGCCTGAACCCCGGGGACCTGTCTGTCTGTCTGCCTGAACCCCGGGGACCTGTCTTCCTGCCTGAACCCCGGGGATCTGTCTGTCTGTCTGCCTGAACCCCGGGGACCTGACTTCCTGCCTGAACCCCGGGGACCTGTCTGTCTGCCTGCTTGAACCCCGGGGACCTGTCTGTCTGCCTGAACCCCGGGGACATGTCTGTCTGCCTGAACCCCGGGGACCTGTCTCCCTGTCTGCCTGAACCCCGGGGACCTGTCTTCCTGTCTGCCTGAACCCCGGGGACCTGTCTGTCTGCCTGAACCCCGGGGACCTGCCTGTCTGCCTGAACCCCGGGGACCTGTCTTCCTGCCTGAACCCCGGGGACCTGTCTTCCTGTCTGCCTGAACCCATGGGACCTCTCCGCCTGCCTGAACCCCGGGGACCTGCCTGTCTGTCTGCCTGAACCCCGGGGACCTGCCTGTCTGCCTGAACCCCGGGGACCTGCCTGAACCCCGGGGACCTGTCTTCCTGCCTGAACCCCGGGGACCTGTCTTCCTGCCTGCCTGAACCCCGGGGACCTGTCTTCCTGTCTGCCTGCACCCCGGGGACCTGTCTGTCTGCCTGCCTGAACCCCGGGGACCTGTCTGTCTGGCTGCCTGAATCCCGGGGACCAGTCTGTCTGCCTGAACCGAGGGGACCTGTCTTCCTGCCTGAACCCTGGGGACCTGTCTTCCTGCCTGAACCCTGGGGACCTGCCTGAACTCCGGGGACCTGTCTGTCTGTCTGCCTGAACCCCGGGGACCTGTCTTCCTGCCTGAACCCTGGGGACCTGCCTGAACTCCGGGGACCTGTCTGTCAGTCTGCCTGAACCCCGGGGACCAGTCTGTCTGCCTGAACCGCGGGGACCTGTCTTCCTGCCTGAACCCTGGGGACCTGCCTGAACTCCGGGGACCTGTCTGTCAGTCTGCCTGAACCCCGGGGACCTGTCTTCCTGCCTGAACCCCGGGGTCCTGTCTTCCTCGCTGAACCCCGGGGACCTGTCTTCCTGTCTGCCTGAACCCCGGGGACCTGTCTTCCTGCCTGCCTGAACGCCAGGGACCTGTCTTCCTGTCTGCCTGAACCCCGGGGTCCTGTCTTCCTGCCTGAACCCCGGGGACCTGTCTTCCTGCCTGCCTGAACCCTGGGGTCCTGTCTTCCTGCCTGAACCCCGGGGACCTGTCTTCCTGTCTGCCTGAACCCCGGGGACCTGTCTTCCTGCCTGAACCCCGGGGACCTGTCTTCCTGCCTGCCTGAACCCTGGGGTCCTGTCTTCCTGCCTGAACCCCGGGGACCTGCCTTCCTGTCTGCCTGAACCCCGGGGACCTGTCTTCCTGCCTGAACCCCGGGGACATGTCTTCCTGCCTGAACCCTGGGGACCTGCCTGAACCCCGGGGACCTGTCTGTCTGTCTGCCTGAACCCCGGGGACCTGACTTCCTGCCTGAACCCTGGGGACCTGCCTGAACCCCGGGGACCTGTCTGTCTGCCTGCCTGAACCCCGGGGTCCTGTCTTCCTGCCTGAACCCCGGGGACCTGTCTGTCAGCCTGCCTGAACACCGGGGTCCTGTCTTCCTGCCTGCCTGAACCCCGGGGATCTGTCTTCCTGTCTGCCTGAACCCCGGGGACCTGTCTGTCTGCCTGCCTGAACCCCGGGGACCTGTCTGTCTGTCTGCCTGAACCCCGGGGACCAGTCTGTCTGCCTGAACCCTGGGGACCTGTCTTCCTGTCTGCCTGAACCCCGGGGACCTGTCTGCCTGCCTGCCTGAACCCCGGGGACCTGTCTGTCTGTCTGCCTGAACCCCGGGGACCTGTCTGTCTGTCTGCCTGAACCCCGGGGACCTGTCTGTCTGCCTGCCTGAACCCCGGGGACCTGTCTTCCTGTCTGCCTGAACCCCGGGGACCTGTCTGTCTGTCTGCCTGAACCCCGGGGACCTGTCTGTCTGCCTGCCTGAACCCCGGGGACCAGTCTGTCTTCCTGCCTGAACCCCGGGGACCTGTCTTCCTGCCTGCCTGAATGCCAGGGACCTGTCTTCCTGCCTGCCTGAACCCCGGGGACCTGTCTTCCTGCCTGCCTGAACCCCGGGGACCTGTCTTCCTGTCTGCCTGAACCCCGGGGACCTGTCTGTCTGCCTGCCTGAACCCCGGGGACTTGTCTGTCTGTCTGCCTGAACCCTGGGGACCAGTCTGTCTGCCAGAACCGAGGGGACCTGTTTTCCTGCCTGAACCCTGGGGACCTGTCTTCCTGTCTGCCTGAACCCCGGGGACCTGTCTGTCTGCCTGCCTGAACCCCGGGGACCTGCCTGTCTGCCTGAACCCCGGGGACCTGTCTTCCTGCCTGAACCCCGGGGACCTGTCTTCCTGTCTGCCTGAACCCCGGGGACCTGTCTTCCTGCCTGAACCCCGGGGACCTGTCTTCCTGCCTCCCTGAACCCCGGGGACCTGTCTTCCTGTCTGCCTGAACCCCGGGGACCTGTCTGTCTGCCTGCCTGAACCCCGGGGACCAGTCTGTCTGCCTGAACCGCGGGGACCTGTCATCCTGCCTGAACCCTGGTTACCTGCCTGAACCCCGGGGACCTGTCTGTCTGTCTGCCTGAACCCCGGGGACCTGTCTTCCTGCCTGAACCCCGGGGATCTGTCTGTCTGTCTGCCTGAACCCCGGGGACCTGACTTCCTGCCTGAACCCCGGGGACCTGTCTGTCTGCCTGCTTGAACCCCGGGGACCTGTCTGTCTGCCTGAACCCCGGGGACATGTCTGTCTGCCTGAACCCCGGGGACCTGTCTCCCTGTCTGCCTGAACCCCGGGGACCTGTCTTCCTGTCTGCCTGAACCCCGGGGACCTGTCTGTCTGCCTGAACCCCGGGGACCTGCCTGTCTGCCTGAACCCCGGGGACCTGTCTTCCTGCCTGAACCCCGGGGACCTGTCTTCCTGTCTGCCTGAACCCATGGGACCTCTCCGCCTGCCTGAACCCCGGGGACCTGCCTGTCTGTCTGCCTGAACCCCGGGGACCTGCCTGTCTGCCTGAACCCCGGGGACCTGCCTGAACCCCGGGGACCTGTCTGTCTGTCTGCCTGAACCCCGGGGACCTGCCTGTCTGCCTGAACCCTGGGGATCTGCCTGAACCCCGGGTACCTGCCTGTCTGCCTGAACCCCAGGGACCTGTCTGTCTGCCTGAACCCTGGGGACCTGCCTGAACCCCAGGGACTTGTCTGAACCCCGGGGACTTGTCTGTCTGCCTGAACCCCGGGGACCTGTCTGCCTGAAACGCGGGGACCTGCCTGTCTGCCTGCCTGAACCCCGGGGACCAGTCTGCCTGTCTGCCTGAACCCCGGGGACCTGTCTTCCTGTCTGCCTGAACCCCGGGGACCTGTCTGCTTGCCTGCCTGAACCCCGGGGACCTGTCTTCCTGCCTGAACCCCGGAGACCTGTCTTCCTGCCTGAACCCTGGGGACCTGCCTGAACCCTGGGGACCTGTCTGTCTGTCTGCCTGAACCCTGGGGACCTGTCTGTGCCTGCCTGAACCACGGGGACCAGTCTGTCTGCCTGCTTGAACCCCGGGGACCTGACTGTCTGCCTGAACCCCGGGGACCTGCCTGAACCCCGGGGACATGTCTGTCTGCCTGAACCCCGGGGACCTGTCTGCCTGCCTGAACCCCGGGGACATGTCTGCCTGCCTGAACCCCGGGGACCTGTCTTCCTGCCTGCCTGAACCCTGGGGACCTGTCTTCCTGCCTGAACCCTGGGGACCTGCCTGAACCCCGGGGACCGGTCTGTCTGTCTGCCTGAACCCAGGGGACCTGTCTGCCTGCCTGAACCCCGGGGACCTGTCTTCCTGCCTGAACCCTGGGGACCTGTCTGCCTGCCTGAACCCCGGGGTCCTGTCTTCCTGCCTGAACCCCGGGGACCTGTCTTCCTGCCTGAACCCCGGGGACCTGTCTTCCTGCCTGCCTGAATGCCAGGGACCTGTCTTCCTGTCTGCCTGAACCCCGGGGACCTGTCTGTCTGCCTGCCTGAACCCCGGGGACCTGTCTGTCTGTCTGTCTGCCTGAACCCATGGGACCTCTCTGCCTGCCTGAACCCCGGGGACCTGCCTGTCTGTCTGCCTGAACCCCGGGGACCTGCCTGAACCCCGGGGACCTGTCTGTCTGTCTGCCTGAACCCCGGGGACCTGCCTGTCTGCCTGAACCCTGGGGATCTGCCTGAACCCCGGGTACCTGCCTGTCAGCCTGAACCCCAGGGACCTGTCTGTCTGCCTGAACCCTGGGGAGCTGCCTGAACCCCAGGGACTTGTCTGAACCCCGGGGACTTGTCTGTCTGCCTGAACCCCGGGGACCTGTCTGCCTGAAACGCGGGGACCTGTCTGCTTGCCTGCCTGAACCCCGGGGACCTGTCTTCCTGCCTGAACCCCGGAGACCTGTCTTCCTGCCTGAACCCTGGGGACCTGCCTGAACCCCGGGGACCTGTCTGTCTGTCTGCCTGAACCCTGGGGACCTGTCTGTGCCTGCCTGAACCACGGGGACCAGTCTGTCTGCCTGCTTGAACCCCGGGGACCTGTCTGCTTGCCTGCCTGAACCCCGGGGACCTGTCTTCCTGCCTGAACCCCGGAGACCTGTCTTCCTGCCTGAACCCCGGAGACCTGTCTTCCTGCCTGAACCCTGGGGACCTGCCTGAACCCCGGGGACCTGTCTGTCTGTCTGCCTGAACCCTGGGGACCTGTCTGTGCCTGCCTGAACCACGGGGACCAGTCTGTCTGCCTGCTTGAACCCCGGGGACCTGTCTGCTTGCCTGCCTGAACCCCGGGGACCTGTCTTCCTGCCTGAACCCCGGAGACCTGTCTTCCTGCCTGAACCCTGGGGACCTGCCTGAACCCCGGGGACCTGTCTGTCTGTCTGCCTGAACCCTGGGGACCTGTCTGTGCCTGCCTGAACCACGGGGACCAGTCTGTCTGCCTGCTTGAACCCCGGGGACCTGTCTGTCTGCCTGAACCCCGGGGACCTGCCTGAACCCCGGGGACATGTCTGTCTGCCTGAACCCCGGGGACCTGTCTGCCTGCCTGAACCCCGGGGACATGTCTGCCTGCCTGAACCCCGGGGACCTGTCTTCCTGCCTGCCTGAACCCCGGGGACCTGTCTTCCTGCCTGAACCCTGGGGACCTGCCTGAACCCCAGGGACCGGTCTGTCTGTCTGCCTGAACCCAGGGGACCTGTCTGCCTGCCTGAACCCCGGGGACCTGTCTTCCTGCCTGAACCCTGGGGACCTGTCTGCCTGCCTGAACCCCGGGGTCCTGTCTTCCTGCCTGAACCCCGGGGACCTGTCTTCCTGCCTGAACCCCGGGGACCTGTCTTCCTGCCTGCCTGAATGCCAGGGACCTGTCTTCCTGTCTGTCTGAACCCCGGGGACCTGTCTGTCTGCCTGCCTGAACCCCGGGGACCTGTCTGTCTGTCTGTCTGCCTGAACCCATGGGACCTCTCTGCCTGCCTGAACCCCGGGGACCTGCCTGTCTGTCTGCCTGAACCCCGGGGACCTGCCTGTCTGCCTGAACCCCGGGGACCTGCCTGAACCCCGGGGACCTGTCTGTCTGTCTGCCTGAACCCCGGGGACCTGCCTGTCTGCCTGAACCCTGGGGATCTGCCTGAACCCCGGGTACCTGCCTGTCTGCCTGAACCCCAGGGACCTGTCTATCTGCCTGAACCCTGGGGACCTGCCTGAACCCCAGGGACTTGTCTGAACCCCGGGGACTTGTCTGTCTGCCTGAACCCCGGGGACCTGTCTGCCTGAAACCCGGGGACCTGTCTGTCTGCCTGCCTGAACCCCGGGGACCAGTCTGCCTGTCTGCCTGAACCCCGGGGACCTGTCTTCCTGTCTGCCTGAACCCCGGGGACCTGTCTGCTTGCCTGCCTGAACCCCGGGGACCTGTCTTCCTGCCTGAACCCCGGAGACCTGTCTTCCTGCCTGCCTGAACCCCAGGGACCTGTCTTCCTGCCTGAACCCTGGGGACCTGCCTGAACCCCGGGGACCTGTCTGTCTGCCTGCTTGAACACCGGGGACCTGTCTGTCTGCCTGAACCCCGGGGACCTGCCTGAACCCCGGTGACCTGTCTGTCTGCCTGAACCCCGGGGACCTGTCTGCCTGCCTGAACCCCGGGGACATGTCTGCCTGCCTGAACCCCGGGGACCTGTCTTCCTGCCTGCCTGAACCCTGGGGACCTGTCTTCCTGCCTGAACCCTGGGGACCTGCCTGAACCCCGGGGACCGGTCTGTCTGTCTGCCTGAACCCCGGGGACCTGTCTGCCTGCCTGAACCCCGGGGACCTGTCTTCCTGCCTGAACCCCGGGGACCTGTCTGCCTGCCTGAACCCCGGGGTCCTGTCTTCCTGCCTGAACCCCGGGGACCTGTCTTCCTGCCTGAACCCCGGGGACCTGTCTTCCTGCCTGAACCCCGGGGACCTGTCTTCCTGCCTGCCTGAATGCCAGGGACCTGTCTTCCTGTCTGCCTGAACCCCGGGGACCTGTCTGTCTGCCTGCCTGAACCCCGGGGACCTGTCTGTCTGCCTGCCTGAACCCCGGGGACCTGTCTGTCTGTCTGCCTGAACCGCGGGGACCTGTCTTCCTGCCTGAACCCTGGGGACCTGCCTGAACCCCGGGGACCTGTCTGTCTTCCTGCCTGAACCCCGGGGACCTGTCTGTCTGCCTGCTTGAACCCCGGGGACCTGTCTGTCTGCCTGAACCCCGGGGACCAGCCTGAACCCCGGGGACATGTCTGTCTGCCTGAACCCCGGGGACCTGTCTGAACCCCGGGGACCTGTCTGCCTGTCTGCCTGAACCCCGGGGACCTGTCTTCCTGTCTGCCTGAACCCCGGGGACCTGTCTTCCTGCCTGAACCCCGGGGACCTGTCTTCCTGTCTGCCTGAACCCCGGGGACCTGTCTGCCTGCCTGAACCCCGGGGACCTGTCTCCCTGTCTGAACCCCGGGGACCTGTCTTCCTGTCTGCCTGAACCCCGGGGACCTGTCTGTCTGCCTGAACCCCGGGGACCTGTCTTCCTGCCTGCCTGAACCCCGGGGACCTGTCTTCCTGCCTGAACAATGGGGAACTGTCTTCCTGCCTGAACCCCGGGGACTTGTCTGTCTGCCTGAACCCTGGGGACCTGCCTGAACCCCGGGGACCTGTCTTCCTGCCTGCCTGAACCCGGGGAACCTGTCTTCCTGCCTGAACCCCGGGGACCTGTCTGTCTGCCTGCCTGAACCCCGGGGACCTGTCTGTCTGCCTGAACCCCCGGGACCTGTCTTCCTGCCTGAACCCCAGGGACCTGCCTGCCTGAACCCCGGGGACCTGTCTTCCTGCCTGAACCCCAGGGACCTGCCTGCCTGAACCCCGGGGACCTGTCTGTCTGCCTGAACCCTTGGGACCTGCCTGAACCCTGGGGACATGTCTTCCTGTCTGCCTGAACCCCGGGGACCTGTCTTCCTGCCTGCCTGAACCCCGGGGACCTGCCTGAACCCCGGGGACTTGTCTGTCAGCCTGCCTGAACCCCGGGGACCTGTCTGTCTGCCTGAACCCCGGGGACCTGTCTGCCTGAACCCTGGGGACCTGCCTGAACCCCGGTGACCTGTCTGCTTGCCTGCCTGAACCCTGGGGTCCTGCCTGAACCCCGGGGACTTGTCTGTCTGCCTAAACCCCGGGGACCTGTCTTCCTGAACCCTGGGGACCTGCCTGAACCCGGGGACCTGCCTGCCTGAACCCGGGGACCTGTCTTCCTGCCTGAACCCCGGGGACCTGTCTGTCTGCCTGAACCCTGGGGACCTGTCTGTCTGCCTGCCTGAGCCCCGGGGACCTCTCTTCCTGAACCCTGGGGACCTGCCTGAACCCGGGGACCTGCCTGCTTGAACCCAGGGACCTGTCTCCCTGCCTGAACCCCGGGGACCTGTCTGTCTGCCTGAACCCTGGGGACCTGTCTGTCTGCCTGCCTGAACCCCGGGTACCTGTCTTCCTGTCTGCCTGAACCCTGGGGACCTGTCTGAGCCCGGGGACCTGCCTGCCTGAACCCGGGGACCTGTCTTCCTGCCTGAACCCCGGGGACCTGTCTTCCTGTCTGCCTGAACCCCGGGGACCTGTCTTCCTGAACCCTGGGGACCTGCCTGAACCCGGGGACCTGCCTGCCTGAACCCGGGGACCTGTCTTCCTGCCTGAACCCCGGGGACCTGTCTTCCTGCCTGAACCCCGGGGACCTGTCTTCCTGCCTGCCTGAACTCCGGGGACTTGTCTTCCTGCCTGAACCCCGGGGACCTGTCTTCCTGTGTGCCTGAACCCTGGGGACCTGTCTGCCTCCCTGAACCCCGGGGACCTGTCTGCCTGCCTGAACCCCGGGGACCTGTCTGCCTCCCTGAACCCCGGGGACCTGTCTTCCTGCCTGCCTGAACTCCGGGGACGTCTTCCTGCCTGCCTGAACCCCGGGGACCTGTCTTCCTGCCTGCCTGAACCCCGGGGACCTGTCTGCCTGCCTGAACCCCGGGGACCTGTCTTCCTGTCTGCCTGAACCCCGGGGACCTGTCTGCCTGCCTGAACCCCGGGGACCTGTCTTCCTGTCTGCCTGAACCCCGGGGACCTGTCTGCCTGCCTGAACCCCGGGGACCTGTCTTCCTGTCTGCCTGAACCCCGGGGACCTGTGAACCCTGAGGACCTGTCTGTCTGCCTGCCTGAACCCCGGGGACCTGTCTTCCTGCCTGCCTGAACCCCGGGGACCTGTCTTCCTGCCTGAACCCCGGGGACCTGTCTTCCTGCCTGAACCCCGGGGACCTGTCTGTCTGCCTGAACCCTGGGGACCTGCCTGAACCCCGGGGACCTGTCTTCCTGCCTGAACCCCGGGGACCTGTCTGTCTGCCTGAACCCTGGGGACCTGCCTGAACCCCGGGGACCTGTCTTCCTGCCTGAACCCCGGGGACCTGTCTGTCTGCTTGCCTGAACCCCGGGGACCTGTCTGTCTGCCTGAACCCCCGGGACCTGTCTTCCTGCCTGAACCCCAGGGACCTGCCTGCCTGAACCCCGGGGACCTGTCTTCCTGCCTGAACCCCGGGGACCTGTCTGTCTGCCTGAACCCCGGGGACCTGTCTTCCTGCCTGAACCCGGGGACCTGTCTTCCTGCCTGAACCCCGGGGACCTGTCTTCCTGCCTGAACCCCGGGGACCAGTCTGTCTGCCTGAACCCCAGGGACCTGTCTTCCTGCCTGCCTGAACTCCGGGGACTTGTCTTCCTGCCTGAACCCCGGGGACCTGTCTTCCTGTCTGCCTGAACCCTGGGGACCTGTCTGCCTCCCTGAACCCCGGGGACCTGTCTGCCTGCCTGAACCCCGGGGACCTGTCTGCCTCCCTGAACCCCGGGGACCTGTCTTCCTGCCTGCCTGAACTCCGGGGACTTGTCTTCCTGCCTGAACCCCGGGGACCTGTCTTCCTGTCTGCCTGAACCCTGGGGACCTGTCTGCCTCCCTGAACCCCGGGGACCTGTCTGCCTGCCTGAACCCCGGGGACCTGTCTGCCTCCCTGAACCCCGGGGACCTGTCTTCCTGCCTGCCTGAACTCCGGGGACTTGTCTTTCTGCCTGCCTGAACCCCGGGAACCTGTCTTCCTGCCTGCCTGAACCCCGGGGACCTGTCTGCCTGCCTGAACCCCGGGGACCTGTCTTCCTGTCTGCCTGAACCCCGGGGACCTGTCTGCCTGCCTGAACCCCGGGGACCTGTCTTCCTGTCTGCCTGAACCCCGGGGACCTGTCTGCCTGCCTGAACCCCGGGGACCTGTCTTCCTGTCTGCCTGAACCCCGGAGACCTGTCTGCCTGCCTGAACCCCGAGGACCTGTCTGTCTGCCTGCCTGACCCCCGGGGACCTGTCTTCCTGCCTGAACCCCGGGGACCTGTCTGTCTGCTTGCCTGAACCCCGGGGACCTGTCTGTCTGCCTGAACCCCCGGGACCTGTCTTCCTGCCTGAACCCCAGGGACCTGCCTGCCTGAACCCCGGGGACCTGTCTTCCTGCCTGAACCCCAGGGACCTGCCTGCCTGAACCCCGGGGACCTGTCTGTCTGCCTGAACCCCGGGGACCTGTCTTCCTGCCTGCCTGAACCCCGGGGACCTGTCTGTCTGCTTGCCTGAACCCCGGGGACCTGTCTGTCTGCCTGAACCCCCGGGACCTGTCTTCCTGCCTGAACCCCAGGGACCTGCCTGCCTGAACCCCAGGGACCTGTCTTCCTGCCTGAACCCCAGGGTCCTGCCTGCCTGAACCCCGGGGACCTGTCTGTCTGCCTGAACCCTGGGGACCTGCCTGAACCCCGGGGACCTGTCTTCCTGTCTGCCTGAACCCCGGGGATCTGTCTTCCTGCCTGCCTGAACCCCGGGGACCTGTCTGAACCCCGGAGACCTGTCATCCTGTCTGCCTGAACCCTGGGGACCTGCCTGAACCCCAGGGACCTGTCTGTCTGCCTGCCTGAACCCGGGGACCTGCCTGTCTGCCTGAACCCCGGGGACCTGTCTGTCAGCCTGCCTGGACCCCGGGGACCTGTCAGTCTGCCTGAACCCCGGGGTCCTGCCTGAATCCCGGGGACTTGTCTGTCTGCCTGAACCCCGGGGACCTGTCTTCCTGAACCCCGGGGGACCTGCCTGAACCCGGGGACCTGCCTGCCTTAACCCGGGGACCTGTCTTCCTGTCTGCCTGAACCCCGGGGACCTGCCTGCTTGCCTGCCTGAACCCCGGGGACTTGTCTGAACCCCGGGGACTTGTCTGTTTGCCTGAACCCCGGGGACCTGTCTGCCTGAACCCCGGGGACCTGTCTGCCTGTCTGCCTGAACCCCGGGGACCTGCCTGAACCCCGGGGACCTGTCTGTCTGAACCCCGGGGACTTGTCTTCCTGTCTGCCTGAACCCCAGGGACCTGTCTGCCTGCCTGAACCCTAGGGACCTGCCTGAACCCCAGGGACATGTCTGCCTGCCTGAACCCTAGGGACCTGCCTGAACCCCAGGGACCTGTCAGTCTGCCTGAACCCTAGGGACCTGTCTGTCTGCCTGAACCCCGGGGACCTGTCTGCCTGCCTGAACCCTAGGGACCTGCCTGAACTCTGGGGACCTGCCTGAACCCCGTGGACCAGTCTGTCTGTCTGCCTGAACCCTGGGGACCTGCCTGAACCCCGGGGACCTGCCTGAACGCTGGGGACCTGTCTGAACCCCGTGGACCTGTCTGTCTGTCTGCCTGAACCCCGGGGACCTGTCTTCCTGTCTGCCTGAACCCCAGGGACCTGTCTGCCTGCCTGAACCCTAGGGACCTGCCTGAATCCCAGGGACCTGTCTGAACCCCAGGGACCTGTCTGCCTGCCTGAATCCTAGGGACCTGTCTGAACCCCGGGGACCTGTCTTCCTGTCTGCCTGAACCCCGGGGACCTGTCTTCCTGTCTGCCTGAACCCCAGGGACCTGTCTGCCTGCCTGAATCCTAGGGACCTGTCTGAACCCCGGGGACCTGTCTTCCTGTCTGCCTGAACCCCGGGGACCTGTCTTCCTGTCTGCCTGAACCCCAGGGACCTGTCTGCCTGCCTGAATCCTAGGGACCTGTCTGAACCCCGGGGACCTGTCTTCCTGTCTGCCTGAACCCCGGGGACCTGTCTTCCTGTCTGCCTGAACCCCAGGGACCTGTCTGCCTGCCTGAACCCTAGGGACCTGCCTGAACCCCAGGGACCTGTCTGAACCCCAGGGACCTGTCTGTCTGCCTGAACCCTAGGGACCTGTCTGCCTGCCTGAACCTTAGGGACCTGCCTGAACCCTGGGGACCTGTCTGAACCCCGTGGACCTGTCTGTCTGTCTGCCTGAACCCCGGGGACCTGTCTGCCTGCCTGAACCCTGGGGACCTGCCTGAACCCCGGGGACCTGCCTGTCTGCCTGAACCCCAGGGACCTGTCTGTCTGCCTGAACCCTGGGGACCTGCCTGAACCCCGGGGACCTGTCTGCCTGTCTGCCTGAACCCCGGGGACCTGTCTGCCTGCCTGAACCCTGGGGACCTGCCTGAACCCCGGGGACCTGTCTGTCTGCCTGAACCCTGGGGACCTGCCTGAACCCCGGGGACTTGTCTGTCTGCCTGAACCCCGGGGACCTGTCTTTCAGCCTGCCTGAACCCCGGGGACCTGTCTGCCTGCCTGAACCCTGGGGACCTGCCTGAACCCTGGGGACCTGCCTAAACCCCTGGGGACTTGTCTGAACCCCGGGGACTTGTCTGAACCCAGGGGACTTGTCTGTCTGCCTGAACCCCGGGGTCCTGTCTGCCTGAAACCCGGGGACCTGTCTGTCTGCCTGTCTGAACCCTGGGGACCTGCCTGAACCCCGGTGACCTGTCTGTCTGCCTGAACCCTGGGGACCTGCCTGAACCCCGGGGACCTGTCTGTCAGCCTGCCTGAACCCCGGGGACCTGTCTGCCTGCCTGAACCCTGGGGACCTGCCTGAACCCCGGGGACCTGTCTGTCTGCCTGAACCCTGGGGACCAGCCTAAACCCCTGGGGACTTGTCTGCACCCCGGGGACTTGTCTGAACCCAGGGGACTTGTCTGTCTGCCTGAACCCCGGGGTCCTGTCTGCCTGAAACCCGGGGACCTGTCTGTCAGCCTGCCTGAACCCCGGGGACCTGTCTTCCTGTCTGCCTGAACCCCGGGGACCTGTCTTCCTGTCTGCCTGAACCCCGTGGACCTGTCTTCCTGTCTGCCTGAACCCTGGGGACCTGTCTGTCTGCCTGAACCCTGGGGACCTGCCTGAACCCCGGGGACCTGCCTGAACGCTGGGGACCTGTCTGAACCCCGTGGACCTGTCTGTCTGTCTGCCTGAACCCCGGGGACCTGTCTTCCTGTCTGCCTGAACCCCAGGGACCTGTCTGCCTGCCTGAACCCTAGGGACCTGCCTGAATCCCAGGGACCTGTCTGAACCCCAGGGACCTGTCTGCCTGCCTGAATCCTAGGGACCTGTCTGAACCCCGGGGACCTGTCTTCCTGTCTGCCTGAACCCCGGGGACCTGTCTTCCTGTCTGCCTGAACCCCAGGGACCTGTCTGCCTGCCTGAATCCTAGGGACCTGTCTGAACCCCGGGGACCTGTCTTCCTGTCTGCCTGAACCCCGGGGACCTGTCTTCCTGTCTGCCTGAACCCCAGGGACCTGTCTGCCTGCCTGAATCCTAGGGACCTGTCTGAACCCCGGGGACCTGTCTTCCTGTCTGCCTGAACCCCGGGGACCTGTCTTCCTGTCTGCCTGAACCCCAGGGACCTGTCTGCCTGCCTGAACCCTAGGGACCTGCCTGAACCCCAGGGACCTGTCTGAACCCCAGGGACCTGTCTGTCTGCCTGAACCCTAGGGACCTGTCTGCCTGCCTGAACCTTAGGGACCTGCCTGAACCCTGGGGACCTGTCTGAACCCCGTGGACCTGTCTGTCTGTCTGCCTGAACCCCGGGGACCTGTCTGCCTGCCTGAACCCTGGGGACCTGCCTGAACCCCGGGGACCTGCCTGTCTGCCTGAACCCCAGGGACCTGTCTGTCTGCCTGAACCCTGGGGACCTGCCTGAACCCCGGGGACCTGTCTGCCTGTCTGCCTGAACCCCGGGGACCTGTCTGCCTGCCTGAACCCTGGGGACCTGCCTGAACCCCGGGGACCTGTCTGTCTGCCTGAACCCTGGGGACCTGCCTGAACCCCGGGGACTTGTCTGTCTGCCTGAACCCCGGGGACCTGTCTTTCAGCCTGCCTGAACCCCGGGGACCTGTCTGCCTGCCTGAACCCTGGGGACCTGCCTGAACCCTGGGGACCTGCCTAAACCCCTGGGGACTTGTCTGAACCCCGGGGACTTGTCTGAACCCAGGGGACTTGTCTGTCTGCCTGAACCCCGGGGTCCTGTCTGCCTGAAACCCGGGGACCTGTCTGTCTGCCTGTCTGAACCCTGGGGACCTGCCTGAACCCCGGTGACCTGTCTGTCTGCCTGAACCCTGGGGACCTGCCTGAACCCCGGGGACCTGTCTGTCAGCCTGCCTGAACCCCGGGGACCTGTCTGCCTGCCTGAACCCTGGGGACCTGCCTGAACCCCGGGGACCTGTCTGTCTGCCTGAACCCTGGGGACCAGCCTAAACCCCTGGGGACTTGTCTGCACCCCGGGGACTTGTCTGAACCCAGGGGACTTGTCTGTCTGCCTGAACCCCGGGGTCCTGTCTGCCTGAAACCCGGGGACCTGTCTGTCAGCCTGCCTGAACCCCGGGGACCTGTCTTCCTGTCTGCCTGAACCCCGGGGACCTGTCTTCCTGTCTGCCTGAACCCCGTGGACCTGTCTTCCTGTCTGCCTGAACCCTGGGGACCTGTCTGTCTGCCTGAACCCTGGGGACCTGCCTGAACCCCGGGGACCTGTCTGTCTGTCTGCCTGAACCCTGGGGACCTGTCTGCCTGCCTGAACCCTAGGGACCTGCCTGAACCCCGGGGACCTGTCTGTTTTGCCTGAACCCTGGGGACCTGCCTGAACCCCGGGGACCTGTCTGTCTGCCTGCCTGAACCCCGGGGACCTGTCTGCCTGCCTGAACCCTAGGGACCTGCCTGAACTCTGGGGACCTGCCTGAACCCCGTGGACCAGTCTGTCTGTCTGCCTGAACCCTGGGGACCTGCCTGAACCCCGGGGACCTGCCTGAACGCTGGGGACCTGTCTGAACCCCGTGGACCTGTCTGTCTGTCTGCCTGAACCCCGGGGACCTGTCTTCCTGTCTGCCTGAACCCCAGGGACCTGTCTGCCTGCCTGAACCCTAGGGACCTGCCTGAATCCCAGGGACCTGTCTGAACCCCAGGGACCTGTCTGCCTGCCTGAATCCTAGGGACCTGTCTGAACCCCGGGGACCTGTCTTCCTGTCTGCCTGAACCCCGGGGACCTGTCTTCCTGTCTGCCTGAACCCCAGGGACCTGTCTGCCTGCCTGAATCCTAGGGACCTGTCTGAACCCCGGGGACCTGTCTTCCTGTCTGCCTGAACCCCGGGGACCTGTCTTCCTGTCTGCCTGAACCCCAGGGACCTGTCTGCCTGCCTGAATCCTAGGGACCTGTCTGAACCCCGGGGACCTGTCTTCCTGTCTGCCTGAACCCCGGGGACCTGTCTTCCTGTCTGCCTGAACCCCAGGGACCTGTCTGCCTGCCTGAACCCTAGGGACCTGCCTGAACCCCAGGGACCTGTCTGAACCCCAGGGACCTGTCTGTCTGCCTGAACCCTAGGGACCTGTCTGCCTGCCTGAACCTTAGGGACCTGCCTGAACCCTGGGGACCTGTCTGAACCCCGTGGACCTGTCTGTCTGTCTGCCTGAACCCCGGGGACCTGTCTGCCTGCCTGAACCCTGGGGACCTGCCTGAACCCCGGGGACCTGCCTGTCTGCCTGAACCCCAGGGACCTGTCTGTCTGCCTGAACCCTGGGGACCTGCCTGAACCCCGGGGACCTGTCTGCCTGTCTGCCTGAACCCCGGGGACCTGTCTGCCTGCCTGAACCCTGGGGACCTGCCTGAACCCCGGGGACCTGTCTGTCTGCCTGAACCCTGGGGACCTGCCTGAACCCCGGGGACTTGTCTGTCTGCCTGAACCCCGGGGACCTGTCTTTCAGCCTGCCTGAACCCCGGGGACCTGTCTGCCTGCCTGAACCCTGGGGACCTGCCTGAACCCTGGGGACCTGCCTAAACCCCTGGGGATTTGTCTGAACCCCGGGGACTTGTCTGAACCCAGGGGACTTGTCTGTCTGCCTGAACCCCGGGGTCCTGTCTGCCTGAAACCCGGGGACCTGTCTGTCTGCCTGTCTGAACCCTGGGGACCTGCCTGAACCCCGGTGACCTGTCTGTCTGCCTGAACCCTGGGGACCTGCCTGAACCCCGGGGACCTGTCTGTCAGCCTGCCTGAACCCCGGGGACCTGTCTGCCTGCCTGAACCCTGGGGACCTGCCTGAACCCCGGGGACCTGTCTGTCTGCCTGAACCCTGGGGACCAGCCTAAACCCCTGGGGACTTGTCTGCACCCCGGGGACTTGTCTGAACCCAGGGGACTTGTCTGTCTGCCTGAACCCCGGGGTCCTGTCTGCCTGAAACCCGGGGACCTGTCTGTCAGCCTGCCTGAACCCCGGGGACCTGTCTTCCTGTCTGCCTGAACCCCGGGGACCTGTCTTCCTGTCTGCCTGAACCCCGTGGACCTGTCTTCCTGTCTGCCTGAACCCTGGGGACCTGTCTGTCTGCCTGAACCCTGGGGACCTGCCTGAACCCCGGGGACCTGTCTGTCTGTCTGCCTGAACCCTGGGGACCTGTCTGCCTGCCTGAACCCTAGGGACCTGCCTGAACCCCGGGGACCTGTCTGTTTTGCCTGAACCCTGGGGACCTGCCTGAACCCCGGGGACCTGTCTGTCTGCCTGCCTGAACCCCGGGGACCTGTCTGCCTGCCTGAACCCTGGGGACCTGCCTGAACCCCGGGGACCTGCCTGTCTGCCTGAACCCTGGGGACCTGTCTGCCTGCCTGAACCCTGGGGACCTGTCTGTCTGCCTGAACCCTGGGGACCTGCCTGAACCCCGGGGACCTGCCTGTCTGTCTGCCTGAACCCCGGGGACCTGCCTGTCTGCCTGAACCCCGGGGACCTGTCTGCCTGCCTGAACCCCGGGGACCTGCCTGTCTGTCTGCCTGAACCCCGGGGACCTGCCTGTCTGCCTGAACCCCAGGGACCTGTCTGTCTGCCTGAACCACAGGGACCTGTCTGCCTGACTGAACCCCAGGGACCAGTCTGTCTGCCTGACTGAACCCCGGGGACCAGTCTGTCTGTCTGCCTGAACCACAGGGACCTGTCTGCCTGACTGAACCCCGGGGACCAGTCTGTCTGTCTGCCTGAACCCCAGGGACCTGCCTGCCTGAACCCCAGGGATCTGTCTGTCTGCCTGAACCCCGGGGACCTGTCTGTCTGCCTGAACCCTGGGGACCTGCCTGAACCCCGGGGACCTGCCTGTCTGCCTGAACCCCAGGGACCTGTCTGTCTGCCTGAACCCTGGGGACCTGTCTGTCTGCCTGAACCCTGGGGACCTGCCTGAACCCCGGGGACTTGTCTGAACCCCGGGGACTTGTCTGTCTGCCTGAACCCCAGGGTCCTGTCTGCCTGAAACCCGGGGACCTGTCTGTCTGCCTGCCTGAACCCCAGGGACCTGTCTGCCTGTCTGCCTGAACCCCGGGGACCTGTCTGTCTGACTGTCTGAACCCCGGGGACCTGTCTGTCAGCCTGCGTGAACCCCGGGAACCTGTCTTCCTGTCTGCCTGAACCCCGTGGACCTGTCTGCTTGTCTGCCTGAACCCTGGGGACCTGCCTGTCTGCCTGAACCCAGGGGACCTGTCTGTCTGCCTGAACCCCGGGGACCAGTCTGTCTGCCTGAACCCTGGGGACCTGTCTGCCTGCCTGAACCCTGGGGTCCTGCCTGAACCCCGGGGACCTGTCTGTCTGCCTGAACCTCGGGGACCTGCCTGTCTGCCTGAACCCTGGGGATCTGTCTGTCTGTCTGCCTCAACCCTGGGGACCTGCCTGCCTGCCTGAACCCCGGGGACCTGTCTACCTGAACTCAAACTCCGGGAGCCCGCTCCGGTCTGCCTGCCTGACACTCTATCGAATTGAACCCCAGCTCTACCTTTAAATGCCACGGCATCCCCTTCCTGTCCTCCCCCTAGTACCTCAGTGTCTGCGTCCTGCGTTTGGGTCCATCCGGCCGCGTACCTGACATGCTGTTAATGATCCTCTATTAAATGTGTACTTTCAATATAACCATATAACAATTACAGCACGGTAACAGGCCATCTCGGCCCTTCTAGTCCATGCCGAACTCTTACCCTAACCTAGACCCACCGATCTGTATTCTGCCCATAACCCTCCATTCCTCTTCTGTCCATATACCTATCCAATTTTACTTTAAATGACAATATCAAAGCTGCCTCTACTACTTCTACTGGAAGTTCATTCCACACAGTTCATTCCCCCTCATGTTACCCCTAAACTTTTGCCCCTTAACTCTCAACTCATGTCCTCTTGTTTGAATCTCCCCTACTCTCAATGAAAAAAGCCTATCCACATCAACTCTATCTATCCCGCTCATAATTTTAAATACCTCTCTCAAGTCCCCCCTCACCTTCTATGCTCCAAAGAATAAAGACCTAACTTGTTCAACCTTTCTCTGTAACTTAGGTGCTGAAACCCAGGTAACATTCTAGTAAATTTCCTCTGTACTCTCTCTATTTTGTTGACATCTTTCCTATCATTCGGTGACCAGAACTGTACACAATACTCCAAATTTGGCCTCACCAATGCCTTGTACAATTTTAATTTCCCTTTAATTCTGATCTCCCAAAATACAGCACTTCACACTTGCTCAGATTAAAACTCACCTGCCATTTCTTTGCTTAAGTATGCTACTGAATTATAATCCTTTATCCTCTGGCAATCTTCTCGTCTGCCACCCATCTAAGAGGTCCCAGTCCAGATCCCTGTGGAACACCACTAATCACAGGCCTCCAGCCAGACTGAGCTCCATAAACTACTAGTCTGTCTCCTATGTGTAAGCCCATTCTAAATCCAAATGACAAAATCACCATGGGTCCCATTTATTTTATTCTTCTGGTTGAGGCTACCATAAGGGACTTTGTTGAACCACGAGGGACCGGTGAAACATTGTCATCTTAGGTTTTTGTTTAATTGGAACAACTAAGTAATTTGAGTTCTTCTCCAGAAAAGAATTTGCTTTCCAAAGGCTAGGATTTGAATTTGAAGGTGAATGGGTACCGAAGTGACTTAATTACTGATTTACAAATACTGGAAGCTGATTCCACTGCATGGGGATACCTGGAGCTGGGCAATAGAATCTGCAAAATGAACCCAGGTTCTCCCGGTTAGGAGACACTTCTGCACGTTGGGACTTGGAAATCTATTCCAAATCTATTGGAACTCCTGAGGAACATCAACATGGCTGTCCCCAGACTTGGTGGAATCTACGGCAAGTTATGAGAAATGCAGGAGAGGAGATTGCTGGATTCTTAACAGAGATTTTTGTATTATAAATTTGAGGTCATAGAGAATTGGAGAAGAGCTGATGTTGTTCCTCCATTTAAGAAGGTGAATAGAGACATAACAGGAACAATAGGTTGGTGAGCCTTACATCAGGGATAGGGAAATTACTGAAAAAGATTACGAGGGATATGATATGCACACTTCTGGAAAAGGATGGACTTATTGCATTAGGGATAGTCATCATGATTTTGTGCAGGGAATGTCATATCATAGACATTTGAGATTTTTTGAGAAGGTAACAAAGGTGATTGGTGAGGATAAGGCAGTAAATGTTGTTGACATATATTTTAGTAAAGCTTTTAGGACCCTCAGAGTAGGCAGATCCAGAAAATTAAGATATGTGGGATTCATCCAGACTTCATAGACTGGATTCAAAATTGGCTTGGCCATAGAAGTCAGACAGTAGTGATGGAGAGGTGCTATTCTGACTGCAGGTCTGTGACCTTTGGTGTTCCTTAAGCTTCTGTGCTGGGACCTTTTGTGTGCGATTTATATTGCTGATGTAGATGAAAATTTTGTGTAAACCAATTTGCAAAACTATAGATGACATGAAAATTGATAGAGTTATGCATAGTGAAGAAGGTTGTCAAAGGATCTAATAGGATATAGTCAAGTTGGAAATAAGGGTCACGAAATGTTAGATGTGGTTTAATCCAGCCAAATATGACATGTTCTATGTAGTGAAGCCAAATATAAGGGAAAAGTATACAGTAATTGGCAGGACCTTCAAGAGTATTGATACACATTATGTACAATACAGTAGCTTGCGTATTATCAGGATCTTGGAGTGGAAATGGCAAAGTATGTAAATGTGGTGGTAAAGAAGGTATCTGGGATCTTGCCTTTATTGAGCATAAAAATCTGAAAGTCATATTGCAGCTGTATAAAACTTGTTAGGCCGCATCTGGAGTATTGTGTGACGTTCTGGTTGTCGCATATTTGAAGGATGCAGAGGCTTTCGAGAGGGTGCAGAAGAGGTTCACCAGGATGCTAGCCGGATTAGGGCGATTAGCTATAAGGGGGAGTAACTTAGATCATTGCCTCTGGAGTGATAGAAGCTGAGGAGAAACCTGAAATAAGTAAAAGTTATGAGAGATGTATATAGGGTAGATGGAAAATGGGTGGAAATGTCAAATACTGGAGGCCATAGCTTAAGGTGAGATGGGGAAAGTTTAAAGGAGATTGGTGTTGTTTTTACACAGAGACAGGTGAGTGCCTGGAACACGCTGCCTGGGAAAGTGGTAGAAGTAGATATGACAGAGACATTTAGCACAGTCACTTGAACAGACAGAGAAGGATTGATATAGACCATGTATGGTTTAAATTGACATCATGTTTGGCACAGACATCACTGGCTGACGAGTCTCTTCCTGTGCTCTACATTTCCTGTGTTAATAGTAATAGACGCTGGACTAGTTTTCTATTTGAAATTCAGATTGATGGGTTTCCTTCATAAACAAGGCAGGTGAACTCAGAGCATGGATCAATACGTGGAACTGTGATGCTGTGGCCATTACAGAGACTTGGATCTCTCAGGAGCAGGAATGGCTGCTGAGTGCCAGGCTTTAGATGTTTCAAAAAGGACAGGGAGGGAGGCAAAAGAGGTGGGGTGCGGCATTGCTAATGAGGGATAGTGTCACAGCTGCAGAAAAGGAGGAATGGTCTACTGAGTCAGTGTGGGTGGAAGTCAGAAACAGGAAAGGGGCAATAACTCTACTGAGTGTTTTTATAGACCCCCCCCCCCCCAATAGTAATCAGTATATCGAGGAGCAGATAGGGAGGCAGATTCTGGAATGGTACAATAATAGTAGGGTTGTTGTGATGGAAGATTTTAACTGGTGGCGCAGTGACATCAGTGGCAGACTCTGGAGCGGAGGTTCCCAAGTTCAAACCCAGTCGAGCTCGCAACTCGGCCTCATAGAAAGAAAAACAATTGCGCTGTGAGAAGGATGTGGGGGACCACTCACAGAATCTTCCCTCCAAGACAACCACTTGAAAACAAAGTGGTTGCCAAGGCTCTGGTAGAGTATGGCACACAAAAAAAAAATTGCTTGGCGTCTCTTTAGTGCAAGGGGTTTAGAGGGGGTGGAGTTTAGAGGGGGTGGAGTTTGTGAAGTGTGTTCAGTAAGGTTTCCTGACACGATATGTAGATAAGACTACAAGAGGAGAGGCTGTACTTGATCTGGTATTGGGAAATGAACCTGGTCAGGTGTCAGATCTCTTGGTGGGAGAACAATTTGGAGGTAGTGACCACAATTCTATGTCCTCCACCATAGCACTGGAGAGAGATAGGAGCAGACAATTTGGGAAAGCATTTAATTGGGGTAGGGGGAAATATGATGCTATTAGGCAGGTACTTGGGAGCAGATGTTCAAAAGGAAATGCATGGCAGAAATGTGGCAAATGTTCAGGGAACACTTGCATGGGGTTCTGCATAGCTATGTTCCTTTAAGGCAGGGAAAGGATTGTAGAGTTAAAGAACCATGGTGTACAAAGTATGTAGAAGATTTAGTTAAGAAGAACAGAAAAGCTTACAAAAGGTTTAAGAAACTAGGCACTGTTAGAACTCTAGAAAATTACAAGGTAACTAGGAAGGAGCTGAAGAATGAAATTAGGAGAGCCAGAAGGGATCGTGAGTAGGCCTTGGTGAGCAGGATTAAGAAAAACCCCAAGACATTTTACAAGTATATGAAGAGCAAGAGGATGAGCTGTGTGGGAAAATAGGACCATTCAGGTGCAATAATGGAAAAATGTGCATGGAGTTGGAGGAGGTAGTGGAGATACTTAATGAATACTTTGCTTCAATATTCACCAGGGAAAAAGACCTTGGCAATTGTAGGGATGACTTACAGAGGATTGAAATGCTTGAGCATATAGTCAGTAAGAAAAAGGATGTGCTGGAGCTTTTGAAAAGCATTAAGTTAGATACATCACCAGGACCAGATGAGATATACCCCAGGCTACTGTTGGAAGCAAAGGAGGAAATTGCTAAGCCTCTTGCAATGATCCTTGCACCATCAATAGGAATGGGAGGCATTTGATAAGGCTCCCCATGCAAGCCTCCTTCAGAATGAAGGAGACATGGATTCCAAGGAGACCTTGCTTTGTGGATCCAGAACTGGCCTGGCCACAGAAGGCAAAGGGTGGTTGTAGAAGGTTCGTATTCTACATGAAGTTCAGTGACCAGTGGTATTCCGCAGGGAACTGTTCTGGGACCCCTACTCTTTGTGATTTTTATAAATGACCTGGATGAGGTAGTAGAAGGGCGGGTTAGTAAGTTTGCTGATGACACAAAGGTGGGGGGGTGTTGTGACTAGTCCGACGGGTTGTCAGAGGTTAAAGCAGGACATCGATAGGATGCAGTACTGGGCTGAGAAGGGGCAGATGGCGTTCAACCCAAATAAGTGGTTTATTTTGGTAGATCGAATTTGAAGACAGAATGTAATATAAATGGAAAGAATCTTGGCAGTGTGGAGGATTTGAGAGATCTTGGGGTCCATGTCAATAGGACACTCAAAGCTGCTGCGCAGGGTGACATTTTTGTTAAGATGGTGTATGGTGTGTTGACATTCATCAACTGCGGGATTGAGTTCAAGAACCGTGGGGTAATGTTACAGCTGTATAGGACCCTGGACAGACCCCACTTGGAGTACTATGCTCAGTTCTGGTCACCTCACTACAGGAAGGATGTGGATACTATAGAGATTTACAAGGATGGAGAGTGTACCTTATGAGAATAGGTTGAGTGAACTTGGCCTTTTGTCCTTGGAGTGAGAGAGAATGAGAGAATGAGAATGAGACCTGATAGAGGTGTATAGGATGATGCATTGATTGTGTGGATAGTCAGAGGCTTTTTCCCAGGGCTGAAATGGCTCACACTTGGGGTCATAGTTTTAAGGTGCTTGGAAATAAGTACTGAGGGGATGTCAGGGGTAAGTTTTTCACACTGAGAGTGGTGGGTGCGTGGAATGCACTGCCAGTGGTGGTGGTGAAGGTGGATTCAATAGGATCTTTAAAGAGCCTCTTTGATAGGTACATGGAGCTTAGAAAATCAGAGGGCTGTATGCTAGGGAAATTCTCGGCAGTTCACAACATGGTGGGCTGAAAGGCCTGTAATGTGCTGTAAATTTCTACATTCTATGTTCTATGTTCATTGAGCAAAGTTCTCACAGACTTACAGGGCAATGAGCGAAGATCTGAGCTGAAAGAATGGTAGAACAAGTTAAAGGGGCTGAATAGCCTGGTCTAGTTTCCTCACGCTTTATTGTTTCACAAGTAATGACTTTGCATTACACTGACCCTGTGGGTTCAACCCCACTTCACTGTGTGAAGGTAGTTTCTGTGTTGTTATTTCCATAGAAGAGTTTAATTTAGTTCAGACTGCAACTTAAAGCAAGTTTAAAGCTTTTGAAAAGACTAAAGCAGTTCAGTGCACAAGTGAACTGAAGCTGATGCAGATATTTTTAATAATTTGAGCCATGCTGAAATACACAAACTACATTGTTATATGGTCATCGATGCTTCAAGATGAATTACTTTACTTGCTTCTTTGGAAAATTACCTCATTTGCTGTCTCATCTTTCCCCAAGAAATTTAATTATTTATCTGAGTATATAAGATATTATCCTTCTCCTGTTTACACCATCTCGACATACATACATTTTATTCACCCGTGTAAGAACAGAGCGTTTAAGGATTTAAGGCTGGAGTATATGTATTGGCTTGAACTCTCACTTGAAGTCTCAGTAAGCATTCAAAAATTTACAGTGTTTAATGTGAGTAATTCATACAGAAGCTGGGCAAACTACTCCTAAACTGTTTACAGAGAGTGGGTTCATTGTTCATTGCATGGAATATTAACATATTTGCAAGAAGTTAACTTCTTAAAGACTCCAGCTTTCTCCTTGCTTGGGATTGTGATGATTTGCCTTCCTGTGAACAGAGCAGAGGTGGATCTTGCGCTTTCCCCACCTTTCAGTAAGACCATGACAATCTTTTATGTTAATGCCAAGTTCCAGCTCAGGCCCTATTTCTTTCAATTCTCTTATCATCCAAATATATTTAGCCCTCTGCCCTGAAGTTGAGTCTCTACAGCCCATCTGAGGGGAGAATTTCAATGCTGCACCACACTTAAGTGAAGAAATTTATTTCCTCTTTGACGGTGATCTGACATTTGATACATTAATCTGTGTTTCTAGAGGAAACATCAGCTGCACCTCACTGTGGGCTGAAGAGCCTGTACTGTGCAGTATTGTTCTAACTAGTTGTCAAGCCTGGAAGAACTTTCAATATGGTAAAATTTTACTGAACTCTCTCCAAGATCATTTCATCACTGTGAATTTACGACAGCTATTCCTCCAGGAAGTCCTGCTTACAGAGTCAGCTTCTGAGGCCTTGATACTGTGGCGCTCCAGGGCATGGTCAACAGCTCGCCCCAGTATTACAGCAGCCAGTGATACTTATTGTTCTTGATTTAAAATGCATTCATGGTGTGCATGTTTAGTAGAATTGTGGTGAGATGTTCAAGTTCAATTACTTTAGCTTGAGTTGCTGGCTTATGAGTTTGTGTGCCGCCCTGAACGTGATAATCACCTCCCCCATCTGTAGGTGACTGAGTAGTTGACATCGAGGTGTTGCACTCTGAAGATCAGGGACTATGTTGTGTCAGCCAATCAGGATGGTGGAACTGGAGAAGGATATAGAGAAAGGTTTTTTGTGATGAATACTGGTATGTATCTTTTGGGTGGTAGCTGGGAGATGACAGGAGGGAAGGTGGCTGAGGACGATGACCCTGTTGCACAAGGTGCTTGGTGCAGATGAATGGTATCAAGGTGGAAGGAGTAATATTCCTGTGGGGGAGCCTGTTTGTTTGAGATGGATTTTGAGCGACGTTCTAAAGCTGGTGTTCACTTTCACACAGACTGTGGGCCCAGCACCTGAGTTAAAGACTACTTCAAGATGAGTTCCAACTTTTGTGCACATCTGGACTGGGTTAACTGTAATGTTATGTAATGTGTTGTAACTTCTAATTCTTTTTTCTTTCTCCTACTAACTGTTCGATAAAGCTGAAATCTACTTTATAATTGTATGCAGCATACAATCTGTATTTCTTGCTGATGGGTAATTTCAAGTGGGCAGCATTTACACAGTATTCGCTCAGATTGGGGTGCAGGTGGTTGAAACATCCCGGCTCTCCCGGTCTGGTGGCACCCAGTCAAATCAACCCCAGACACATGGAGTTCGAGAAAGGTGGCTTTCTCACCGCTGAGTCAGTGAGGGGTTAACCAGCCATGTTTCTAGAGACACCTGGTAAAATGGAGTTTCATACATATTAAAAGACACTTGATTGAGTACATGGATAAGACTATAAAACCATAAGACATAGAAGCAGAATTGGGCCATTCAGCCCAGAGTCTGCTCTGGCATTCCATCACAGCTGATCCTGGATCCCACTCAACCTCATACACCTGCCTTCTTGCCGTATCCTTTGATGCCCTGACCGATCAGGAAACTATCTACATCTGCTTTTGAATATACCCATAGACTTTGCCTCCACCATGGTCTGCAACAGAGCATTCCACAGATTCACTACTCTTTGGCTAAAACATTCCTCCTTGCTTCTGTTCTAAAAGGTCACCCCTCAATTTTGAGGCTGTGCCCTCTAGTTCTTGATACTCCCACCACAGATAAACACCCTGTCCACAGCCACCCTGTCTAGCCCTTTCAACATTCAGCAGGTTTCAATGGGATCCCCACTCATACTTCTAAATTCCAGTGAGTACAGGCCCAAAGCTGCCAAACACTCCTCATATGTTAACCTTTTCATTCCTGAAATTATCCTCGTGAACCTCCTCTGGACTCTCCCCAATGACAATACATCTTTTCTGAGATAAGGGGCCCAAAACTGTTGACAATACTTCAAGTTCAGCTTGACTACTGTCTTACAAAGCTTCAGCATTATCTCTTTGATTTTATATTTTGTTTTTCTTGAAATAACTGGCAACATTGCATTTGCCTCTTTACCACAGACTCAACCTGTGAATTAAACTTCTGAGAGTCTTGCATGAGAAATCCTAAGTCCTGCTGCATCTCTGATGTTTTAACCTTCTCCCCATTTAGATAATAGTCCGCACTTTTGTTCCTTTTACCAAAATGCATTACCATATATTTCCCAACACTGTATTCCATCTGCCACTTTTTTGCCCATTCTCTAATTTGTCTATTCTGTTGCAATCGCATTGCTTCCTCAGCACTACCTACCCCTCCATCTATCTTTGTATCATCCGCAAATTTGCCACAAAACCATTAATTCCACTATCTAAATTATTGACCAACAATGTGAAAATTAGCAGTCCTAATACTGACCCTTGAGCAACACCACTAGTCACTGGCAGCCAGCCAGAAAAGGCCCCCTTTCTCCCAGTTGTTGCCTCCTGCCTGTCAGCCATTCCTCTATCCATTCCTGTAATACCATAGCATTTTATCTTGTTAAGCAGCCTCAAGTGTAGCACCTTATCAAATGTCTTCTGAAAATCTAAGTAAATAACATCCACTGCCTCTGCTTTGTCCACCCTGCTTGTTACTTCCTCGAAGAACTCTAGTAGATTTGTCAGGCAAGATTTCCCTTCACAGAAACCATGCTGACTTTGACTTGTTTTATCATTAGTCCCCAAGTACCCTGAAACCTCATCCTTAATAGTAGACTCCAACACTTCCCCAACCGCTGAGGTTAAGCTAACTGGCCTATTGTTTCCATTTTTTGTCTTCCTCCCTTCTTAAAGAGAAGAATTTTCCAGTCCTCTGGGACTATGCCAGAATCAAGTGATTTTTGAAAGATCTTGACCAATGTATCCATTATCTCTTCAGCAAACTCTCCCAGGACTCTGGGATGTAGTCCATCTGGTCCAGGTGACTTATCCACCTTAAGACCTTTGAGTTTGCCCAGCATTTTTCCTTTGTAATACCAATGGGGCTCACACCTGCTCCCTGACAGTCATGGATCTCTAGTACCTTCTACAGTGAAGATTATTGCAAAGTACTTATTAAGTTCATCTGCCATTACTTAGTCCTCCATTACTACCTCACCAGCATCATTTTCCTGTGGTCTGATATCAATTCTCACCTCCCTTTTACTCCTCATATAACTGAAAAAACATTTGGTATCCTGCTTTATATAATTGGCTAGTTTGCTCCCATATTTCATCTTTTCCCTTCTTATAGCTTTTTTAGTTGCCTTTTGTTGGATTTTAAAGGCTTTCCAATCATCCAACTTTCTACACAATTTTGTTACCTTATATGCCCTTTCCTTGGCTTTACTAATATGTACCACAGCCTCTGGCTACTCGCCCTCCCATTTCAGCATACTGTGGACATGTTCAGAAAGATCGTGAACACTGGCAAACTACTATCCGTGTGTTTTTTACATGTCCACAGAATCGCCTAACTGTCCCCCAAGCTATAGATCCCCTATTACTGCTGCCATCCTCTTCAGTTTCCTGCCCGTCTGAGCTCCAGAGGCACAGCCACAGTTGCTTTCCCAGATAGGTTGCCCACCCTCCCCCCAAAATACTCAATATGGAGCATTTATTGTTGAGGAGTTGGCCCCAGAGGGCGTGCCACAATCTGATGTTCTCCCTTCCCTCTCCTGACAGTCACCCATTTATCTGTCTTCTTTAGCTTGGGGTATCCTATAGCTGCCGTCTATCAGTGCTTCACTTTTCCTAACAAACTGAAGGCCATCGACCTGCAGCTCCAGTTCCCCAATCTGGTCTCTAAGGAGTGGCATCTTGATGCACCTCCTGCAGATGTGGCCATCGAGGAGGCTGGTAGACTCCCGGAAATCCCACCTCTGACACCCAGAACAAAAAGCTGGCTCCCTATTCTCTCAAGAGTTAATTCCGAAAAAGATAAGAAATAAAGAATGAGTTTACCTAATTACGTTGCCTCTGTCTGTTCTTGCCAAAGCCTTACTACTCTGATGACAACCTCTGCCACGATGACCGGTACCTCTCTTTTGTAGAGATTGGGCTCTGCCACGATGACCGGTACCTCTCTTTTGTAGAGATTGGGCTCTGCCACGATGACCGGTACCTCTCTTTTGTAGAGATTGGGCTCTGCCACGATGACCGGTACCTCTCTTTTGTAGAGATTGGACTCTGCCACGATGACCGGTACCTCTCTTTTATAGAGATTGGGCTCTGCCACGATGACCGGTACCTCTCTTTTATAGAGATTGGGCTCTGCCACGATGACCGGTACCTCTCCTTTATAGAGATTGGGCTCTGCCACGATGACCGGTACCTCTCCTTTATAGAGATTGGGCTCTGCCACGATGACCGGTACCTCTCTTTTATAGAGATTGGGCTCTGCCACGATGACCGGTACCTCTCTTTATAGAGATTGGGCTCTGCCACGATGACCGGTACCTCTCTTTTATAGAGATTGGGCTCTGCCACGATGACCGGTACCTCTCTTTTATAGAGATTGGGCTCTGCCACGATGACCGGTACCTCTCCTTTGTAGAGATTGGGCTCTGCCACGATGACCGGTACCTCTCTTTTATAGAGATTGGGCTCTGCCACGATGACCGGTACCTCTCCTTTATAGAGATTGGGCTCTGCCACGATGACCGGTACCTCTCTTTTGTAGAGATTGGGCTCTGCCACGATGACCGGTACCTCTCTTTTGTAGAGATTGGGCTCTGCCACGATGACCGGTACCTCTCTTTTGTAGAGATTGGGCTCTGCCACGATGACCGGTACCTCTCTTTTGTAGAGATTGGGCTCTGCCACGATGACCGGTACCTCTCCTTTATAGAGATTGGGCTCTGCCACGATGACCGGTACCTCTCCTTTATAGAGATTGGGCTCTGCCACCATGACCGGTACCTCTCCTTTATAGAGATTGGGCTCTGCCACGATGACCGGTACCTCTCCTTTATAGAGATTGGGCTCTGCCACGATGACCGGTACCTCTCTTTTGTAGAGATTGGGCTCTGCCACGATGACCGGTACCTCTCCTTTATAGAGATTGGGCTCTGCCACGATGACCGGTACCTCTCTTTTGTAGAGATTGGGCTCTGCACGATGACCAGTACCTCTCTTTTATAGAGATTGGGCTCTGCCACGATGACCGGTACCTCTCCTTTGTAGAGATTGGGCTCTGCCACGATGACCGGTACCTCTCTTTTATAGAGATTGGGCTCTGCCACGATGACCGGTACCTCTCCTTTATAGAGATTGGGCTCTGCCACGATGACCGGTACCTCTCTTTTGTAGAGATTGGGCTCTGCCACGATGACCGGTACCTCTCTTTTGTAGAGATTGGGCTCTGCCACGATGACCGGTACCTCTCTTTTGTAGAGATTGGGCTCTGCCACGATGACCGGTACCTCTCTTTTGTAGAGATTGGGCTCTGCCACGATGACCGGTACCTCTCCTTTATAGAGATTGGGCTCTGCCACGATGACCGGTACCTCTCCTTTATAGAGATTGGGCTCTGCCACCATGACCGGTACCTCTCCTTTATAGAGATTGGGCTCTGCCACGATGACCGGTACCTCTCCTTTGTAGAGATTGGGCTCTGCCACGATGACCGGTACCTCTCTTTTGTAGAGATTGGGCTCTGCCACGATGACCGGTACCTCTCCTTTATAGAGATTGGGCTCTACCACGATGACCGGTACCTCTCTTTTGTAGAGATTGGGCTCTGCCACGATGACCAGTACCTCTCTTTTATAGAGATTGGGCTCTGCCACGATGACCGGTACCTCTCTTTTATAGAGATTGGGCTCTGCCACGATGACCGGTACCTCTCTTTTGTAGAGATTGGGCTCTGCCACGATGACCAGTACCTCTCTTTTATAGAGATTGGGCTCTGCCACGATGACCGGTACCTCTCTTTTGTAGAGATTGGGCTCTGCCACGATGACCGGTACCTCTCTTTTATAGAGATTGGGCTCTGCCACGATGACCGGTACCTCTCTTTTATAGAGATTGGGCTCTGCCACGATGACCGGTACCTCTCTTTTATAGAGATTGGGCTCTGCCACGATGACCGGTACCTCTCTTTTATAGAGATTGGGCTCTGCCACGATGACCGGTACCTCTCTTTTATAGAGATTGGGCTCTGCCACGATGACCGGTACCTCTCTTTTATAGAGATTGGGCTCTGCCACGATGACCGGTACCTCTCTTTTATAGAGATTGGGCTCTGCCACGATGACCGGTACCTCTCTTTTATAGAGATTGGGCTCTGCCACGATGACCGGTACCTCTCTTTTATAGAGATTGGGCTCTGCCACGATGACCGGTACCTCTCTTTATAGAGATTGGGCTCTGCCACGATGACCAGTACCTCTCTTTTATAGAGATTGGGCTCTGCCACGATGACCGGTACCTCTCTTTTGTAGAGATTGGGCTCTGCCACGATGACCGGTACCTCTCTTTTATAGAGATTGGGCTCTGCCACGATGACCGGTACCTCTCTTTTATAGAGATTGGGCTCTGCCACGATGACCGGTACCTCTCTTTTATAGAGATTGGGCTCTGCCACGATGACCGGTACCTCTCCTTTGTAGAGATTGGGCTCTGCCACGATGACCGGTACCTCTCCTTTGTAGAGATTGGGCTCTGCCACGATGACCAGTACCTCTCTTTTATAGAGATTGGGCTCTGCCACGATGACCGGTACCTCTCCTTTGTAGAGATTGGGCTCTGCCACGATGACCGGTACCTCTCGTTTGTAGAGATTGGGCTCTGCCACGATGACCGGTACCTCTCTTTTATAGAGATTGGGCTCTGCCACGATGACCAGTACCTCTCTTTTATAGAGATTGGGCTCTGCCACGATGACCGGTACCTCTCTTTTGTAGAGATTGGGCTCTGCCACGATGACCGGTACCTCTCTTTTGTAGAGATTGGGATCTGCCACGATGACCGGTACCTCTCCTTTATAGAGATTGGGCTCTGCCACGATGACCGGTACCTCTCCTTTATAGAGATTGGGCTCTGCCACGATGACCGGTACCTCTCCTTTGTAGAGATTGGGCTCTGCCACGATGACCGGTACCTCTCCTTTGTAGAGATTGGGCTCTGCCACGATGACCGGTACCTCTCTTTTATAGAGATTGGGCTCTGCCACGATGACCGGTACCTCTCCTTTATAGAGATTGGGCTCTGCCACGATGACCGGTACCTCTCCTTTATAGAGATTGGGCTCTGCCACGATGACCGGTACCTCTCCTTTATAGAGATTGGGCTCTGCCACGATGACCGGTACCTCTCCTTTATAGAGATTGGGCTCTGCCACGATGACCGGTACCTCTCCTTTGTAGAGATTGGGCTCTGCCACGATGACCGGTACCTCTCTTTTATAGAGATTGGGCTCTGCCACGATGACCGGTACCTCTCCTTTGTAGAGATTGGGCTCTGCCACGATGACCGGTACCTCTCCTTTGTAGAGATTGGGCTCTGCCACGATGACCAGTACCTCTCTTTTGTAGAGATTGGGCTCTGCCACGATGACCGGTACCTCTCTTTTGTAGAGATTGGGCTCTGCCACGATGACCGGTACCTCTCTTTTATAGAGATTGGGCTCTGCCACGATGACCGGTACCTCTCCTTTATAGAGATTGGGCTCTGCCACGATGACCGGTACCTCTCTTTATAGAGATTGGGCTCTGCCACGATGACCGGTACCTGTGCGGGAACTCTTCCGTTGCGTCTGCACAGAATCCAATCGAACATAGAAAAGGTTTGGGGGGGATATGGGCCTAGCGAATGGGATTAGTTGGAATGGGCCTCTTATTCAGAATGCATGAGTTAGGCCAAAGGGTGTGCGACTCCATGATGAAGAGATAGTCAGAATGGAGGGACAGGATGGTGTAATTATAGATATGACAGCTTGGAGGCTCAGAAAGTATACAGCATATTTGTCCAAAAAGTCACTGTAGCTTGTAGGAATGAAAGTGGGGGCGGCAAGGTGCGTAAACTGACCATGGTATGGAGTGCCGTTTACATGGGGGAAGAGGGAAAGATTGTAGTAATGTTAGGGGAGCAGCAGATTAATAAATACTGTTCTCATCAGTTACTTTGTGACTTCTGAAGGCTATGTTGCCTGGACTGTGTCAAAATTAAGGATATCTCTTCAAGACTGGAGAGATTGATAGGGGAGGGAAAATCTCAGTTCTCATGGTCTCTAAGACCTCCGTTCATCCGAGTCAACCATGGGATGTTGCGTCCTAGCTGTCTAGATATGCAAGCCAGGGCAGTACAATATGGAGAGCAAGCTGTTGCCCATGTAGCAAGTTCCTCCTCTCCATGCATCTGATGAACTCAAAGGAACAACAAAGGCTAATATAATTTGGCATGGTCTATCTGAAAGCAAAAGAAGGGACAAAGCACGTGGTTCTGTCAAAGCAAAGGCAGAACATCCAATGTATAATCACTGAGCCGTAGGCTATTTAGCATAGGATCTAAATGGGTTGAGGGTATGGCTCAAACACTGGCATGGGTGAAATTGCTTTCTCTTCATGGGGCATTGAAACAGGTATTTGGAAAGAGGGAGCTGTTCCATGGGACAGACTGAGTAATGTCTGTGTGAATGGAATACTTAGAAGTGCTGTAGAAATAATGGGTAGAGCTGGTGAGAGTAATACAATCTCATTACAGCTAAATTGAAGCACATGATATGAAAGCAGATAGACACACGGATTAGATAGAAAGCTGGCTAAGTATTAGGTGACAGAGGCAGTGCTGAATTGCTTCTTGGACCGAAGGAGAATAAATAGTGGTATTACTCAGGGTCTGTTTTTAGTGTAATTGGGAGAAATGTACATAATTCACAACCACCAACATTGACTTTGAGTTTCGCTTTAAGAGGCTGCTCCGATGAGATGATGTTATTACAAAAAAAGGTTTTTGGCACGCTATTGTTATGTAGGTTTGCGAGTTCGATAAAATGTGTTAAGGGTTTCATTAAACATAAAACGCCTCACTTCAATTTAATTGTGGAAACCTACATTCGGACCATTGTTCTTTCTGATCTATATTAATGGGGTGCAAAACACAATTTCTAAATTTACTGATGACTCAATGCTCAGTAGTAATATAAAGAGAATGGTGCTAATTTGCATTAGGATATGAACAGTCTTGCAGGACAAGCAATTGTGTGGCAGATGACATTTAATGTGGAACAATGGGAAGTGGTACATTGGGAATAATGGGGAAGGAGAGTTTCAAATAAAGGATGTTGTTCTAAAATGTGTGTGGGGGTGGGATGGCGGCTGGTCGGGGGTAGAGGAATTAAAGGAATTATAGGCAAATTGTAAAAACAGAGAATATGGTATATAAAATTCTGGGTAATTGTAGAAGCTTAATATTTAAAAACCAGGAAGTATTGCTAAACCATTCTAAAACACTTATTTGGCCTCATTTGGAGTATAATGTTCAGTTCTGGTCACCTCATTATGGTAAAGGTATGAAGTCTTTAGAGAGGGTCAAAAATATTTCAACAATGGTTCCTGAAATGGATTTTGTAACTACAGTAAGAAAAATCTGCAAGTCTTTGAAGAAGGAAGGAGAGGCTGGTCCAAGTGACCCCCGTTTGCCTCAGTTTGTCGATGACAAAAAAAAATAAGTTGGGAGGGCAAGTTGCCATGTTTGTGACCAAGTATAGAAGGTTGAGCGAATAATTGTCAAGTGGAGTTTGACAGAATGTCACCACCCACTAGTCTCACCCTGACAGCCTCCATTGCAGCTGAACCCAATCTAAAGACAGACACTTGACTAAAAGGGAGAAGATTGCAGATGAGCAATGTAAAGAGGGTTCCAAGTATTCTCGTGCATGAATTACAAGATAGGTGCTAGGTGTAGCAAATGGTATGAAAGGCAAATGCCATCTTGTTGGAAAAGGTTTGGAGTTAAGAAGTGGGCAAGTATAGTAGTTACAGTTGTACAAGCTGCTGTTCAGGTCACATCTGGAGAACTGTGCACTGTTGTGGTCCCTTGTTGGAGAAAGAATATATCACCTTTGTAGGTAATCCAAAGGAATTTACTAATTCCAGAGATAAAGAGGCCAAGTGGCCTACCTATTTTTCAAACCTTTTGTATGCTTGATGTTCTCTTTTGTCATAACCATTCTATAAATCTTTAATTCGTCAACTGTGTAATGAGCCGAAATTTAGAAAGTTAGGCTACACCGGATAAATCTGTGACCAAAGCTTTTTCTCTTCATTTTTACCCTCCATCCGTACTAAAAAGGCGTTTTTGTACCCTGAAACCAGAGCTTTTCAGAAACGCTTTCCAGGGTGGGTATTTTTGAAAATGCTGTTTGGGCAGATCAGTGTGGACGGGGTTACCAGAGACTTCTGAAAACGCTGTCAGGCGGTTGCGTGCCATTTCATTGTTTTCTTGAACGTAACCTAACAATTTCAGAACAGACGGCAATGAGACTGAAGGCAGAAGAGTTAGAAATGTACTCACCAAATACTCTAACCCATAACTTACTGAATAAATAAATATACTGTACTCACTTTGCCCTGTTTTCTGTCCTTGCTCGTATGAAGGTGGTTTACCTCTTTATGCAAGTACTTCTCTGACAATAGATGTGCAACAGCCGAATGTAACATTGTATGGAAATACAAGATAATACTGATGCAGACATGTTTTATACATTTAACAAGGTGCTTTATTAATGCACCAGAGTTAGTCAGTTTTTCAATGTTCATCGTCAGCCGAGTCAGTCCGTCCGTGAACTCCCTGTCGGTTGCCTCCATACGCTTCAGTATTTGTTGTTTTACTTTTAAATCTTCCTGCGCGAGAGCCAACAGCTGCCTGTTGTTTAAGTTTTTCTAGTCTGTAAGTGAACAAACACGTACCGTCTTTCACAGTGAGATTCAACGCCAAAGAAGTCGCTTGTTTTCGGTAGATGTGTCCTGCGCATGCGCAGTAGGAGGAGATTCGCTGAAATCTCCGTTTCAATGTGGACAGAGATATTTTCAAAAACGCTTGGTGTGGACGCCTATCGTTTTTACGCAAAACCAGCATTTTCAAAGTTATCCAGTCTTGTGTGGAGGTAGCCTTAGAGTAGGGACAAGGAGAAAGAAATGGGTACTGATCATCATAATGTGGCAGGAAGGAAAAGAAGATTCAATCTTTAGAATATATCTTCAATTAAAGTCAGGGCAGGGAAAATAAAACAATTGCAAAACTGAATAAAGATTCTTTATCTGAAAACAAACATCTTCAAAACAAGATGAGAATCTGGGAACAAACGATTAGACTTTAGAGGGATGTGATTGGAAAGTGAAAAATGTAGGAATTAATAGTCCAGGGCACTAAACTTCTGGTAGAGAGAGGCAGAATGGAAAGGAGGTGGGTCAATCTGAGGGTTTAAGCAATGGGTTAAAGGAAGGAGATTCACAGCATTAAAAATCGTCAGATCTCTATAGATTCAGAAGTATAAGAAACCATCAGTACACACCCGTGAGCTGGTAGTAATGTAGCACGTAGTTTAAATCAGGGAAATCAATCTGCATTTAACAATGCATGATCTGTCTTATGGAATTCTGACTTTACAGAAACTGTCCCAGGCAGTTTTAAAGAATTTCTCAAGCTATAAATATTATATTTCATGTATTCATTAATGACTGGATACAGTATATAAGTAATTATGTATAATCTTTGAATACATTTGTCATGTTATGGACATTTGTGTTAACACCAGCTTGGCATTTACCATAATATTAGAAGGTAAGCTAGCCAAGAATATAAAGGAGGATTGTAAAAGCTTCTTTAGGTATGTGAAGAGGAAAAAATTAGTTAAGACCAAAGTTGGGCCCTTGAAGGCAGAAAGAGGTGAATTTATTATGGGGAACAAGGAAATGGCAGATGAGTTGAACAGGTACTTTGGATCTGTCCTCACTAGGGAAGACACAGACAATCTCCCAGATGTAATAGTGGCCAGAGGACCTAGGGTAATGGAGAAACTGAAGGAAATTCACATTAGGCAGAAAATGGTGTTGGGTAGACTGATGGGACTAAAGGCTGATAAATCCCCAGGGCCTGATGGTCTGCATCCCAGGGTACTTAAAGAGATGCCTCTAGAAATTGTGGGCTCATTGGTAATCATTTTCCAATGTTCTATAGATTCAGGATCAGTTCCTGAGGATTGGAGGGTAGCTAATGTTATCCCACTTTGTAAGGAAGGAGAGAGAGAGAAAACAGGGAATTATAGACCAGTTAGCCTGACGTCAGTGGTGGGGAAGATGCTGGAGTCAATTATAAAAGATGAAATAACAGCACAGGATCGGTCCGAGTCAGCATGGACTTACGAAGGGGAAATCATGCTTGACTAATCTTCTGGAATTTTTTGAGGACGTAACTATGAAAATGGACAAGGGAGAGCCAGTGGATGTAGTGTACCTGGACTTTCAGAAAGCCTTTGATAAGGTCCCACATAGGAGATTAATGGGCAAAATTAGAGCGCATGGTATTGGGGTAGGGTACTAACATGGATAGAAAATTGGTTGGCAGACAGGAAACAAAGAGTAGGGATTAATGGGTCCTTTTCAGAATGGCAGGTAGTGACTAGTGGGGTACCGCAACGTTCGGTGCTGGGACCGCAGCTATTTACAATATACGTTAATGATTTAGATGAAGGGTTTAAAAGTAACATTAGCAGACTTGCTGATGACACAAAGCTGGGTGGCAGTGTGAAATATGAGGAGGACGTCAGGAGAATGCAGGGTGACTTGGACAGGATGGGTGAGTGGGCAGGTGCATGGCAGATGCAGTTTAATGTGGATAACTGTGAGGTTATCCACTTTGGTGACAAGAACAGGAAGGTAGATTACTATCTGAATAGTGTCAAGTTAAGAAAAGGGGAAGTGCAACGAGATCTAGGTGTCCTTGTTCATCAGTCACTGAAAGTAAGCATGCAGTGAAGAAAGCTAATGACATGTTGGCCTTCATAACAAGGGGAGTTGAGTATAGGAGCAAAGAGGCCCTGCTGCAGTTTTACAGGGCCCTGGTGAGACCACACCTGGATTATTGTGTGCAATTTTGGTCTCCAAATTTGAGGAAGGACATTCTTGCTATTGAGGGAGTGCAGTGTACATTCATGAGGTTGATTCCCGGGATGGTGGGACTGTCATATGTTGAAAGATTGCAGTGTATACACTGGAATTTAGAAGGAGGAGAGGGGATCTAATTGAAACATATAAGATTATTAAGGGATTGGATATACTAGAGGTAGGAAACATCTTCCCGATGTTGGGGGAGTCCAGAACCAGAGACCACAGTTTAAGAATAAGGGGTAGGCCATTTAGAACGGAGTTGAGGAAAAACTTTTTCACCCAGAGAGTTGTGGATCTGTGAAATGCTCTGTCTCAGAAGGCAGTGGGGGCCAATTCTCTGGATGCTTTCAAGAAAGAGTTAGATAGAGCTCTTAAAGATAGCGGAGTCAATGGATATGGGGAGAAGGCTGGAACGAGGTACTGATTGTGGATGATCACCCATGATCACAATGGTGGTGCTGGCTCAAAAGACTGAATGGCCTACTCCTGCACCTATTGTCTATTGGCTAAAATGTTAAAAGGATTCAAATGTCAGGCAGCATCTATGGAGGGGAATAAACCGTTGATGTTTCATCAGGGCTGGAAAGGAAGGAAGAGGGCAGAAAGCAGAATAGGAAGGCGTGTGTGGGGGAAGAAGTACAAGCTGGCAGGTGAGAACAGGTGAGGGGCCCGGTTGGTAGTAGGGGAAGGGTGACGAAATAAGAAGCTAGGAGGTGATAGGTGGAAGAGGCAAAGGGCTGATGAAAGAATCTAATGATAGAGATGAATGGAGCATGGAATAAGGGAGGGAGATGGGAAGCACAAGGAGGTGATGGGCAAGTGAGGAGAAGAGAGGGGTGAAAGTGTAAGCAGAATGGGGAAATGGAGAAAACAGAGAAGGGGAGGAGTAATTACCAGATGTTAGAGAAATCGATGTTCATTCATCAGGATGGAGACTACCCAGACAGAATATGAATTGTTGCTTTTTCAACCTGAGTTTGGCCTGATCATGGCAGTAGAGGTGGTCACGGACTAACATGGTGAAATGGGAATGGGGAGTAGAATTGAAGTGACTAGCCATTGGGAGATTCTGCCTTTTGCCGAGCAGAGGCACTCAATGAAGTGGTCTCCCAACCTGCACCAGGCCTCACCAGTATAGAGGAGGCCGCACCAAGAGCACAAGATGCATCAGATGACCCAGACAATCTCAAAGTTCACAGTCTTACAGATAAAGTGCTACCTCACCTGGAAGTAATATTTGGAGCACTGAACGGTGGTAAGGGAGGATGTGTAAGGTGTCAGGAGAAAGATCAGGTGGGATAAATAGATAAGGGAGTCTATGGTCAAAGAGAGATGCCCCTTCAAAAAAAGCAACATCCCTAACCTCCTCTGAGAATACCTGGGCCATTTCTGTTGAAGGCAGTTGATAACTAAGTCCATAGATGGGGAATATGTAGAAGCATTTTCTCAATTTGGAGGAGTGGGGTTGTGTGCCTTTAACCCGAAGAAATTAAAAATCTGTGGAACAGTTAGTTGGGACAAGTGAAGGAAAGTGGAAGAGTAGAAACACCAAATGTCTTAGTTCTTGCCAGGTAATTAGAGGAAGAGAGGCTGTTCTACAGGAGGAGGAAACCAGCCCTCATCAAGAAATCAGAGATGGAGAGGGTCAGCAACTTTAAATTCCTTAATGTTATCACTTCAGAGGATGTGTACCATTACAAAGAAGGCATTCAGTGCCTCCACCTTCTGAAAAGTAAACACAAAGTGCACTGCACACACAAAACGCTGGTGGAACACAGCAGGCCAGGCAGCATCGAGAGGGAGAAGCACTGTCGACGTTTCAGGCCCAGACCCTTCGTCAGGACATCGTTAGACATTGGCTTACGACACACACAAGATGCTGGTGGAACACAGCAGGCCAGGCAGCATCTATAGGGAGAAGCACAGTCAACGTTTTGGGCCGAGACCCTTCGTCAGGACTGAAGAAGGAGGGGGCAGGGGCCCTATAAAGAAGGTGGGGAGAGGGTGGAAAACCAATCAGAGGAAAGATCAAGGGGTGGGGGAGGGGAAGCAGGGAGGGGATAGGCAGGAAAGGTGAAGAAGGAATCTTAGGGGAAAGCACTGTGGGTTGTAAAAGAAGGCAGAGTCATGAGAGAGGTGATAGGCAGCTAGAAGAGGAGACAGAGTGAAGGTGGGATGGGGGAAGGGAGAGGGAGGGAATTACTGGAAGTTGGAGAATTTGATGTTCATGCCAAGGGGCTGGAGACTATACAGACGGTAGATGAGGTGTTGCTCCTCCAACCTGAGTTTGGCCTCATCATGGCAGTAGAGGAGGCCATGTATGGACATATCCAAATGGGAATGTGAAGGTGAGTTGAAGTGAGTGGCAACCGAGAGATCCTGTCTGTTGTGGCGGACGGAGCACAGGTGCTCGATGAAGCAGTCCCCCAATCTGCGTCGGGTCTCGCCGATGTAGAGGAGGCCGCACCGGGAGCACCAGATGCAATAGATGACCCCAACAGACTCACAAGTGAAGTGTTGCCTCACCTGGAAGGACTGTTTGGCACCCTGAATGGTGGTAAGTGTGGAGGTGTAGAGACAGGTGTAGCACTTACGCTTGCAGGGATAAGTACCAGGTGGGAGATCTGTGGGGAGGGACGTGTGGACCAGGCAGTCGCGGAGGGAACGATCCCTGAGAAAAGCAGAGAGGGGTAGAGAGGGAGAGATGTCCTTAGTGGCGGGGTCCTGTTGAAGGTGGCAGAAGTTGTGGAGGATAATATGCTGGATCCGGAGGCTGGTGGGGTGATAGGTGAGGACAAGGGGGACACGGTCCCTGTTGTGGTAACGGGAGGATGGGGTGAGGGCTGAAGTGCGGGAAATGGAGGAGATGTGGGTGAGGGCATCATTGATGACAGCAGAAGGGAAACCACGATTCTTAAAGAAAGAGGACATTTGGGATGTCCTGGAATGGAAAGCCTCATTCTTGGAGCAGATGCGGTGGAGACGGAGGAACTGGAGACTTTACATCCTCAGCCAAAAAACTCATAATTCCCACACCCCACACTGCTCGCTTTTACCTCCTCCCCAATATCCACAAACCTGACTGTCCTGGTAGACCCATAGTTTCAGCCTGCTCCTGCCCCAGTGAACTTGTATCTGCCTACCTCGACTCCATTTTGTCACCCATAGTTCAGTCCCTCCCTACCTACATCCGGGATACATCCCATGCCCTCCACCTCTTCAATAACTTCCAGTTCCCTGGTCCTGACCGCTTCATTTTCGCAATGGATGTCCAACCCTTATACACTTCAATTTCCCATCCAGAAGGTCTCAAAGCCCTCTGCTACTTTCTGGACAATAGACCTCACCAGTTCCCCAACACCACCACACTCCTCAGGTTGGCGGAACTGGTACTCACACTTAATAACTTCTCTTTCGGCTCTTCCCACTTTCTCCAGACCAAGGGTGTAGCTATGGGCACTCGCATGGGCCCCAGCTATGCCTGCCTCTTCGTGGGTTATGTGGAACAGTCTATGCTCCAAATCTATACTGGTACTGCTCTTCTGAAAAGATTTGAAATGTCATCTAGATCTTTGATAAACCTCTGTAGATGCATGATGGAAAGTTAGCATCAGATTGCTTCACAGCCTGGTATGCAAACACTAATACTCTTGAATGGAAAAAACCTACAAAATGTAGTTATTATGGCATAGCTGATCGCCACCATTGAGCACATTTACAAGTGATGTCTCAGGAAGGCAGCATCCATCATCAAGGACCACCAAAATCCAGGCCACTCTCTCTTCTTGTTGCTGTCTTTAGGAAGGAGTTACAGGAGCCTTAGGACCCACAGCACCAAATTCAGGAACAATGATCATCCTTCAACCATTAGGCTCAGGAACCAGAGAGAATAACTTTACTCATCTCAACTCTGCACTGACACCACAAGCTATGGACTCACTTTCAAGGACTCTACAATTCACGTTCTCAATATTTATTATTTGTTTTTTATTATTATTATTATTATTATTATTATTATTATTATTATTATTATTATTATTATTATTATTATTATTATTATTATTATTTTCCCCTTGTATTTGCATAATCTGTTGTACATTATTTGTACATTGGTTGTTTGTGCGTCTTTGTGTGCAGTTTTCATTGATGCTGTTTTGTCTTTGTATTTATTTGAATGCACACAAGAAAATGAATCTCAGGGCAGTATGTGGTGATATAAATGTAATTTGATAATAGATTTATTTGAATTTTGAAGTAATTGAAAGTGAGCATAAAGAAAGCCCTACTGCTAATCTGCAAATCTGCTAATCAGATTTCCAAATAAGAAACTACTTGTGGGGTTACAAATAGACTGATTCAGCAAAAAGCACAAAAATTACATCAGAAGCATATCCTTCTTCAGAAAAAGTGCAAGGAGGTGATTCTACCTGTAGGCCTGGGCTAGAGCCAGCGGAAAGTGGAGACAGCTTAGCCAGAGAAACTAGAACCTATGGAATGAAAGTCCAGTGGTGCAGAAACAATACAAATAAAATTGAAGCGTTTCAGATCTACAGTAGTGAGAACTCAGGACACTGACTATTGCAAGGAAGACTCCCATGCCTAGGCCAGGGGGATTCCCTAACCCATTGTTGTGAGAGTACAGGTGAAAAAGGAAAAAAAATCAAACTTCCTGATGAAGGGGCTTGGCCCAAAATGACAACTGCACTCTTTTCCATAGATGCCCCCTGGCTTGCTGAGTTCCTCCAGCATTTTGTGTGTGTTACTTGGATTTTCAGCATCTGCAGAATTTCCCGTGTTTGTGACAATATAATTTAAGTTAATATTTCCATTGGATATAATAAAATTGAAACAGTTAATTTTTTGAATTAATTAAGACTTGCGTGGTTATTTACCCTAAGTTAGTTGACTGAGGCAAAGGTCAACACTGCCATGAATTTCCTATTTCTTTATGACATAGAAAGAGACCATTTGGTCCATCGAGTCAATGCTGGCTCTCAGAAAAATCTGAAACATGTGAGATTCTGCAGATGCTGGAAATCTTGAGCAACACATGCAAAGTGCTGGAAGAACTCAGTAAGCCAGGCTGCACCTATGGAGGGGAATAAATAGTTGACATTTTGATTTGCTGAGATCCTCCGGTAATTTGTCTGTGCTTATCAGAGAAATCTCATCACTTCCATTCTCCTATTTATTCTGTCTCACAGGCCCATCAACTCCTGCCATCTGCTCTTCCCACCATCCCCCTTTACAGGGTGTAACTTATAGTAGCCAATTAATGTACTATGATTTTACGAAGAGCAACTGGTGCTAATCAATTCCACTTCATCTACTTGCTGCCCACACCGACAGACCTGCATCTTCCAGAGCCAGCTTCCTTGTCATTCCTGAATTTTCCTCTGTTCAAATGTACAGAGGAATCTTGGGGTCCAAGTCTATGGCTTCCTGAAAGAGTTGCCATAAACAGATAGAGTGGTAAAGAAAGCTAATGGCATCAGACAGGACATAGAGTATCAGAACAAGAAAGTAATGTGTAAGATTATAGTTAGTTTCCACTTGGAGTTCTGCATGTAGTTCAGGTCAGCCTTTCAGAGGAAGGCTGTGGAGGCTTCTGAGAGGGTACGGAAGAGGTTTATGGTCTGGATTAGAGGGTATATGCTGTGAGACTGAACAAACTTGGATTGTTTTCTGTGGTGTGGTGGAGATCTGATAGAAGCTTATAAGATTATGAGAGTCATAGATAGAGTAGGCAGAGTCTTTTTTCTCAAGGGTATAACTTTAGGGTGGGGAGGGCAAGTTTAAAAGGGATAGCCAGGAGAAGTGGTGCATGCGTGGAAGGGGCTTCCAGGGTGGTGGTGGAGGAAATGTGAAGCTGTTGATGAAGATAGACACATGAAGAGACAGGAAACAGAAAGAAATGGATTGCATGCAGCAGAAGGGATTAGATCACGTTTGGCACAGGTACTCTCTGCCTAGAGGTCTATTCCTGTGCTGTCGTTCTGTGTTTTATGTTCTCAATCACTTTGTCGTTGACAGCTTGAGTTTTATCTTCGAGTCCTCAGTCTTCCAGTCTCTCCTTCCTCCTCTTCAGTCCTCAAGTCCCAGCTTTTCATTATCTGCCTAATATCCTTTATTTGATTTGCAGCCATTTTTTGTAACTGCACGAGCTGGAGAGATCTTGGTCCAGATATTGGTTGCTGTTTCTAATGAAGGTTGCTCCATCTATAGCTCAAATAAACCCATGGACACTGCAGAAGGGCAGCTCTGTATCAGTGGATTTTCTTGTTACTTCACTTAATTTTGGTGTTGAAGTCTAATGGAAATAGAGACAACACTACTAATCAGTGCAAAAAAACCATTAAGCACAATTTAAAGAAAACTTTCATCAAAGTTACTGGTTTTATTGAATGAGAATGTGGTACAGACAGAGACAATAGCAAGAGGATCTGGAAATCCAGAGCGACACACACAAAAGGTTGGAGGAATTCAATTCAGACAACATCAATGCAGAGGAATAAATACTCTTACGTTTCGGACGAAGACCTTTCATCAGGCCTGGAAAGAAAGGGGGAAGTAGCCAGAAGAAGGAGGACAGGCTATCAGGTCATAAGTGAAGACGGGTGAGGGGGAAGGTGGGTAGGAGATGGGAGATGAAGTAAGAAGCTGGGAAGCAGATGCTGTAAAGACCTTGATTACCTGAGGCTGCTCTTGTGAAAAGTGATATTTAAACCTCAGCTGAACAGAAGAAAGGTGTACAGCAGAGGGCGCTCTTGCTTCAGCAAGCACCTTGAGCTCTGTGATAGTGACTCTCCAAATGGTGGCAATTTGAAAGACTTCAAAATCTGCATATTTGCAAACTTCCTCTGAGAATTAAGCACATTTTAATTTTTTTTATTGGCTATCAAGTTCTAGAGCTATTTACATCCTTCTGGAATTGCTGCCACTCTTGTAATATAGTGAACATAACTGAGTTCCTACTAGCAATTAGCAAACAAATAGCAGTCATGACTGAAGCTTGAGTATCAAACTGAACAACAGGGAAAACTCTCCTGCTCCTCTTCAAGGTAATTTAATGATGAAATTTATTTCAACTTTGAAAAAGCAAGATCTTGTTTCCTTCTGTGACACTGCTCTTCCCTATCTCAGTTTTGTATTTCACCGAAAAAATGGCAGCTCTACCAGTGCAGCAAAGGGCTTGAAATTTTCACTCAAACATCTAGACCAGCCTTTCTTTATCTTTTTGCCCTGGAAGAGCCCTTGAAATAGTTTTCAGGTCTCAGGAAACCTCTGCATCGACACTATTATATCTACAGCTCACAATACGTAGTGTGACTAGTAAGTTGTAGATATAATAATCCAAAAATTATTGTCAATGCTCTTCTGAGTGGAGAATGAATTTTTTGCCAATGTTTCTTGAAAAACCAGGTAGTTAAGCTTAGCTTACCTTTCTTAAGATTAATCTCTTTCTTTCCCTTCATAAATTTTAAAAACTCATTAGGCAAACATAATAAATTTGTGTTAAATAACTGGTTTAAGCCAAAGTGGGATTTAATTTTCTAAAGGTAGGCTCAGTAGATTTAATTTTAAGAAAGGTTGTAAATTGATTTTAATTAATGCTATTTACAACATGAAAATTTATTGACGATGTTGAATAGTAAAGTTACTAAAAACCATAGGCCAAAGCAACATGAATTAAAATGTAGTCTAAGACACAATTTTATACAAAACTTTGAAAAAACATTTTCATTTTAAGTGACATGATCAGGCTCAAATATAGGCCTAGTATGTGAAATGTGTTTGTTTTTTGCTGCATAAATACACAATTCTGGGTCAAATTTGAGATAAGCACACGCGGATTTCACCTTCAACTGAAATCAGACGATTTCTATCCTTGCTCTTGATGCTTGTTAAACAAGAAAAAGCTTGCTCACACATGCAAGAAGTTGAAAACTGCAGCAAAATGTTCATTGCTTTCCTATGAAGAGCAGGATGCTCTTCTTTCACAGAAATCCAGAGCTCGTCCAGAGGCAGGTCAGTAAACCTCATCTTGAGTGCAGCTCACAAAGTTCCTCCTCTTCTCTCGAAGCCGAGTTGTCAGGCTGAGCAGAAGATCTAGAGAAAGGGTCCCTCACCCAGTCATACACATGCGCTGAAAGGGAGGAAAAATACAGTTTCATTTTGTTCTGGAGATCTTCCAGGTGAGTTGAGACTTTCAATAAGAGTTGAGACTTTCTGACATCCTTCCTCACTCTCAAACCAAGCAGTAGTGAAAACATTTGAAGTCTTCCTTTTGCAGCATGATATTTCCAAAGTTTCAGTTTCCTTTTAAATCCATGAATCTTGTCACTTGAAGTCAAAATGTTTTATCCAGAGCCATGCAGAGACTTGTTCAACTGGTTCAGATGATGAAAAATGTCTATTTATTATCTATTAAATTAATCTATTATCTGTTATCTATTAACAAAAAGTAGGCCAACAAAATCTGGCCTACTATTCTCTTGAAAGTACTCCTGCAATTCATTTTCAGCTCAAACACCTGTTGAGAAATTTTCCTCTGCTGAGCCATCGGAAATTGGCAGGAGTGTTATCTGTCCAGATTTTCACACAGTTTGTTTTTAACATTCTCGAGTGAACTGGTCTTTCTTTAATAAAGTTAACCATTTTTGTAGCATCATTCAAGGCTTTTGCATTTAATGTCCAAGAGTTTCTCTCTGTGAAGAAAGCGGTGTGTTGTGACGACGTCAGGAGATTCTTTTTTTTAACAAGAGAAAGGAAACCTCTTATGGAGCCTACCAATAACGGGGCACCATCAGTACAGATGCCAACACGGTTCCTTCAAGACAGATCCTTTGTTTCCAGATATGAAGACAAAACGTTAAATAAATCATTGTACTTCAGTCAGAGGGGTGAATCTATGGAACAGTTGTAAGAATTTAAAAACATGCATTTCACTTAATAAGTTTAAAAAATATTTAAAATTTATTTAATGAACAAATATAAAATACATGATTTAAAATGAATGGGAGTAATGTAAATAAATGATATTTGGAATTGGATTTTGTGTTAAAAGATTATGAATAAGTAAGAGGTAGGGGTAATAAGCTGTAGCTTCAGCCTGCACCCTTTCGGTCTGTTTTAAAGAATATCTATGCTTTTTGCTGTAATTTTGTTCTATGAAATCATCGTTGTAAATGATGCTTTTTGTTATGTTTGTACTGACCAAAATAAATTAATTTCATTCATTCATTCATATATCTTGGCCTTCACTTGTTTCAGAATCAGAATCAGGTTTGTTACCACTGGCATGTGACGTGAAATTTGTTAACCTAGCAGCAGCAGTTCATTGCAATACATAATATAGAAGAGAAAAAATAATAATAAATAAAATTAAATAAATAAATTACTGTATACGTATATTGAAAAGATTTTTTAAAATGTGCAAAAAATAGAAATAATGTATGTTAAAAAAAAGTGAGGTAGTGCCCAAGGGTTCAAAGTTCATTTAGGAATCGGATGGGAGAGGGGAAGAAGCTGTTCTTGAATCACTGAGTGTGTACCATCTCCTACCTGATGGTAACAGTGAGAAAAGGGCATGCCCTGGGTGCTGGAGGTCCTTAACAACGCAAGCTGCCGTTCTGAGACACCACTCCCTGAAGATGCCCTGGGTACTTTATAGGCTAGTACCTAAGATGGAGCTGACTAGATTTACAACCCTCTGCAGCTTCTTTTGGGCCTGGCAGCAGCCCCTCCATACTACTATAGAAGTTTTTGAGTGCATTTGTTGACATGTCAAACTCCTAATGAAATGTAGCTGCTGTCTTGCCTTCCTTATAGACAATAGACAATAGGTGCAGAAGTAGACCATTCGGCCCTTCAAGCCTGCACTACCATTTTGAGATCATGGCTGATCAACTACTATCAATACCCGGTTTCTGCCTTGTCCCCATATCCCTTGATTCCCCTATCCATAAGATACCTATCTATCTCCTTCTTGAAAGAATCCAGAGAATTGGCCTCCACTACCTTCCGAGGCAGTGCATTCCAGACCACCACAACTCTCTGGGAGAAGAAGTTTTTCCTTAACTCTGTCCTAAATGACCTACCCCTTATTCTCAAACCATGCCCTCTGGTGCTGGACTCTCCCAGCATCTGGAACATATTTCTGGCCTCTATCTTGTCCAATCCCTTAATAATCTTATATGTTTCAATCAGATCCCCTCTCAATCTCCTTAATTCCAGCATGTACAAGCCCAGTCTCTCTAACCTCTCTGCGTAAGACAGTCCAGACATCCCAGGAATTAACCTCGTGAATCTACGCTGCACTTCCTCTACAGCCAGGATGTCCTTCCTTAACCCTGGAGACCAAAACTGTACACAATACTCCAGGTGTGGTCTCACCAGGGCCCTGTACAAATGCAAAAGGATTTCTTTGCTCTTGTACTCAATTCCCTTTGTAATAAAGGCCAACATTCCATTAGCCTTCTTCACTGCCTGCTGCACTTGCTCATTCACTTTCAGTGACTGATGAACAAGGACTCCTAGATCTCTTTGTATTTCTTCCTTACCCAACTCTACACTGTTCAGATAATAATCTGCCTTCCTTTCTTACTCCAAAAGTGGATAACCTCACACTTATTCACATTAAACGTCATCTGCCAAGTATCTGCCCACTCACCCAGCCTATCCAGGTCACCCTGAATTCACCTAACATCCTCATCACATGTCACACTGCCACCCAGCTTAGCAAATTTGCTGATGTTATTTTCAATGCTTTCATCTAAATCATTGACATAAATTGTAAACAGCTGTGGTCCCAATACCAAGCCCTGTTAGATTAGGTTAGGGACCAGGTTAGATTCTCAGAGATCTTGACACCAAGGAACTTGAAACTGCTCACTCTCTCCACTTCTGATCCCTCTATGAGGATTGGTCTGTGCTCCTTCGTCTTACCCTTCCTGAAGTCCACAGTCAGCTCTTTCATCTTACTGATGTTGCAACAGAAAAAGTTTTCTTGAATTTCACATCATTTACAAATCTTAAAAATGCTACAACATGACATTTATTGCTGAAATCTGTTGACTCATCAACCCGGGTACTTGGGGAGGGAGAGGCTGACACCACAGCCCGAGTTGGATGAGTCTATTCAATGCTTGGAAAACAGACAGACGGACGGACAGACATACTTCATTGATCCCGAGGGAAATTGGGTTTCGTTACAGTCGCACCACCAAGAATAGTGTAGAAATATAGCAATATAAAACCATAAATAATTAAATAATAAGTAAATCATGCCAAGTGGAAATAAATGCAGGACCAGCCTTTTGGCTCAGGGTGTCTGACACTCTGAGGGAGGAGTTGTAAAGTTTGATGGCCACAGGTAGGAATGGCTTCCTATGACGCTCAGTGTTACATCTCGGTGGAACCAGTACATTATGGAGTGGATGGGAGACATTGTCCAAGATGGCATGCAACTTGGACAGCATCCTCTTTTCAGACACCACCGTCAGAGAGTCCGGTTCCACCCCCACAACATCACTGGCCTCACAAATTAGTTTGTTGATTCTGTTGGTGTCTGCTACCCTCAGCCTGCTGCCCCAGCACACAACAGCAAACATGATAGCACTGGCCACCACAGACTCGTAGAACATCCTCAGCATCGTCTGGCAGATGTTAAAGGACCTCAGTCTCCTCAGGAAATAGAGACGGCTCTGACCCTTCTTGTAGACAGCCTCAGTGTTCTTTGACAAGTCCAGTTTATTGTCAATTCGTATCCCCAGGTATTTGTAATCCTCCACCATGTCCACACTGACCCCTTGGATGGAAACAGGGGTCACCGGTGCCTTAGCCCTCCTCAGGTCCACCACCAGCTCCTTAGTCTTTTTCACATTAAGCTGCAGATGATTCTGCTCGCACCATGTGACAAAGTTTCCCACTGTAGCCCTGTACTCCACCTCATCTCCCTTGCTGATGCATCCAACTATGGCAGAGTCATCGGAAAACTTCTGAAGATGGCAAGACTCTGTGTTGTAGTTGAAGTCCGAGGTGTAGATGGTGAAGAGAAAGGGAGACAGGACAGTCCCCTGTGGAGCCCCAGTGCTGCTGACCACTCTGTCTGACACACAGTGTTGTAAGCGCATGTACTGTGGTCTGCCAGTCAGGTAATCAATAATCCATGACACCAGGGAAGCATCCACCTGCATCACTGTCAGCTTCTCACCCAGCAGAGCAGGGCGGATGGTGTTGAACGCACTGGAGAAGTCAAAAAACATGACCCTCACAGTGCTCACTGGCTTGTCCAGGTGGGCGTAGACATGGTTCAGCACGTAGATGATGGCATCCTCAACCCCTAGTTGGGGCTGGTAGGTGAACTGAAGGGGGTCTAAGTGTGGCCTAACCATAGGCCGGAGCTGTTCTAGAACAAGTCTCTCCAAGGTCTTCATGATGTAGGAGGTCAATGCCACTGGTCTGTAGTCATTGGAGCCACTGGGGCACGGCGTCTTCAGTACAGGGACGAGGCAGGACATCTTCCACAGCACAGGAACCCTCTGGAGACTCAGGCCCAGGTTGAAGACATGATGAAGTACTCCACATAGCTGGGGGGCACAGGCTTTGAACACCCTGGGGCTGACACCATCCGGACCTGCAGCCTTGCTTGGGTGGAGACGTTTCAGCTGTCTTCTCACCTGTTCAGCTGTGAAGCCCACTGTGGTGGTTTCAGGTGTGGGAGGGGTGTAGTCACGAGAGCAGGGTGGGGGGCTGTGAGGAGGGGTAGGAGGGGAGAGTGGAGTATGTGGTGGTTGGGGACCGACAACAGATGAATCATGTGGGGGATGGGCAGGGGCCACAGTGTCAAATCTGTTGAAGAACAGGTCAAGTTCATTGGCCCTGTCCACACTGCCTTCAGCTCCTCTGTTGCTAGTTTGCCAGAACCCAGTGATGGTCCTCATCCCACTCCAGACCTCTCTCATGTTGTTCTGCTGGAGTTTCCACTCAAGGTTCCTCCTATACCTGTCTTTAGCCTCCCTGATCTTGGCTTTCAGGTCCCTCTGTATTGTCCTCAGCTCCTCCCTATTTCCATCACTGAACGCCCTCTTTTTAGCGTTCAGCATTTCCTTAATATCCTTTGTTACCCATGGCTTGTTATTTGAATAACAAAGGACAGTTCTTGCCGGAACATTGCAGTCCGCACAGAAGCTGATGTAACCAGTGATGCACTCTGTGAGCCCATCAATGTCCTCTCCATGTGGCTCACAGAGTGCCTGCCAGTCTGTCACCTCAAAACAACCCTGGAGTGCCTCATAAGCCTCCCCGGACCATTTCCTCACTGACCTCGAGGCTGCAGGTTTAATCTTCACCAGAGGCACGTAGCAGGGTTTGAGATGCACCAGGTTGTGATCTGACCTTCCAGTGGGGGGAGGGGAGAGGAGCTGTATGCATCCTTAATGTTAGCATACATCAAGTCCAGGGTCCTCTCCCCTCGGTTGTACAGCTCACATACTGCGTGAAGTTGTATGTTGTACTTCACGCTCCTCATCAGCCTACCATCCTCCCTCCGTGCAATACAGCACTCAACAATCCTCAGCCTACCATCCTCCCTCCGTGCAATACAGCACTCAACAATCCTCAGCCTACCATCCTCCCTCCGTGCAATACAGCACTCAACAATCCTCAGCCTACCATCCTCCCTCCGTGCAATACAGCACTCAACAATCATCAGCCTACCGTCCTCCCTCCGTGCAATACAGCACTCAACAATCCTCAGCCTACCGTCCTCCCTCCGTGCAATACAGCACTCAACAATCCTCAGCCTACCGTCCTCCCTCCGTGCAATACAGCACTCAACAATCCTCAGCCTACCGTCCTCCCTCCGTGCAATACAGCACTCACCATTCATCAGCCTACCGTCCTCCCTCCGTGCAATACAGCACTCAACAATCCTCAGCCTACCGTCCTCCCTCCGTGCAATACAGCACTCAACAATCATCAGCCTACCGTCCTCCCTCCGTGCAATACAGCACTCAACAATCATCAGCCTACCGTCCTCCCTCGTGCAATACAGTACTCAACAATCATCAGCCTACCGTCCTCCCTCCGTGCAATACAGCACTCACCATTCATCAGCCTACCGTCCTCCCTCCGTGCAATACAGCACTCAACAATCCTCAGCCTACCGTCCTCCCTCCGTGCAATACAGCACTCAACAATCATCAGCCTACCGTCCTCCCTCCGTGCAATACAGCACTCAACAATCCTCAGCCTACCGTCCTCCCTCCGTGCAATAAAGCACTCAACAATCCTCAGCCTACCGTCCTCCCTCCGTGCAATACAGCACTCAACAATCCTCAGCCTACCGTCCTCCCTCCGTGCAATACAGCACTGAACAATCATCAGCCTACCGTCCTCCCTCCGTGCAATACAGCACTCAACAATCATCAGCCTACCGTCCTCCCTCCGTGCAATACAGCACTCAACAATCATCAGCCTACCGTCCTCCCTCCGTGCAATACAGCACTCAACAATCATCAGCCTACCGTCCTCCCTCCGTGCAATACAGCACTCAACAATCCTCAGCCTACCGTCCTCCCTCCGTGCAATACAGCACTCAACAATCCTCAGCCTACCGTCCTCCCTCCGTGCAATACAGCACTCAACAATCCTCAGCCTACCGTCCTCCCTCCGTGCAATACAGCACTCACCATTCAACAGCCTACCGTCCTCCCTCCGTGCAATACAGCACTCAACAATCCTCAGCCTACCGTCCTCCCTCCGTGCAATACAGCACTCAACAATCATCAGCCTACCGTCCTCCCTCCGTGCAATACAGCACTCAACAATCATCAGCCTACCGTCCTCCCTCGTGCAATACAGTACTCAACAATCATCAGCCTACCGTCCTCCCTCCGTGCAATACAGCACTCACCATTCATCAGCCTACCGTCCTCCCTCCGTGCAATACAGCACTCAACAATCCTCAGCCTACCGTCCTCCCTCCGTGCAATACAGCACTCAACAATCATCAGCCTACCGTCCTCCCTCCGTGCAATACAGCACTCAACAATCCTCAGCCTACCGTCCTCCCTCCGTGCAATAAAGCACTCAACAATCCTCAGCCTACCGTCCTCCCTCCGTGCAATACAGCACTCACCATTCATCAGCCTACCGTCCTCCCTCCGTGCAATACAGCACTCAACAATCCTCAGCCTACCGTCCTCCCTCCGTGCAATACAGCACTCAACAATCCTCAGCCTACCGTCCTCCCTCCGTGCAATACAGCACTCAACAATCATCAGCCTACCGTCCTCCCTCCGTGCAATACAGCACTCACCATTCATCAGCCTACCGTCCTCCCTCCGTGCAATACAGCACTCAACAATCCTCAGCCTACCGTCCTCCCTCCGTGCAATACAGCACTCAACAATCATCAGCCTACCGTCCTCCCTCCGTGCAATACAGCACTCACCATTCATCAGCCAACCATCCTCCCTCCGTGCAATACAGCACTCAACAATCCTCAGCCTACCGTCCTCCCTCCGTGCAATACAACACTCACCATTCATCAGCCTACCGTCCTCCCTCCGTGCAATACAGCACTCAACAATCCTCAGCCTACCGTCCTCCCTCCGTGCAATGCAGCACTCAACAATCATCAGCCTACCGTCCTCCCTCCGTGCAATACAGCACTCAACAATCATCAGCCTACCGTCCTCCCTCCGTGCAATACAGCACTCACCATTCATCAGCCTACCATCCTCCCTCCGTGCAATACAACACTCACCATTCATCAACCTACCATCCTCCCTCCGTGCAATACAGCACTCAACAATCCTCAGCCTACCGTCCTCCCTCCGTGCAATACAGCACCCAACAATCCTCAGCCTACCGTCCTCCCTCCGTGCAATACAGCACTCACCATTCATCAGCCTACCATCCTCCCTCCGTGCAATACAACATCAACAATCATCAGCCTACCGTCCTCCCTCCGTGCAATACAGCACTCAACAATCATCAGCCTACCGTCCTCCCTCCGTGCAATACAGCACTCAACAATCATCAGCCTACCGTCCTCCCTCCGTGCAATACAACATCGACAATCATCAGCCTACCGTCCTCCCTCCGTGCAATACAGCACTCAACAATCCTCAGCCTACCGTCATCCCTCCGTGCAATACAACATCAACAATCATCAGCCTACCGTCCTCCCTCCGTGCAATACAGCACTCAACAATCATCAGCCTACCGTCCTCCCTCCGTGCAATACAGCACTCAACAATCCTCAGCCTACCGTCCTCCCTCCGTGCAATACAACATCAACAATCATCAGCCTACCGTCCTCCCTCCGTGCAATACAACATCAACAATCATCAGCCTACCGTCCTCCCTCCGTGCAATACAACATCAACAATCATCAGCCTACCGTCCTCCCTCCGTGCAATACAGCACTCAACAATCCTCAGCCTACCGTCCTCCCTCCGTGCAATACAGCACTCAACAATCCTCAGCCTACCGTCCTCCCTCTGTGCAATACAACATCAACAATCATCAGCCTACCGTCCTCCCTCCGTGCAATACAGCACTCACCATTCATCAGCCAACCATCCTCCCTCCGTGCAATACAGCACTCAACAATCCTCAGCCTACCGTCCTCCCTCCGTGCAATACAACACTCACCATTCATCAGCCTACCGTCCTCCCTCCGTGCAATACAGCACTCAACAATCCTCAGCCTACCGTCCTCCCTCCGTGCAATGCAGCACTCAACAATCATCAGCCTACCGTCCTCCCTCCGTGCAATACAGCACTCAACAATCATCAGCCTACCGTCCTCCCTCCGTGCAATACAGCACTCACCATTCATCAGCCTACCATCCTCCCTCCGTGCAATACAACACTCACCATTCATCAACCTACCATCCTCCCTCCGTGCAATACAGCACTCAACAATCCTCAGCCTACCGTCCTCCCTCCGTGCAATACAGCACCCAACAATCCTCAGCCTACCGTCCTCCCTCCGTGCAATACAGCACTCACCATTCATCAGCCTACCATCCTCCCTCCGTGCAATACAACATCAACAATCATCAGCCTACCGTCCTCCCTCCGTGCAATACAGCACTCAACAATCATCAGCCTACCGTCCTCCCTCCGTGCAATACAGCACTCAACAATCATCAGCCTACCGTCCTCCCTCCGTGCAATACAACATCGACAATCATCAGCCTACCGTCCTCCCTCCGTGCAATACAGCACTCAACAATCCTCAGCCTACCGTCATCCCTCCGTGCAATACAACATCAACAATCATCAGCCTACCGTCCTCCCTCCGTGCAATACAGCACTCAACAATCATCAGCCTACCGTCCTCCCTCCGTGCAATACAGCACTCAACAATCCTCAGCCTACCGTCCTCCCTCCGTGCAATACAACATCAACAATCATCAGCCTACCGTCCTCCCTCCGTGCAATACAACATCAACAATCATCAGCCTACCGTCCTCCCTCCGTGCAATACAACATCAACAATCATCAGCCTACCGTCCTCCCTCCGTGCAATACAGCACTCAACAATCCTCAGCCTACCGTCCTCCCTCCGTGCAATACAGCACTCAACAATCCTCAGCCTACCGTCCTCCCTCTGTGCAATACAACATCAACAATCATCAGCCTACCGTCCTCCCTCCGTGCAATACAGCACTCAACAATCCTCAGCCTACCGTCATCCCTCCGTGCAATACAACATCAACAATCATCAGCCTACCGTCCTCCCTCCGTGCAATACAGCACTCAACAATCATCAGCCTACCGTCCTCCCTCTGTGCAATACAGCACTCAACAATCATCAGCCTACCGTCCTCCCTCCGTGCAATACAACATCAACAATCATCAGCCTACCATCCTCCCTCCGTGCAATACAGCACTCAACAATCATCAGCCTACCGTCCTCCCTCCGTGCAATACAGCACTCAACAATCATCAGCCTACCATCCTCCCTCCATGCAATACAGCACTCAACAATCATCAGCCTACCGTCCTCCCTCCGTGCAATACAGCACTCAACAATCATCAGCCTACCGTCCTCCCTCCGTGCAATACAACATCAACAAACATCAGCCTACCGTCCTCCCTCCGTGCAATACAGCACTCAACAATCATCAGCCTACCGTCATCCCTCCGTGCAATACAACATCAACAATCATCAGCCTACCGTCCTCCCTCTGTGCAATACAGCACTCAACAATCATCAGCCTACCGTCCTCCCTCTGTGCAATACAGCACTCAACAATCATCAGCCTACCGTCCTCCCTCCGTGCAATACAGTACTCAACAATCATCAGCCTACCGTCCTCCCTCCGTGCAATACAGCACTCACCATTCATCAGCCTACCGTCCTCCCTCCGTGCAATACAGCACTCAACAATCCTCAGCCTACCGTCCTCCCTCCGTGCAATACAGCACTCAACAATCATCAGCCTACCGTCCTCCCTCCGTGCAATACAGCACTCAACAATCCTCAGCCTACCGTCCTCCCTCCGTGCAATAAAGCACTCAACAATCCTCAGCCTACCGTCCTCCCTCCGTGCAATACAGCACTGACCATTCATCAGCCTACCGTCCTCCCTCCGTGCAATACAGCACTCAACAATCCTCAGCCTACCGTCCTCCCTCCGTGCAATACAGCACTCAACAATCCTCAGCCTACCGTCCTCCCTCCGTGCAATACAGCACTCAACAATCATCAGCCTACCGTCCTCCCTCCGTGCAATACAGCACTCACCATTCATCAGCCTACCGTCCTCCCTCCGTGCAATACAGCACTCAACAATCCTCAGCCTACCGTCCTCCCTCCGTGCAATACAGCACTCAACAATCATCAGCCTACCGTCCTCCCTCCGTGCAATACAGCACTCACCATTCATCAGCCAACCATCCTCCCTCCGTGCAATACAGCACTCAACAATCCTCAGCCTACCGTCCTCCCTCCGTGCAATACAGCACTCACCATTCATCAGCCTACCGTCCTCCCTCCGTGCAAAACAGCACCCAACAATCCTCAGCCTACCGTCCTCCCTCCGTGCAATACAGCACTCACCATTCATCAGCCTACCATCCTCCCTCCGTGCAATACAACATCAACAATCATCAGCCTACCGTCCTCCCTCCGTGCAATACAGCACTCAACAATCATCAGCCTACCGTCCTCCCTCCGTGCAATACAGCACTCAACAATCATCAGCCTACCGTCCTCCCTCCGTGCAATACAACATCGACAATCATCAGCCTACCGTCCTCCCTCCGTGCAATACAGCACTCAACAATCCTCAGCCTACCGTCATCCCTCCGTGCAATACAACATCAACAATCATCAGCCTACCGTCCTCCCTCCGTGCAATACAGCACTCAACAATCATCAGCCTACCGTCCTCCCTCCGTGCAATACAGCACTCAACAATCCTCAGCCTACCGTCCTCCCTCCGTGCAATACAACATCAACAATCATCAGCCTACCGTCCTCCCTCCGTGCAATACAACATCAACAATCATCAGCCTACCGTCCTCCCTCCGTGCAATACAACATCAACAATCATCAGCCTACCGTCCTCCCTCCGTGCAATACAGCACTCAACAATCCTCAGCCTACCGTCCTCCCTCCGTGCAATACAGCACTCAACAATCCTCAGCCTACCGTCCTCCCTCCGTGCAATACAACATCAACAATCATCAGCCTACCGTCCTCCCTCCGTGCAATACAGCACTCAACAATCCTCAGCCTACCGTCATCCCTCCGTGCAATACAAAATCAACAATCATCAGCCTACCGTCCTCCCTCCGTGCAATACAGCACTCAACAATCATCAGCCTACCGTCCTCCCTCCGTGCAATACAGCACTCAACAATCATCAGCCTACCGTCCTCCCTCCGTGCAATACAGCACTCAATAATCATCAGCCTACCATCCTCCCTCCATGCAATACAGCACTCAACAATCATCAGCCTACCGTCCTCCCTCCGTGCAATACAGCACTCAACAATCATCAGCCTACCGTCCTCCCTCCGTGCAATACAACATCAACAATCATCAGCCTACCGTCCTCCCTCCGTGCAATACAGCAGTCAACAATCATCAGCCTACCGTCATCCCTGCGTGCAATACAACATCAACAATCATCAGCCTACCGTCCTCCCTCCGTGCAATACAACATCAACAATCATCAGCCTACCGTCCTTCCTCCGTGCAATACAGCACTCAACAATCCTCAGCCTACCGTCCTCCCTCCGTGCAATACAGCACTCAACAATCCTCAGCCTACCGTCCTCCCTCCGTGCAATACAACATCAACAATCATCAGCCTACCGTCCTCCCTCCGTGCAATACAGCACTCAACAATCCTCAGCCTACCGTCATCCCTCCGTGCAATACAACATCAACAATCATCAGCCTACCGTCCTCCCTCCGTGCAATACAGCACTCAACAATCATCAGCCTACCGTCCTCCCTCCGTGCAATACAGCACTCAACAATCATCAGCCTACCGTCCTCCCTCCGTGCAATACAGCACTCAATAATCATCAGCCTACCATCCTCCCTCCGTGCAATACAGCACTCAACAATCATCAGCCTACCGTCCTCCCTCCGTGCAATACAGCACTCAACAATCATCAGCCTACCGTCCTCCCTCCGTGCAATACAGCACTCAATAATCATCAGCCTACCATCCTCCCTCCATGCAATACAGCACTCAACAATCATCAGCCTACCGTCCTCCCTCCGTGCAATACAGCACTCAACAATCATCAGCCTACCGTCCTCCCTCCGTGCAATACAACATCAACAATCATCAGCCTACCGTCCTCCCTCCGTGCAATACAGCACTCAACAATCATCAGCCTACCGTCCTCCCTCCGTGCAATACAGCACTCAACAATCCTCAGCCTACCGTCATCCCTCCGTGCAATACAACATCAACAATCATCAGCCTACCGTCCTCCCTCCGTGCAATACAGCACTCAACAATCATCAGCCTACCGTCCTCCCTCCGTGCAATACAGCACTCAACAATCATCAGCCTACCGTCCTCCCTCCTTGCAATACAGCACTCAATAATCATCAGCCTACCATCCTCCCTCCATGCAATACAACATCAACAATCATCAGCCTACCGTCCTCCCTCCGTGCAATACAGCACTCAACAATCATCAGCCTACCGTCCTCCCTCCGTGCAATACAGCACTCAACAATCATCAGCCTACCGTCCTCCCTCCGTGCAATACAGCACTCAACAATCCTCAGCCTACCGTCATCCCTCCGTGCAATACAACATCAACAATCATCAGCCTACCGTCCTCCCTCCGTGCAATACAGCACTCAACAATCATCAGCCTACCGTCCTCCCTCCGTGCAATACAGCACTCAACAATCATCAGCCTACCGTCCTCCCTCCGTGCAATACAGCACTCAATAATCATCAGCCTACCATCCTCCCTCCATGCAATACAACATCAACAATCATCAGCCTACCGTCCTCCCTCCGTGCAATACAGCACTCAACAATCCTCAGCCTACCGTCCTCCCTCCGTGCAATACAGCACTCAACAATCCTCAGCCTACCGTCCTCCCTCCGTGCAATACAACATCAACAATCATCAGCCTACCGTCCTCCCTCCGTGCAATACAGCACTCAACAATCCTCAGCCTACCGTCATCCCTCCGTGCAATACAACATCAACAATCATCAGCCTACCGTCCTCCCTCCGTGCAATACAGCACTCAACAATCCTCAGCCTACCGTCCTCCCTCCGTGCAATACAGCACTCAACAATCCTCAGCCTACCGTCCTCCCTCCGTGCAATACAACATCAACAATCATCAGCCTACCGTCCTCCCTCCGTGCAATACAGCACTCAACAATCCTCAGCCTGCCGTCATCCCTCCGTGCAATACAACATCAACAATCATCAGCCTACCGTCCTCCCTCCGTGCAATACAGCACTCAACAATCATCAGCCTACCGTCCTCCCTCCGTGCAATACAGCACTCAACAATCATCAGCCTACCGTCCTCCCTCCGTGCAATACAGCACTCAATAATCATCAGCCTACCATCCTCCCTCCATGCAATACAGCACTCAACAATCATCAGCCTACCGTCCTCCCTCCGTGCAATACAGCACTCAACAATCATCAGCCTACCGTCCTCCCTCCGTGCAATACAACATCAACAATCATCTGCCTACCGTCCTCCCTCCGTGCAATACAGCACTCAACAATCATCAGCCTACCGTCATCCCTCCGTGCAATACAACATCAACAATCATCAGCCTACCGTCCTCCCTCCGTGCAATACAACATCAACAATCATCAGCCTACCGTCCTCCCTCCGTGCAATACAGCACTCAACAATCCTCAGCCTACCGTCCTCCCTCCGTGCAATACAGCACTCAACAATCCTCAGCCTACCGTCCTCCCTCCGTGCAATACAACATCAACAATCATCAGCCTCCCGTCCTCCCTCCGTGCAATACAGCACTCAACAATCCTCAGCCTACCGTCATCCCTCCGTGCAATACAACATCAACAATCATCAGCCTACCGTCCTCCCTCCGTGCAATACAGCACTCAACAATCATCAGCCTACCGTCCTCCCTCCGTGCAATACAGCACTCAACAATCATCAGCCTACCGTCCTCCCTCCGTGCAATACAGCACTCAATAATCATCAGCCTACCATCCTCCCTCCATGCAATACAGCACTCAACAATCATCAGCCTACCGTCCTCCCTCCGTGCAATACAACATCAACAATCATCAGCCTACCATCCTCCCTCCGTGCAATACAGCACTCAACAATCATCAGCCTACCGTCCTCCCTCCGTGCAATACAGCACTCAACAATCATCAGCCTACCGTCCTCCCTCCGTGCAATACAACATCAACAATCATCAGCCTACCGTCCTCCCTCCGTGCAATACAGCACTCAACAATCATCAGCCTACCGTCATCCCTCCGTGCAATACAACATCAACAATCATCAGCCTACCGTCCTCCCTCCGTGCAATACAACATCAACAATCATCAGCCTACCGTCCTCCCTCCGTGCAATACAGCACTCAACAATCCTCAGCCTACCGTCCTCCCTCCGTGCAATACAGCACTCAACAATCCTCAGCCTACCGTCCTCCCTCCGTGCAATACAACATCAACAATCATCAGCCTACCGTCCTCCCTCCGTGCAATACAGCACTCAACAATCCTCAGCCTACCGTCATCCCTCCGTGCAATACAACATCAACAATCATCAGCCTACCGTCCTCCCTCCGTGCAATACAGCACTCAACAATCATCAGCCTACCGTCCTCCCTCCGTGCAATACAGCACTCAACAATCATCAGCCTACCGTCCTCCCTCCGTGCAATACAGCACTCAATAATCATCAGCCTACCATCCTCCCTCCATGCAATACAGCACTCAACAATCATCAGCCTACCGTCCTCCCTCCGTGCAATACAACATCAACAATCATCAGCCTACCATCCTCCCTCCGTGCAATACAGCACTCAACAATCATCAGCCTACCGTCCTCCCTCCGTGCAATACAGCACTCAACAATCATCAGCCTACCGTCCTCCCTCCGTGCAATACAGCACTCAATAATCATCAGCCTACCATCCTCCCTCCATGCAATACAGCACTCAACAATCATCAGCCTACCGTCCTCCCTCCGTGCAATACAGCACTCAACAATCATCAGCCTACCGTCATCCCTCCGTGCAATACAACATCAACAATCATCAGCCTACCGTCCTCCCTCCGTGCAATACAACATCAACAATCATCAGCCTACCGTCCTCCCTCCGTGCAATACAGCACTCAACAATCCTCAGCCTACCGTCCTCCCTCCGTGCAATACAGCACTCAACAATCCTCAGCCTACCGTCCTCCCTCCGTGCAATACAACATCAACAATCATCAGCCTACCGTCCTCCCTCCGTGCAATACAGCACTCAACAATCATCAGCCTACCGTCCTCCCTCCGTGCAATACAACATCAACAATCATCAGCCTACCGTCCTCCCTCCGTGCAATACAGCACTCAACAATCATCAGCCTACCGTCATCCCTCCGTGCAATACAACATCAACAATCATCAGCCTACCGTCCTCCCTCCGTGCAATACAACATCAACAATCATCAGCCTACCGTCCTCCCTCCGTGCAATACAGCACTCAACAATCCTCAGCCTACCGTCCTCCCTCCGTGCAATACAGCACTCAACAATCCTCAGCCTACCGTCCTCCCTCCGTGCAATACAACATCAACAATCATCAGCCTACCGTCCTCCCTCCGTGCAATACAGCACTCAACAATCCTCAGCCTACCGTCATCCCTCCGTGCAATACAACATCAACAATCATCAGCCTACCGTCCTCCCTCCGTGCAATACAGCACTCAACAATCATCAGCCTACCGTCATCCCTCCGTGCAATACAGCACTCAACAATCATCAGCCTACCGTCCTCCCTCCGTGCAATACAGCACTCAATAATCATCAGCCTACCATCCTCCCTCCATGCAATACAGCACTCAACAATCATCAGCCTACCGTCCTCCCTCCGTGCAATACAACATCAACAATCATCAGCCTACCATCCTCCCTCCGTGCAATACAGCACTCAACAATCATCAGCCTACCGTCCTCCCTCCGTGCAATACAGCACTCAACAATCATCAGCCTACCGTCCTCCCTCCGTGCAATACAGCACTCAATAATCATCAGCCTACCATCCTCCCTCCATGCAATACAGCACTCAACAATCATCAGCCTACCGTCCTCCCTCCGTGCAATACAGCACTCAACAATCATCAGCCTACCGTCCTCCCTCCGTGCAATACAACATCAACAATCATCAGCCTACCGTCCTCCCTCCGTGCAATACAGCACTCAACAATCATCAGCCTACCGTCCTCCCTCCGTGCAATACAGCACTCAACAATCCTCAGCCTACCGTCATCCCTCCGTGCAATACAGCATCAACAATCATCAGCCTACCGTCCTCCCTCCGTGCAATACAGCACTCAACAATCATCAGCCTACCGTCCTCCCTCCGTGCAATACAGCACTCAACAATCATCAGCCTACCGTCCTCCCTCCGTGCAATACAGCACTCAATAATCATCAGCCTACCATCCTCCCTCCATGCAATACAGCACTCAACAATCATCAGCCTACCGTCCTCCCTCCGTGCAATACAGCACTCAACAATCATCAGCCTACCGTCCTCCCTCCGTGCAATACAACATCAACAATCATCAGCCTACCGTCCTCCCTCCGTGCAATACAGCACTCAACAATCATCAGCCTACCGTCATCCCTCCGTGCAATACAACATCAACAATCATCAGCCTACCGTCCTCCCTCCGTGCAATACAACATCAACAATCATCAGCCTACCGTCCTCCCTCCGTGCAATACAGCACTCAACAATCCTCAGCCTACCGTCCTCCCTCCGTGCAATACAGCACTCAACAATCCTCAGCCTACCGTCCTCCCTCCGTGCAATACAACATCAACAATCATCAGCCTACCGTCCTCCCTCCGTGCAATACAGCACTCAACAATCCTCAGCCTACCGTCATCCCTCCGTGCAATACAACATCAACAATCATCAGCCTACCGTCCTCCCTCCGTGCAATACAGCACTCAACAATCATCAGCCTACCGTCCTCCCTCCGTGCAATACAGCACTCAACAATCATCAGCCTACCATCCTCCCTCCATGCAATACAGCACTCAACAATCATCAGCCTACCGTCCTCCCTCCGTGCAATACAGCACTCAACAATCATCAGCCTACCGTCCTCCCTCCGTGCAATACAGCACTCAATAATCATCAGCCTACCATCCTCCCTCCATGCAATACAGCACTCAACAATCATCAGCCTACCGTCCTCCCTCCGTGCAATACAGCACTCAACAATCATCAGCCTACCGTCCTCCCTCCGTGCAATACAACATCAACAATCATCAGCCTACCGTCCTCCCTCCGTGCAATACAGCACTCAACAATCATCAGCCTACCGTCCTCCCTCCGTGCAATACAGCACTCAACAATCCTCAGCCTACCGTCATCCCTCCGTGCAATACAAC